>NC_058097.1:28790000-29101100 GCF_020171115.1 Neogale vison | reverse complement strand
ATCCATGCTACTTTGGCGAGTGTGTTGGTCACACGCTATTGCTCTTGGGTGTGTGTGTGTGTTGTGTGTGCACATGGGCATGCCTGTATATACACATATGCACACAGGTATGTGTCCTTTAGGTGCTGTGTGTGTTTTGAGTACACCTTCTCCTCTGGTTGCTGGCTTTCTCTCTGCAGTACCCCTAACTGCCTGGTGGTGTCACCAGAGGGCACCTCCCCCTCACTGGCTGGAAGGCCGGCAGAGGATGCTGGGGAAGGGTCAGGCAAGTTGGCCTTCAGGGGGCTGGAGGTGGGCAACTGAAGGGCAGTTAGTGCAGGCCTGGGGGGGGCGGCTTTCCTATCACCCCAAAAGGGATGTGGGATGAGCACCCTGTGACCTCAGAAGGTACAGGAAGAAATTTGGGCTCAAGGTCACGGGCTGTTGGCTCTTCTCCGTTGGATGGAACTTGGAGAATCCACTGGTCAGGAGCCAATGTGGGAGACAAAACAGGCTGCCGGTCACAACATTTCCGACACTGGGGCCGAACTGCCTAACTTTTGGGGGTGCTGCATTTTCTCTTTTCCTCTCCCTCCCCCGACCCATCTGTGTCACTGTGGCTTTCCAAATGTGGCTTCAACCCCCCGCAGACTGCTCTTCACCTCCCTGTCTGATTCGGGCTGCTGGTGGGCACGTTGCTCTAGGAATGGGAACCAGACTTGGGCAACCACCGTGCCCAATGCCGTTTGCACAACCGAGAGCCTCTAATGCACACAGCATGGTCCCCAGGCGCCCCAGACGGGTGTGGTTAGCCCAGCCAGCCACACGGGCACGTCAGGGGATTGCCGCCCCTCCTTAACCAGCAATTAAGCCCGGGCTGAGACAGGCAACATGGGACCGGTGGGTCGCGGGTGGGTTGGGGTTTTCTTTCTGGGCGGTGTGTGGGCCTGGGGCTCACGGGGAATCTGGCATGAGGTGCTGGGCATGCAGCCATGGGAAAGGGCTGGGGCATGCGGAACAGCTGTTTCTCTGAGGCCACCTTCCCGAAACCACCCTAGGCAGGCCATCCTGCTCCTGGCTCGGGTCTCTTGCATCTGCCCAAGGGACCCACTCCCTCCTGCAGACCTGCAGGTGAGATGGGCACGGACCCCAGAGCAGGGAGCAGGGAGTCCTCTCTGGGACATAGGAGGGGAAAAGGGCCTATCCCTTGCCTCTGCACTGCCTCTGAGCTCCTTCTGAGGCTTTCATTGGGCTCCTGAGGGAATCGGTGTTGGGTGTGGGGAGCTGTGAGGGTGTTTCCAGAACAGAGTGACAAGGAGGGGGGAGAAGATGATAGGAGGAGGAGGGATGGATAACAAAAGGAAAGAGCAGGAGTGGGGAGCTCAGGCAATGTGGGCCAGGTGACAGAAGTAGATTTCCATGCAAGATGAACTTCTGTAATATATATATCTCGTGTGAATTTTTTTTTTTTTTTTTTTTTTTGCAAGGTGCCAAGGTTTGGGCCCCGAAGCTGCTCTTCCTGTGGGCTCAGATCCATCTTTGGCTGAAAGTGGCTCCTTAGGCCCGCATGGTGGAGGGAAGGGATTCTGAGGAGCTGGAGCCCTGTGGCCACAGCTCAGGGGTTGGTGGGAAGCCTGGCCGGTGTCCAGAGGGACCCACCAGGGGAAAAAGGAGAAGAAAGCTAGGGGGAGCCCCCTTGCCTTGGGGTTTCTGGAACTATTGTGGGGCCCTAGGCATCTGCAGCAATGACTTCCAGAGGCTCCTAGCCCAGGGTTGTTTCTGTTTGTCTGTCCTGCCTGCCCCTCCCCACCCACCCCACCCCAACCCACCCACCCACCCACCCCGCAGCCCCCAGCCATGGGAGATGGACGAGCTGGCAGCTCGCCCGAGAGGCCCTTTTGTGCTCTTCGCCTGGAAAGGTCTCCTGTGCGGCTCAGAGAAGGGGATTTGTTCCTTTAATTGATAATGAATATCAGAAAGGTCATATTTACATTATGAGCTGGGTGGGAATTGTGTGTGTGCCAACAGTGAAAAAAAAAACTCACAAAAATAAATGACATCCTGCTCTCTGTGTTGGTGGTGGTTGGAGGGGGTTGCTCAGAAGGTGGCAGGGGGAGGGGTCCAGAGAGGCTGAGAAAAGAGGAGGGGCAGAAGTGGAGAGGGTTGAGGGGGGAGGAGAGCAGAAAATGGGGGGGGAGGGGGGGGATGGAGGGAGGGAGCGAGCATGGAGGGGAAAGGGCACAGAGAGGGAGGCAGGGATGGAGGCCAGAGGTGGAGGCCCAGAGTAAGCCCGCACACAGCCTCCAGCAACACCGTGATTGCACTGCTGGTTGAGGGAGGGAATGCCAGCCATTTCCACTCGCAGGACCAAACCGTCATCTTCCTGGAGGCATTTCTTAAATACCACGTATGGCCACAGTGAAGTGCGACTGTGATCACATCACTTCTGGGTTCCAAGCTGCCGTAGGGCTCCCCACTGTTGACTGGGGGAGTAGCTCTTCCTCATGGCCCCCTCAGGCCCTGGGCCACGTGACCTGCCTACCGTCAGCCCTTGCAGGCCCTTTCCCCTGGCAAGGCCCACCTCTCCCTGTAAGCCTCACGTGATTCCTAAAAAACACCCTCTCTGTCCAGACACCCCAGGCCTGCTCCTCTGGGACTTCGCGTGATTGCCTGCTGCGTTGCCCCCGCGGGGGCTGTGTGCTCCCTGGGGGAGGACAGCTGCCCTGGTCACCAATACCCGTGTGGACAGAGTCTCGTCTGTATGCACCAATGTGGGCCATCCCCCTGCGGCATACCTGCTGAATTGTGTGGCACAATTTAATCTATTCTAGTAGAGTCCCCAGAAAAAGGTCTTCCGTACTCTTGCACGTGGGGACTTTGGGATCTCTTGGGGGCTCAGTGGAGGGAGGGGATGAGCCAGCTGAGCCTCAGTTTCCCACTAGTTGAATTCTGATGGGAAGAGCATCCCCAGAAGAAATCCCCTGTGTCTCAGGGTGCTGGCAGCAAGTGCTGGGGAGAGCTGGGAGAGCCAGAAGATCCCCCTTCCTTTTCTCCTCCTAGCATCACTCTCAACAATGGACAGGATGGAAGGACGGAAAGCTGCCCAGGGATAAGACTCTTGGTGGAGTCAGCACAGAAAGCACCCCCCCTCCCACCTCGGGCTGGACTTGTCCCTCCCGCAAGGCCCCTGGGCTTGGAGGGCTTTGTTTCCAAACACTTGGATGCTTCCTGAGGTCACTGACAAGAAAAGGTTAGAGTCAGCGATCTGGGGATGTAGCTTGACGCTGGTCCCCTGACCAGGGAGTCCAGTGCAGCACCAGTGGGGGTGTGATGAACGGCAGGGGAAACCCAGTTTCCATCCACACGAGAAGGTGGGAGATTATCAGCACAGGAAGAGAGCCGTGTGTGTGTATGTGTGTGTGTGTGTGTGTTCATGCAGGTGCACGTGTGTGCACACGCCTGCGTGTTTGAGAGAGAAATGGCATTTTTCCAGATAGAAGAGTTAGTTTTATTTTTATAAATAATGTTATCATTTTTTTCTTTGAGAATATAAAATCCAAAAGCTATTTTTATGCATAATCTTTTCCATAAATGGTGTCAACGCTGTGGTCATTTGTTCCTGTTGAAAGGAATTTAGGGGCGGGAGCAAGGGGTTCTTGCCAGCACTCTGGGCATGCCCAGGAAGCGGGCCCTTTGGTGGCGTGCACATGCTCATCTTGTGGCAGGACCACATGGGGGCAAAAGGCCCAGTGAGGCTCGCCCAGGTGACAGAGAGAGGGGTGAGGGAGGTTTGAGCACTGTGAAAGTGAGCGTGTTTCTTCTCATCAGAAGACAGGAAAGGAACAGAGTTTATGTGTGCTACCGTGAGCCATTCCCTGTGCCTGTAATAACTTAAGAAGGATAAAGGAGATAGAGGAGACCGACTCCGTATTACATTTTATAATAACATTCTAACATGATAAAAACGTGCAAGTGTGTAGCTATTTTTAAAATAATTTTTTAATTATGAAAGTAACATATGACGATAGAAAAGTAGGAGTGCAGAAAAACAGGGAGCTGACCCAAAATATGAAACATGCTCCTACTTAATAGAAAATTATAGTCGTATATTTTATCCAAATGTGATAACATTTTATCCAAATATTAAAAACATCTGCTTACTGTTACATGTCATGTTCTAATTAATGGTATAATTAACAGCTAATAACCACTCTCATTAATTGACCTCTCCTAGGATCAAGGCTTGGCTCGTTGGGTTTGATTTAATCTTCACAGCAGCTTTTGATGTGGCTCTTTACTGTTCCCATTTTCCATGCAGAAAAACTGAGGCTCCTAGAAAGTAAGTGACCAGAACTGGGCCTGGAATGTAGCACCAGCCTTTGGCTCTCAAGCCCCCAGTCCCAAGCCTCGTGCTTATTATGTGTCCAGGGGACTCGGGGTGTAAACAGCAGGCCCCCTGCACAATGCTAGAATTCCCTAGGGTTGGGTGCTTTTGATGGCCCGGGTCCCTGGGGCAAGGCTAGGGGTGCCTAATCGGGAAGCCCGATTCCACGTGTGATGCCCCACAATTAGTCCGTTCCTGCTTTTTGATTTAATTCTTCCCCTAATGTGTGTTCATCATGTAACTCAGGCAAGATTGGTATTCAGGGAAGAGGCATCACAGGCAGTAATTAAACTGTCTCCACTGACGCGCTCCGTCTCTGAGAACAGACCTGTTTGATTCTGCAAAGGAAATCATTGGTATTTTAACAGGAGGCAGGAAACTTTTGATTAGCGAGTGATAGATAAACAGATCGATGCCTTTTCTGGCGACATTTTCAGCTTCATTATTGTCACTGGAGAAGGGAAAGGGGTGGGGAGGGGGCCGACACGGAGGAAGCTGAGAGGAGATGGTGGGGGCCAGGGGGGCTTGGATCAGTGAGATGCTGGGGCAGGGGCGGCGCTGGGGCCCCAGGAAGGTGCGGCTGCCCCTGGTGGCTGGGAGCTTTGTCGTGGTCTGGGGACTGCAGGAGAAACCACCCCCCACACCTCCACAGCAGGGACATGGCCCTGGGCCCCTGATGAGATTCTCCTGGCAGCTGGCCTGCCTCCCAGCCTCACAGCCCCTGTGCGTTATTGCTGCTCTCTCAAGGTCAGGGGCAGTTAAGACCAGAGATTATACTGTGTCAGTTGCGCCTTTTTGAAATATGACTCAGTGTAAGCTCTTTCCACACCAGAGGAGAGATGCCAAAATCGCACTTCAATCTCGAGCGCGCAACGGGCTTATTGGGATTTTAGCAGGGCTCTGCTGAGATAAGTCTGTTTCTTCTCTCAGGGTGCCCTTTGACAAACTTTGGTTAAGTGAGGCCACAACTTCATGAGGGCAGGTTTGCAGATGGCATGGATCCTGTGCCCGGCAGACAAAGCAGGGCTACCCAGTGCCACTGGTCCCCGGGGGGCCAGTGCAGGAGGGAAAAGGGGGTTGCCTGGCAGCCGCCTTTGCTTCTCTACCCATGTGCCTCCCAGCCAGAATCACAGCTCATTTTTCCAAAGCCTCAGCCTTCTTATCTGTAAAATGGAGACAGCATGTCCTTCTTGCAAGGTTATCCTGAGACTTAGGGATGATGCAGGAAAAGCACCTGGCCTTTTGCAGGTGCTCAGTATGCGGGAAATCCGTTCTGTGTTCCCTGCTTTGGGCTCTTGTGATTTAAGGTACCTGGTGGAGGGTAGAAGAGTCAAGGCAGTCAGAAAATTCCATGATGCTATCTGGGACATACACAGCTGTGAATTGGCCACCCTCTTCTTTCTCGAGCTCATCAGAGACCGCCACCGGTGACGTGATGGCCCCCAGTGATGCTGAGTGTTTGAGGTTCCCTCCCTAAATGTGAGACCAGCCTGCCGTGGGGGTGCCAAGATCCCGTTTCCTTCTTCAGCCCGGTGGTTCCTTGCGTTGTCCCACACACCATCTCCTCTTGCCTTTCTTCCTCCTCCTTATCATTTTCCCCCCCAATTTCCCCCCCACCACTCTGGCCCTGGGATTCTGTTGGGCATCGTGGTCACTCGCATGGGCTTTGGTGCTGACAGCTCTCTGCTGAGTCTGGCTCTGGGAGCCACGTGTGTGGGCAAGTGGCTTGGGTGAGCCTCAGTTTCCTCATCTAAGAAGCCCATCGCCTTGCATGGCCATGATGAGGGAGAAGCAATCACGGATGGAAAACACTTAGCCCGCTGCTTGGCCCAAGGTAGAAGACACCATGAGTATAGCTCCAGCAATGACTGTTCCTACTGACCCTCTTCTTTACTGGCTCGGCAACTGGAGGGACGCTTTCTAACCACCTAATAAAGCTTCAGTAGATTCAGAGGACATTGGAAGTCTCAGGGAAACAACCCTTCCCGAGTCTGAGCATTGCTGACCTTTGCAATGGCTATTTGGGGTTTTCTTTGTTGTCTCTCACATCTATTCCTCCTCCCACCTCTCTCCATTTCCTGTTAGACCTCTAGTTTTACTTCCGGGGACTGACCTCTCCCCCACTGCTTGAGCGTGCTCTCGGCAGAACTGTCCATCAAGGTGCTTGGCCAATGGGTGCGGCAGTGACGCAAGTGCAGCCAATGAGATTCTCCTGTTGTTTGACACGGCCCCTCCCACCCTCCCTCCTGGCCAGTGGGTGGGCACGTGGCCAGAGCTTAGCCATTCACATTGGCTCTTTCTTGAAAAATGGCTGGAGCTGGATTCCGATCTGAGGAGAATTTGTACCGGCTCCTGCCCCACCAAGGTCCCTGTCCCTTGCCCTTTTGAGCCTAGTATTTTGTCTTTTTTGATTCTGAGAGCTACCCCATACCCTTCCAGACAGTTCTGTATGCTGACACCAGCCAGGGTTGGTTTGTGTTGCTTGTCATCCAAGAACCTTGATGGGTCCAGGCTGTCTCTGTCGGGTATTAAAGGAGCCAAGAGGAGCCAAAGGCAAACAACTTCCAGTTATCCGTGATGAAGGAGGGAGGACAGGCCCCCAACCCCCGTCTCCTCCACCTTGCAGAGCCCGGCCGATCCAGCATGCACAGGGGTCAGAAAACACTGTATGAGCAACGTCAGCCTGACTTCCCTGACCCCGGGGATGCTCTTCTAAGAGGGGTCCTTGGCTTTGCCCTCTTAATGAATCCCCTCATTCTCTGAGGCCCAATCCATTATTCAAACCCTGGTGCTCAAATCCGTCCCAGCTGTCCTCCCGCCTTTGCTTGCACTCCCGCCCTCTCTTTTATCCCAGTAGGGATTTCTCAAGATGCGACGAATTTAGCCACCAGACCCTCCTTGCAGGAGCTATCCCTGATTTGGGGCAGGGGGACAGGGGTTATCATGGCCACGGGGACTCATCTGATTCTCCTCCCCCACAAACCCTTGGGGGAATGTGATGAGTGTGTTTGGGTTGGGGGGGAACCCCTTTCCCCTCCTAGTCTCCACAGCTCAGCCTTAAACCCTCTTCCCTTGGGTGGGTGAAGGCTCCAGATCCTGGCAGGGCCCAGGACTGCCCCAGGTCATCTGCTCTAGTCCTGCCCCTGACCCAGAGTGAAGCTTAGGGGCTGAGAGGGGCCTGTCTCCATTCTGACTGCCTGCCGACCCCTGACTCGTTAGCTGCTGGGACACAAAGGTTCCTGACCAGCAGGCTTTGGTGGGCACACAGCCATGAGATCAGGCAGACCTGCCTCACCCCCAGTCAATGCCATATTCTTCTCAAATGGAGGCTTCCCTGGGATAGTGCATGGATTTCTGCGCCACGAAGTGCCCAGTGCCTCCACACCGTGATGCTGAAAATCCCGTTGTCTCTTCTGGCCAGGCCCAGCCAGTGGTATTTCTCCCCATGTCTTTCGGGAGCAATCTGCCATTTCTGGAATACAGCTCTGGTTAATGCTAAGACTCCCCATGACAGAGAAGGAGAAGGTATGACTCTCATCTCCAGCATGTGGAACAAGCTGGCTCTTCAACACCTCTAACCTCTTTAGAATTTCTATTTCTGTTTCTTCCCTCGCTTGCCTGCTTGCTTGCTTGCTTGCTTTATTTGTTTGTTTATTTATTTTTGAGAGCGAGAAAGTGGTGCAAGGGGCAAAGGGAGAGGGAAAGAGAGTATCTTCAGCAGGTCTCATGTCTAATGTGGACCCCAGCATGGGGCTCAGTCTCACATCCCTGAGATCATGACCTGAGCTGAACTCAGGAGTCAGACACTTAACTGACTGAGCCACCCAGGCATCCCCCTTCCCTCTGTTTTAAAGGACTTTTTTTTTTTTTTTTAAACAAGTCATGAAACCCAAGTCAATCTAGCAAGGAAGGAAATATTTTGACTTAGGTAATCATTATATCTTGAAATCTAGCTTCAGGCACAGCTGTATCCAGGAGATGAAACAATGTCAGGACTCTGTCTCTCAGCTCTGCTCCCCTTTCTTTGGCTTCATTCTCATGGCAGCAGGATGGTGGCTGACCTCTGTACCCTCAGAAATAAGTTCAGTGAAAAGAATGTCTCTTCCCTGATTATGCTGAGGATAATTCTGGAATTGATTCTTTTTCCTCTGGTTTGCCTACATTGGGACATGTGCCCATCCCTGAACCAACTATATAGTGTTTAGAAAGATGGGATGCTCAGACTGGTCAGCCTGGAGTCACATGACTGATTAGAGATAGCCCCATGGACAGAATCTGTGACACAGGGCTCCTGAAAGCAAGACCAGATGCTTTTTCTAGAAGAATGGGATGGGTGCTGAACAGGCAGCTGTTTGCTCTATGCCTCACCCCCAAAGCCCAGCTATGGGCAAAGGAGGCTCCTGGTTCTTTCAGATACCAATTAGAGCAAGAACCTCATTCAATCAACCTCATCTGGCTCTGGAGGGGCTAGAAAGAGCCCCAGTGAATGGACCAGTGGCTGTGTCTGTTCTTTTCCCTTTCCCGTCTGACCAAACCTTCCAAGCAGTTAATACAGGGCCTGGAAAGGAACCGGGATGGAAATGTAGGATTGGCGGGGGGGACCTTCTCCAGCTCCCTGAGCAAGGGGTCCCCAGGGCTAGGCACTCAACTGGTGGCACAACATGACAATCTCGGCTCCCTGGCCAAGAGGTGTGACACTTTCCCTAGAGTCCATGGCAGTGACCACTGGTCAAAGAGCACTCAGGGGGTTTCATGGTGGGGGTCGAGAGCCCCTGAGATCTGGTGGGAAGAGTCAAGCATTTAGCATCTGGTTACAGCCACAGGCTTTGATTTCAGACCAGTCCAGGGTTCAGACCTCGCTCTGCCACTTCCGCGGGCAAGTGTTATACCTTCTCTGAGCCTCAGTATTCCCCTGTGAAATGAGTGTGATGGTCATAGGAACAACAGGCAACACTTAAAGACCATGTTACGTGTCCGTTGCTATGGACTGAATTGTGCGCCCCTACCCCCAACGTAGAAGCTGAAACTCTAACCCCTAGTATGACCATGTTTCCAGATAGGGCCTGTGACAAGGTGACACAAATTTGATGAGATCACAAGGGAGGGCCCCAAATTCAATGGTGCTGGTCTCTTAGAAGTGGAAGAGATGCTGAAGCTCTCTTTGCCTATGAGCACAGCAGGGAAGGACACACGGAGAGGTGGTTGTCTGCAAGCCACGAAGAAAGGCTTCCGCGGGAACCAAATCAGCCAGCACCTTGATTTTGGATTTCTAGCCTCCGGGCTACAAGGGGTCTGTGTTTGAATTATCGTGGGAGCCTGACCAGACTAATACTCTGTTTTATTTTTTTTTAATGGTTATTTATTTAGCCTTAGAACCTCTGTCTTTTTTTCTTTTAAAATTTTTATTTATTTAAATTCAATTAATTAAATTTAAATTCAATTAACAAACTAATTAATTTTATTTAAATTCAGTTAATTAGTTTCTGCGGTAGAGTTCAGTGATTCATCAGTTGCGTGTAACACCCAGTGCTCATTCCATCAGGCGCCCTCCTTAATGCTGGTCACCCAGGGACACCCCCACCCCAGGCTCTCCAGCCGCCCTTGCCCTTGTTTCAAATACTCTTTATATATAGGACCTTATTAGAACTTTAGGACATCTCTACGATACAACCACTATTGGTGTTTTACAGATCAGTTGCAAGCATTCAAGGCCTAGAGAGATCAGTCACTTGCCCGAGGTCCCACAGCCAGTTAATTGGTGGGGCAGGGATCTGAAGCCAGACAGCCAAGCTTTAAGCGCTCAGCTGTACCGACTTGACAGGCTTGGTGGGCAGAATGTGGCTTGTTCTTGTGCCCAGCATACGGCATATGGGAAAAGACTGAAATCCCTCCGTTTCCCTGCTGACCTGTGACCTCTTGGGCGGGGTTGGCCATCGGGGCCCATGCCCACAGTGAACAAGCTCAGCCACATTGGAGGGCTCCCATGGCAGGCTTGGCCACTAGGGCAGCAGGCGACCCTGCGGCCGCCCCAGCTCCCAGCAGCACACATCAAAGCCCAGCTGGGGGGAGCTCCCGTTTTCACCCATCGCCAAGCAACACGGTACGGGGTGGGGAGGCTGAGTAAGCAAATTGGAAATGAAAATGGCTTTGGAAAAAAAGAGCTAACTTGGGAGAGAGACCTGTGATTTTTGGGTATCTGGCGGGGCAGGGTAGCTGGCAGGGGGAAGTTATCATTGGGCAGTTTTAGGGGGGTCAGAGGCTGCTGTCAGCCCTATCTGCTTGTGGGAGCTTTGACCCCAAAGTGTCTCCATTTTTAGGGTGATTCTGTCGGTGGCGATGAGGCAGCAGGGGATGGAAGTGGTGGGGTTAGTGACCTCGGGGACAAAAGCAGAGTCCACGGAGCCAATATTCAAAGCACTCATGGCCCAGAGGCTCCAAAGGGACAGTCCATTTCTGAGACCCTCTGCCCTGACCTGGGGAGGCCCCAGGCCAGAGAGAGAGAGAGAGGGACCCCTCCCAGATTCCTATTCTCCTTTCCCAAGGTGACCCTGGCCTCAACTGGACGCTCTGTCTCATTCTACCTGTGATGGAGGGTGGTTATTAACAAAAGTGGGACTCACTGCTGATTACCTTCCCCACCCCATTAATTTTCATTTCCCCTGGATCCCTCAAGGCGGGCCTGCGGAGGCAGTGGGACCACAGTGTGTGTTACACAGAAACGCACCGGGTGCTTGCTCCTGACTTCTGGGTTAGAATGTCCTGCTCTCCACCGCACCCCCTCCCAGCCCCACCCAAGGGGCTTGCCGCTCAGGGTTCTGGCTGCACGTCCACGCTCACTCACCAGGTAGTTCTTCCCTTTCCCCCATGTAACCCAGAGTCCTTTGCTTCAGCTCTGTATGCCCAGAATATTGAGAAGGACCCAGTAGGCTTGGAGATCCATCTCACACCTGGCCAATGGCCGCTGCCAGCAGAAAGAGAGCTCAGCCAGGAGGAACCAGGGTGGCCCCCAGTCTGACCAGTGGCTGGCTTCTCCTTTGGGTAATCTGCAAAGCACAGGCCATCAGTGGGGCATCCTCTGGTACATTTCGCTACGAGTTGCCTAGGGAAGGAGTTCCCGGTACTCACACAGCATCAGAAGGACCTGGGCAGCTCTTGCTAACTACAGATGCCTGGGCCCTGTCTCCGGAGACTTAGTTTCAATTATTCAGGAGTGTGGCCCAGATAATTCTAATATATACCAGGGTCGAAAACTACTGATCCATGGCCTCCTCCCCTTTACATGGGTGAATGCATGACTTATGGACCTCCCCGATCTCCCCACTAATCTGTATCTTAATACTGCCTCTGGTCAACACAAAGGATTGCATCACTAATGGTGAAATATAGGGAAAGCGGAAGTGGTCTTTGGGGCACAATGATGATGGTGTGCTTACTTGAGAGGTGCAAATTCCTCTGCAACTCAGAAGGCAAGCCCTCATTACCATAGTCTTCCACTGCCCTCAGGGTCTTTAGAGGGAGTGCTGTGCTAGGGATTAAACTTGTACTTCCCTTTTCTTCAGTAGGGAGAGTTCCCAGGTACAGGGACAGATAGTGTCCTTAGATTTGGCCAGGGTAGCCTCCCAGGAGAGGTGGGGGATGGACCGCCCGGAGAAGAGAAGAAACCGGCCAGAGTTGGGTGTTCACTCTGGGCACCGGGGGTGATGGTCCAGAATGTGAGGGTGGCAGAGAAGGGAAATGGCCCAGCCCAGAGATCCTGGGTGACATTCCAGCTGTGGACAAGTCAGGGGCTTAGAGCACTGGCACAGGGGTCGCCTTTGAGGTTGCATGGCCCCACTGGAGGCCGGGCATCGCGCGATGCATGCGGGCTGTGGGGTATACCTCTTGCATGGGAGGGCCCCTGGTCTGGCTTTGAGTCCTTTTTTAAATTTTTGAGCCCTCCTCTTCAGTACGCAGTGGCCATGGAGTTGGCCCCTTTTTCCTGAGCTCGCTGAGGCTACTTGTGCTCCCTCTGTGATTGGTGCAATCAGCCACACGTCGTCTCCTGGGCCGGGAAGTGTCAGCCGTGTACAGTGAGGAGGGCAGTGCACGCCGGGATTTACAAGGCGGTGCTCAGGAAGATGGGGCTGGGGAATATGTAATTGCTTCCTTCTCCTTCCAGCCTGCTGGGTCCTGGGGGCTCTTCAGAGGCACTCTTATGACCCTGAGTCCTGTTCCCCACCCCATGGGGAGCTCCTCTTGGTTCCTCAGGTGCTCCCGCTTTTTTGCCCTCGGGGTCTTCTCACACCAATTCCCTCCATCAGGATCACTATCCCTGGGCCCTTCTCATGGCTGAGACTCCTTCCCTCCCTTCTTGTCCTGACTTGGATGTCACCCCCTCACAGGGACCTTCCTGATAGCTCTGGCTCAGTACATCCCTCCCCCCTCCAAATCTATATCCTCACTTTGCTTTGTCTCTGTACCCCACACAATCCCTTCATGACGCACATCCCATCATCAATAACATGTTGACCCGTTTCCTTGTCTTCTATTTGTTTCCTCCACTGGCCTATATGCTCCCCAAGGGCAGAAAGCAAATCTGTTGCATACCCATTCCTATCCCTAGTAGCTAGCACGGAGCCCCCAGAGAGACAGACCCTCAGGAGGTCATTATTGAATAAATGGTTGAGTGGTTGAGACCACAAAGACCAATTCAAAGATTAAAACGCTATTATGCTGGGGCACCAGGTGGCTCAGTTGGTTAAGCAACCGACTCTTGGTTTTGGCTCAGGTCACAATCTCAGGGTCCTGGAATCGAGTCCCACATCAGGCTCTGCTCTCAACTTGAGATTCTCGCTCTCCCTCTCCCTCTGCACCTTGCCTGCTCATGTGAACGCTCTCTCTCTTTCTAAAATAAATAAAATCTTTTTAAAAATCGCTGTTTTGCTAACATCAGATCCAACAATCACTTTCCTTGGTATTTTTCCCAAATGAGTTGAAAATCTATATTCACCCCAAAAATCTGCACATGGATGTTTATAGCACCTTTATAAATAACTTATCTTTGTGGTTTACAGGAGACATTTATTTGAAGAAATATTACAATGCCTAAAAACAATATGAAGTCTCAATTTCCTCTCATGCAGAGGTAGCTTTGATAGAAGGCATAATAAAAAACTTTTAAAACCCCAAAGACCCAAAGTACTGTACTGTTGGATCACAAAGTTGTTGGTTGACAAAGAAAGTTCACAGCTTCAGGGCAGCCAAGATATCCTTGAGGAGGCAAATGGATAAGTAAACTGTGGTCCATCCACACAATGGAATACTATTCAGCCCCAAAATGAAATGAGCAATCATTAAAAGACACAGAGAAATCAAAAACACATATTGCTCCATGAAAGGAGCCAATCTGAAAAGACTCCATACTGTGTAATTCCAGCTGCATGGCATTCTGGAAAGGACAAAACTATGGAGACCGTAAAAAATCAGTGGTTCCCAGGGGCTAGGGTAGAAGGATGAGATGGCAGAACACAGAGGATTTTTCAAACTGTGGGAAGGGTCTAGAATGATGGATACATGTCTCATGCACTTTTCCAAACCCATAAAATAACCAACACCATGAGTGAGCCCTAATGTCAGCTATGGGCTCTGGTGATAATGCTGTGTCATCGTGGGTTCATCAGTAGTGACACATGTCCCACTCTGGGGGAGGATGATGACCGTAGGCGAGGCTGTGCCTGTCCGTGGGTGCAGGGGGCATGTGGGAAATCTCCTGTCTTTCCTCTCCAAGTTGCTGTGAACCCAAATCTGTTCTTAAAAAAAGACCTTTTTTAAAAAAAATGTCGATTTCCAAGAAAAAAAACTATAATGCTAAAAAAAAAAAATTATGAATGCATAGGTGTAGAGAAATGGGGAACAAGTTCATTTAGATGGGACACCAGAAATGAGAAACCAGTGCTTCCAGAAGAGAGTCACAGACTTCTAGTGTGTGTATGTGTGTGTGTTTGTGCACCCACATGCATGCGTGTTTTCCTTTTTACTGGCAATATACTAGGTCAGGCATTTTAATGACATCATCGACGTTAACATCATTTAAGTATGATCATCTCCGCTTTGGGGAGGCTCACGCTGTTTGCCCCAGGTCACACAGCTAGTAAGTGGTGGGACCATGACTGGAATTCTGCTTGCTCTCTGGCCCCGGAGTCTGTGCTCTGGGCTGTTGTGCAATCTAGACGTCAAATCTGGAATAAATAAAGCTGGGGAAATGGCTCTTCTCCCTGGTGGCCGTTTTTGGTGGTTGTGTAACTGAGGACCAGAGATGCTGACTCTGTTGGATAGTTCCCTCCAGAGACCCTGAGGGATGCTGGGGGGCCTCCCAGTCTGGTGCAAATGGATCAGAGGGGACAGAAGGAGCCAGAATGGGGTGAGGACAGTGTACGGGCCCGTGGACTACTCTGTATAGGGCTTCGGAAGCTTGGGGGTTGAGCCTTCCTAAACGGACAGGATGCCTTGGTGGTAGAAGTGCTAGGGAGGCCTTCTGGGTCTACAGTGGGGCCTCCAAAGAGCATAGGGGTTGAGCCAGCAGAAGGAGCTAGAAGAAAGCAGGGCCCAGAAACAGCAGAAGGAAAGGGCTGGCAGTCGGGTCCTCAACATGGCCAGCATCTCTGGTCAGGGAGTTTCCTGGGGGAGGAGCTCATAATTTTGCATAATTTTGCAGGAGAACCCGGCAATCCAGTGGAACCAGCACTTAGGGCAGAGGGGTCTCTAGTCACTGAGCTTCCTTTTTAGAGCTCATTCACTCATTCTTTCCCCCCGAATATTTCATGAGCACCTACTGTGTGCCAAGCATTGCTTGCGAGGCTGTGGATAGAACATCGAGCAGGAGAAATGAGCCTCTGCTTCCGCGGAGACAGCATTCTGGTGGGAAAAGGACACGGGGGCTACACAAATGAGATCTTGCAATGAAAAAAATATACTGTGGGATATGCTAGAGAACAGCTATCGTGAGTTTGGACAAAGGCCCCTGGGAGGTGACATTAGGTGGGAAATCAGGGAAGACATTTGAGCTGAGGAGACCTAAGATCTTTATATATATAAATATATACCCTGTGTATTATATGATATCATATATTACATATTATATTATGTCCTTCCATGTGAAGATACAGGGGAGGCACAAAAGAGCATTCTAGGTGGAGGCCACAGCCATAGCAAAGGCCCTGGGGTAGGAATAAACTTGGCACGTTCAAGGAAGAGAAAGAAGGGCACAGACTCTGGAGCAGAGTGATTGAGCAGGAGAGTCATCTGTGAGGATTTGGAGAGGGACGCTGGGGCCACTACCCTAGAGCCTTGTCATTTCAAATACAAGGGGAAGACACGGGCAGATGGGAAACACAGGTGTATCAGGACTTGATGTGTATCATTTTTCTAGGGCGGCTTAGGTTGTCTTGTGGCGTACGGCTCAGGGTGGCAGAGTGGAGACTGGGGGCTCTCGGAGGACTCTCAGCAGTCCGGGCTTGAGGCGAGGAGGCTTGGGGACAGCGGTGGGCAAGGAGAGAAGTGGACATATTCAGGATGTACTTGAGCGGTTTTAGCTACTGGGATTTCCAAGATCTTTCCCCACTAGGAGGCTCTCATCAATAGGAGAATTTCTAAGAGGGTCTCAGGGGTAACTGCCTCCCTAGCATCCCCGCCGGCCCAGCGCAGGCTCCAGGAGTGCCTTTGTTTTCAATCTGCTCTGGTGTTTGTGATTAAATTGATCTGCATGTAATTGACGTTGCTTCTCGCCAACCTGCAGAGCCGACCCGTATGCATGGGGCCGCATTGTTTTCCACCACAAAATCTCAGCAAAATCTCCTCCCTTCCCCTTACCAGGGGAAGGGATGGGGGTGGTGATGATGGGTGGGTGGGGGGAGCAACCAGTAAGGAAAACAAAAATCTTGGCCCCTAGAATCCTTAGGATTCCTAAAGAGTGTCAGCCAGGGTTTCAAGGCAACACATGTTCCCAGAAAAACAACCCTGGCTTGGAGACAAGGCAGTATCCCATTCAAATCCCAAACAGATAAATCACTGCTTCTCACCAGCTCCCACCAGTTAGTCGTGTCAGAAATTAGAAGGGCTTGCGTATTCACTGTGGTTGCGTTCTGTCTGTTCGAAATGCTTATGATAATGGAGCTGCAGCCTCTATTCGAAGTTGTGGTGTGTGTAAATAACCAATTACGAGGTTTTTTAAAGGAGAAGCTTGTTTGGTTGTGCGAGACAGATCCTCCCCAGTGGAACCCGCTTTTGCCTTTGCACGATATGGATGTAATTTCAAGTGTCCCTGGGTGTTGTCCTCGTGCTATTTATTTAAGGTATTTATACAAAAATAAACTCTATCGAGATGAAGCAGGGTAGATTGAGAGAGGCTCCCGGAGCCAGAGTGATATTGATTACAATTGCAGAGGATTGTGGTGTCAGGTCACCTTCCCGCCATTGATTGTTGATTGCTCTATAACAGCCCCTTCTCCAGCCCTCCCTCCCCTCCCCTCTGCCAATCACAGACACATTAATTGTGGGGACCAATTTAATCATTGCTCCCTTGCAGTACTGTTGTGATTCCCAGCCATTTTTCACACACGGTAAAACTGCGGTCGGGCGGTGGGAAGGAAATTCTGGAGGAAGCAGGCTGCTGCAGCAAGACACAAAGCATTTCCATCCTTTAATGAAGAGAGCAGAAGGCTGGTTAATTCTCTCTGATGAAGCCACAGCTCTTTCTAAGCGTTGGGCTGGGCAGAAGAATGCAGGATTGACTCTTTCAACTGCTAGGAAAATTTGCCCATCTCTGTCGATAATGAGCAGCTCTTGGGGGGGCCAGGGTGTGATGGCAGAAAATAAAACGGCCTTGCAGATTAGCTACCTGCCTGCTTAACCAGGACTAATCACAGCAGGGCCAGGCCAGCAATTACCAACCGTGGTTGGTGTTAATTTCATTCTCTCTGTAGCGTCTCTTGCAAAAAAAAAAAACCACACTAACTAAACTCTTTTGGACCGTGAAGATTTTCATCTCACCAATATAGATAGTTAAATGAATCCTTAACTAGCTTTGCAGAGTAGGATCTAAGTCCTTACCAGTGCGAATTTTCTTAATGTGAGGGAAACAGCATCCACATATTATAAACCGTCTGTGAGTCCAACCATCAGTTCATGCTGTAAGTATTTTGGCACTAACTGCGGGAAATATAGGGGTGAACAAAACTTGTCTTTTGGGGTTTATATTCTAGAAAGAATAGTGGGTTTAAAAAATATGTTATAATTATGGGGACACCCAGGTGGCTCAGTCCGTTAAGCATCTGAGTCATGATTTTGGCTCAGGTCATGATCTCAGGGTTGTGAGATCGAGTCCCACATTGGGTTCCATGCTGAACATGGAGTCTGCTTGAGATTCTCTCTCTCCCTCTCCTCCTGCCCTTCCCCACACTCATGCTCTCTCTCTCTCTAAAATAAATAAATCTTTTAAAGAATATTATTGTGATGAGAACATAACATGAGCCCTATCTTCTCAACAGTGTTTAAATGTGCAATGTGTCATTGCTGGCTATCGGTACAATGCTGGATAGTTCACTACAGTGTGTTCATTTTACTTAACTGAAACTTCAGTCATGTTGATTAATAATTTCTCATTTCTTCCTCCCTCTTGTGCCTGGTCACCATCATTCTAGTCTTTGATTTTATGATTTTGGCAATTTTATTTTATTTATATATATTTTTAGTGGGGGAAGGGGCAGAGCACACACACGCACACGCACGTGATAGAGAGAGAGAGAAATCTTAAGCAGACCCCCTTTGGAGCAGGGAGTCTGATGAGGATCTTGATCTCATGACCCTGAGATCATGACCGGAGCTAAAATCAAGGGTCAGACACTTAACCAACTGAGTCACCAGGTGCCCCTGATTTGGTCTATTTTAAATACTTCATTTAAGTGGGATCATGTAGCACTCCTCTTTCTGTTTTGACCTGATGTCCTCAAATGTCTATCCATGTTGTTGTACCTCGCGGATTGTCCTTCTTTTCTAAGGCTGTATAGTATTCCTTTATGTGTTTATGCCACATTTTCTTTATCCATTCATCTGTCTACAGGCTTTTAAGTTATCTCTACATCTTACCTGTTGTGAACAGTGCTTCAGTGAACATGAGAGTATGCAAGTGGCCAACGTGTATATAAAAAATGTTGTCATGCATTATCAAGGAAATGGGATACACAAAAGGTCAGGATGGCTTTGCCAAAAAACAAAAACGAAAAAAACAAAAAACAAAAAAACCAAAAGACCAACATTGGTGAGGACTTAGAGAAATTGAAACATGTGAGCACTGTTGGTAGGACTGCAAAGTGGGGCAGCCACTGTGGAAAACAGGATAGTGGTTCCCCTTCAAAAGCAGAATTACCATAGGATCCAGTAATCCCACATCTGGGAAGAGATTAAAAAAAAAGAAATCAGAATCTCAAAGAGATATTAGCACACCATGTCCTGAGCTTTAGCATGTTTCAGAATTACCTGGAGTACTCATTAAAATATCAGTTGCTGGCCTCTGACCCCTGCCAGAGTTTCTGATTCAGCGGGTCTCAGGTAGGGCTCTGGGGTTTGCATTCCTAACGAGTGCCCTGGTGCTGCTGCTGCTGGTCCAGGGAACCCCACTTTGAGAAACACTGCTCTAGTTGAGCTCCATGAATGTCAAGTCCAGTTGCACATTCAAAACCGCCTTTTTGAAAGCTTTCCAAAAGTACTCGTGTGTACGACCCCCCCCGCCTGCCTCTCTGCCTACTTGTGATCTCCGCCCCCCCCCCGTCAAATAAATAAATAGAATCTTAAAAAAAATATACTAATGTGTGTGTTGGCAGGGGGAGGCACCGCCATTGGTTCTAATTAATGGGTCCAAGCTGGGGTCTGGGCCTTGATGTTTTTTTGAGAAGAGCGCCCCAAGTGATTCTGCACAGTTGAGTTGAGAAACACTTTTCTTAACCTAAATGTGAAGAAGGGAGGGTAGACCCATTTAGCAGGGCAGCTAAGAGGCTGACGGGCGTCACTTGGCTCTCTGTTTTCCACTCCTGGCCCTGGCAATTTACTTTGTCTTCCTGTGACTCAGTGTCCTCATCTTTAACTGCGTTGTCGCGAGAAGCAGAAGTACTCTCCGTGCTTGGCACGTAGCAAAGCCCTCAGTACATGCTGGTTCTCAGGCTGGCATGCGGACTGGGGTACATGGTGTGTCTCTGCCAATTTTCATTTGATGACTCGGTACGTTTCCCAGTAAACACCTTGCCCGTTAGGACACCGCAGAGGCTGACCCGATTTGTCTTTCCTTAGATTTGCCATTTGCCCTGGTGCCTTCCTTTCTAGGGGGCTCCCTGCTGCCTTCCTTCTCTTTATTCACTCAAACACCGATAATAAGGTCCTCATGCCTCTCTGACAGCCCCAACTTCTTAGCAAAAGCGTCTTGTTTGCAGCTGTGGAAACATTCGTCATCCAGTGTAACTAAGCAAAACACCCCGCCCTGGGACGTGTCTAATACACGTGCTGGAGAGGCGGTGCCAGGAGAGCAAATGGGACCCGAGAATAATTCCTCAAACGAGCCCCAGGCACGTAGTGAAAGCTGTCGGAAGCCAGAGGACCCATTAAAAATTTTTTGATGGACAGTCGAGCTTGTTGTCTTTCTAGCGCTTTCTCATGACCTGCTGTGGTTTGTGCTGTGTGAATTTTTTTTTTGTTTTAAAGAGTCATTGACTTCAGGGAGGGGACGGTGGGACCCCCAAGAAGTTGGGGCAAGAGTCTCAGGGTGTGTGCATGATGAGGGTGGAAGGCACAGAGAGGGGGCCCTGGGTAGGTCTAGAAAGCTGGTTTGGGGTACACAGAGAGGAGGGGCAGGGAAGGGAATGTGCTTTCTTGCATTAGCCTTGTTGGACTGAACATAGCTAAATTTATACATGGCCCTGCTAAGGCCGGGAATCCAGACTAGTCTCAGGGTGGGGAAAGCGAGGAAGTGGTTCCAGTGGCCCAGAAGCGCTTATAAAACGGCCTGACATGGCTTTTATTCAGGTTATCTGGGGAGACACGGTATCCTCCTTGTGGGTCATCTGGAGATGGGGGATGTGTAGCTTGGTGGTCAAGAATGCCAGCTTAGGGATCAGAAACAACCCCAGGCATGAGTCCTCCCCGCCACCTTTTGCTAGGCTGTGTGACCTTGGGTGAGTGCTTCACCTCGCTGAGTTTGCTTTTTCATCTGTAAAATGGATATATTATTAGCCTGAGCACAGTGTTGCTATAGGACTGAACCTGAGCTCGAGTTTGGGGAGTACTTACACTGCCTGCCGCGTGGGACCCGCTGCCCTTCATCCATCCAACCACTCTTCATTTATTAAGCCTGACTTTGTGCCTGGTCCCACTCAAGGAGCAGCCACCCAGGGATGAATAAGGCAGGTGATGTCCCTGATCTCAAATAACTTATATCCTAGCAGAGAAAGGCTGCATAAACAGCAATAAGTAAGCAATGGGAGAAAAGTGGCATTAAATGCTTTGCTGATAATTAAAATAGGGTGCTGACTGGGACACCTGGGTGGCTCAGTTGGTTAAGTGTCTGCCTTCGGCTCAGGTCCTGATCTCAGGGTCCTGGAATGGAGCCTTGCATCAGGCTCCCTGCTCAGCAGGGAGTTTGCTTGTCCCCCTATCCCGTCCCTCCCCCAACTCATGCTTGAGCACCCACTCTCTCCGAAATAAATAAAATCTTTAAAAAAAAAATAGGATGCTGTGAACAAGATAGGGGTCCCTTTTCCACGGGGAAGGGGCAAGATAAGGTCCTTATGGGGATGGTTTAAACTGAAATCTGTATGATGAAGAGGCAGCCATGCCTATTTCTGGCGCAACAGCATTCTGGGCAGGGGAGGCAGCATGTGCAAAGGCCTGAAGTTTGGAGTGTGGAGAGGGAGAGGCACAGAAAGGAGGGTGGCGTGGCTGCCACAGAAGGGACTAGGCAGAGAGTGGAGGAAGAGAAATGGTAGAAAGAGGCAGGAACCACTTTGCCTCATGGACCCCAGGAGGGATTTTGATGTTCTCCTGAGTGTGGTGGGAAGGCCAGGGGTGGCGGGGACCACAACAGGTGACAGGGTGACATGGTCTGATTTTTATTTTCAGATGATCTCTGGGGAACAATGGAATGTAGGGGTGAAAGCAGAAGGGGGGAAACAGAGAGGGAGCTTCTGCTATTTTGGAGGGTGGGTGCTGGCCGCTCAGTCGGCCCCTGTTGACTTTGCTTTTAGCCTGCATGCCCTCCCTCAGGATGGAAGCAGAGGGCAAAGCCTCCAGTCTAATCCCCCCAGAACCCAGCTGCACAGGCTGGAGAATGGGGTTGGTCCTCCCCGCTGTGTGTCCCCCTGCCTCAGGTTGGTGAGCTGACATACAGCTGGAAAGAAGCCCCCCCCCCCCCCGTTCATAGGTCCCCGAAGGCCACCCCCCCCATTTCCCAAAGGGATGGAGGACACTGGCTGTCAGCTGCCCTGTCTGGAAAGCGGCTCCCCGAAGGGACAGGTTTTTCCTGGGGCTGGTGCTGGGCTGTTTCCAGGGTTTTCTGGATCACTTCTGCCCTTGGAAGCAAGCATCTCACCAACATGTGTAGGAAACATGCGTGCTCTGCCGGCTGCTTGGACACCCGGCCAACTGTTAGGAAGTTGCTTGGAACTCGTGTCCCACCTTGCTGGGTCCATCTGGTTTGGACACCAGAGGGGCCTGAGCCCTGACGTCTGACCGGCCCTCTCAGAGGCTCGGGTCTATCTGAAGGCCACAGGCCTTTGGAGTTAAAAGGAATCTGGGAAACATGAGGAGGAAGTGTGGCTATGCAGGAAGTGTCTCCCATCCACGCCAGGTGGCCCAGAAGTCCCCCACCAAGTGACAGCCTGGGTCTATCAGACCAGGCTTCTGGGAGCCCCCTGCCCCCCAGCCTGTCTCATGCAACCATAGAATAAGATTTTCCATTAAAATAAATTTCTCCTCCTTGTCTGATGTCTTATCTAAACCCCCTACTTGAAGAAATCACTGTTCATTCTGTGCTTTTTTTTTTTAAGCTATCTTTGTATTCCTTCAATTTTTATAGCCAATCATTTTGTACGTGAACCAAGTACTAAACAAGCATTATTACTGCTTTGCGCACCGTGCACCACAGAGGCATAAATCCCACATTAACCTCATCCTAAAGAGCGGCTGAGTGCATTTTAATAAATGTCCCAAATGGTTTTAGTGTCTGGTAGCCAAACGGAATAAAAAATGCGCGCGCATTACACGACGTTATGAACCTTTCTATCAAAAGTAATAATAAACAGACTGCTTGTTGAGCTCGGTGATTGGGCTACATTTTTAAACAGTATACTGAGAGACAAATCAAGGTGGAGCTGAGATGATTAGGTGATAACGATCCAAGAGGGCCCGGCCATCTCCAGGGGTTTCTAGAAGCAGGTAGACCTCCCTCCTGCCTCCTGATCCGTTTTCAGTCTGAGCTCCTCTCCCCCCCGCCCCATGGTACCAAGAGAAACGAGCAAATTAAGAAATCTTTGCGGCACGCGGATATTTAATATAAGCAGCCAGATCAAGGCAGGGACGCACATCATTTGTCAGTTGAATAAAAATTCAGATGAGGTATTTTCCTGACGCCGCGCCAGGCGCCATTAGGAAAGCATTCTGTTTTCCGGGGTCGGCGACGGCGCGCCGTTGGGGCCAAACTTCCTCCGCCCACAAGGTGTTCCTCAGAGTCGCGCACACCTCAGACTGCCCATTGTGGGGGCTCGGGGTCTCCACGCCCAGTACCAGCTCGCTCTTTCCTTCCAGTGGTGGGAGTTCCACTTGGAAAGCTCCAGAAGCCAATTAGGCCTTTGGGTCATCCATCCAGAGGAGATAGAATATCCCGCCGGTGGCCATTTTGGATGTGCAGATGTTTTAGTTTGGGCACATCTGTAGGCAATCACTCTGCTTTCTGGGCAGGAACGGTGTTTTATTATGGGATTATATGTGTAATCTTGGATAAATAGTAGAAATTGGAGTAGTTCGGTTGGAAGACTTGTTTTCTCTCCCAGAGAGCAGTGTAAATAGCAAACCAGAAACCATGCGCTCGTCACTGCAGCGAGAGTCGAACTCTCCAGTCTTCTTCCTTCTGGCTGGACCCCAGAGCCCGGTGTGAGGCTCTGGGCCAACAGGCTGCCGAAGGGGGTCAGGCTAGGCGTGGGGCAGGGGGGAGGGGGTCTCTTCCCGGGAGGGTGCTGGCTGGTCTCTGATACCCAGCCCCCAGAGGATCCCGACAGAGTCTCGGTGCCTCATTGCACTTTTTGGAGCATGGGCTCTTCTTCCACCCCTGGACCGATGTCTTCTTCCCCACCAAATGTGAGAAATGTGAAAATGGGGAGCTAGGGGGAGGCAGCCTGTACTGTCACAGATACATTTCTCCAATTCTGGTAATACACATAATGATGTTACTCAGTTTTGTTTTACATTTCCAAAACAGATGTACCAAATCCCTGTAAACTGATCTATGGTAATGCACTTAATTTTAATCTTCGATGTTAAAAGTAAAAACTGATCACTTAAAGCAAAAACATGTGTCACTTCTCCATAAGCTGGCACAGGACCCAGCCTCCCCCTTACCACTTAACTGTTTTGGCTCTGCTCTTGGCCTTCTCTTGATACTGTCCTCCCTGTGACCGCCCCTCCTTCTTCCGCACCATAAGGCATTTCTCAAGGAGCTTCCCCATTGCTGAGTGTCTGCTATGTGTGATAGGCACTTATAACCTTGGGTGTTCCCCAGGATCTCAACGCTTGCTACTCTGGGCTACTGTGAGTAGACCTTGAAAACCACATGTCCACTGTGTTTTGGAAAGTTGGAAAAAGATCTCCAAGACGTGTTTGATTGTGGAGAACCACTGTAAAGAATGGTCCGTGAGAAACGAGTGCTCCGTGATCCAGATGCTGGCTAAATATTATAGTGAGAGAGGTGATGATTACCAAATATTTTTGTTCAGGAGGAAGGGCTGAAGGAAAAACCCTGATTTTTTCTTCTAGAAAATACGTTGTGGCTTCTTAACATCCAGGTCAGTGCTACTCTGAGGCACAACATAAGTGGCAATCAGGGAAGTCAGCCCAGAAATAACAAAGGAGTCTGGAATGTAAAAAGAGGTTTGCCCCAGTGATGGGCCAGAAGGGTTTGGAATGGTGAGATGCAGGATAATAATTTTTCTTCCAGTACAAGCATCAGACCTCCAAACTTCACTCGGCTGAGTGTACCACACGGTGCCAGCTGTTTTCTGAAGAGTTCCTGGTGGCCATCACTGAACAGCTTGGTGTCAAAACGTGTATCTTTGACATTGAGGTCAGGAAGAGTTGAAGGCAGATGGACATCTTTTTGTGCCTGAGTTTGGTGGGGGTTGGGGTCCCCACTGCCACGGACTTCTGGGGTTGACTTCTCAGGTGCAATTATCTACAAGACACACCTGTAGACGAAGAAGCCCAGATGGAAGGAAAGGCAGGCTGGGTCTGGAGACCAAGAGCTGCAAGGGCCGAGTGTGGGAAGTGACCATGGTTGATATTGTTGGAGCTCTCAGTGCCCGGCGAGGGTCCGGGCCAGGGCCGGGATGTAGCAGGCCCAGGTTAGAGCGCATGCACCAGGGAATTTCATACCTTAGCTTGAGATCAACCAGAAGCCTCAGATGGAAGTGACGTCATTGAGTTGTGACTTAGATCTCCCCAGCAGCTCTGGGGAGATCTCCAGAGAGCTCCTTTCCCTTCTCAGATCCCACATTCCTTATGTTGGCCCAAATCAGAGAGGTGCTCTTTCCTTCCAGGGAAGCCCATCGAAGGAAAGGGCTGAAGGCTGGTGGCATCAGAGCCTCCTGGAGGACTGGTGACCACACAGATTTCTGGGCCCCACCTGTCGAGTTTCTGAGTCAGCAGGGCTGGGGCGTAGCCTGGGAATTTGCATTTCTAGCAAGCTCCCAGTTGTTGCTGCTGCTGTTCCAGAGACCATACTCTAAGTAGCAGGGATAAGACTCTTGGTGTCCCTCAGCCTCTCTTTGTCTCGGCTGCTGGGTTCTGGAACCTGCAGAAGGAAGGGCCAGATGGCTCTGGCTGGCACTAGTGGAGATATTTTCCCAAGGGAGCTTCAGCAAGGCAAGGCAGAAGAAGGGTCCTGTGGCCTGGGTCCCCAGAGAGCCTGTGTGTTGCTCTTGGGCAGTTGGGGGCAGAGTCATCTTGGCTCTAACCATACTCAGAGGGTCCTGTTCTTCGTCCAAAAACAACGCGGCGAACAAGAATTCAATTTGGCAGGGGCACTTTGTGTTTAAGCATACTTTCTCTTAATTTGATCACCCATGCAAGAGCCTTCCAGACATTTGGACGTAAGTTTTTAGAAATTCAGCTTATTTTCTCAGATATTTTCATTCCTGGACATTTGGTGGGGGAAGGGGGGCTGCTGAGAGGTGGAGAGATACACAGCCTGACGGAGATTATTCGAGTAGAAATTGGAATGCAGCTGGAAAGATTCTGGAAAGACACAAAAACAGAGTTGCGGAAAGACGTAGTTTTTGGAGCTGAGCCCACCTGCTTGGCATTTCCAGACCTGCCACTCATGGATGTGAGGCCCTGGGCAAGTCATCTGGTGCTTTTGCAACCCCAGTTTCCTCTTCTGGAATGTGTACTGATAACAGCTGCCCTGCAGGGCTGCCGATGGGACTAGAGGTGATGCCTGGGAAACAGCCACACACTCCAGAACCCCCGCAGGCCCTCAGTTACCATCTGCGATCACAATTGTCACTCTCATTTTTCTTTTTATTTTAATATTTACCCACCTAACTTGAACTCATTTATGTTGCAGAGTACTAAGAAAATAAAAACATCACAAGAATCATCCATGTTTCTATTTTATAAAACCTGTGTCAGGGTGCCTGGGTGGCTCAGTCAGTTAAGTGTCTGACTCTTGATTTTGGCTCAGGTCATGATCTTGGGGTGGGGAGATCAAGCCCTGCGTCGGGCTCCGCTCAGCATGGAGTTCGCTTAGGATTCTCTTTCTCCCTCTTTCCCTCCCCCTGCGCGTGCGGGAGCTCTCTCTCTCTCTCTTTCTGTCTCTCAAAATAAACAAATGAAATCTTAAAAAAATAAAAATCTGTGTCAAGGGGCCACATCAGTAATCTCAACCCGGGGGCAGTTCTACTCCTCATGGAGCATATGATAAGGTCTGGAGAGGATTTTTGGTTTTTTGTTTTTATTTGGTTTTGGTTGTCACACTTGGGGACCTGCTTTTGGCATCTAGTGGGTAGAGGCCAGGGACCCTGAATACCCCATAATGCACTAGGCACCCCCATGACAAAGGACAATGCGGGCCAAAATGTCAAGAGTACTGCTTTTTGAGAAGCCCTCAGCTGTTTCTCCGTGGCTCTAGGATGGAAGAGGAAAAAAAAATTCAAGTTACTAGGCATTGTGCGTTTTCTTTTCTTTTTTTTTTTTTTTTAAGATTTTTATGTATTTATTTGACAGAGAGAAATCACAAGTAGATGGAGAGGCAGGCAGAGAGAGGGAGGGAAGCAGGCTCCCTGCTGAGCAGAGAGCCCGATGCGGGACTCGATTCCAGGACCCTGAGATCATGACCTGAGCCGAAGGCAACGGCTTAACCCACTGAGCCACCCAGGCGCCCCCATTGTGCGTTTTCTATGTGCCAGATGTTGGGTTGGGCACCTTACTTGTTTCATCCCTACAGAGACCATGATGCAGGCTTGGTGACTGCCCCTGGTTTGCAGGAGAGACACTTGGTACTGAGACAGACTGCTGGGCTTGCGTGCAGGCTGTCTTTGTTGTCTTGTGCCTGCGCTCGAGTGTCTCCGCCTGCCAGTGCTGTAGCAGGGTCTGCTGTGTGCCAGGCTCTGCGCTGAGCTGCAGGGACGGAGCAATGAGCAAGATGGATCTGGTGCCTCCATGGGAGGAGCCCCCCGATCCCAGCCTGGTGCAGGAGACAGAGGGTGACATCTGCTGTGACCTGAACCTGGCACAATGGGAGGGGACGGTGGATGGTCATGCCAGACCTGGGTTCAGGGGACCAGAGGAAGGGACACCCTGGTTTCTTTCCAGACATTGCTGTCCATTTCTGGGGACAGCAACCTGAAATGAAATACACTCTCTAGGCTGGAAAAAGGATGCGCTCTTTCCTGCCCTTTCAGTCCACATCCCCCCTCCATGACTCCGTGGCGTCCTCTGTGACACGGGGGAGAGCCCATGGGAAGGATTTCTCTGCAGTCACAAAGACCTGTGTTTAACCGCTGCGTGGCCCTGGGTAGGCTGTGTGACCGCCATAGGCGTGGGGCAGGAGGAAAGAAACACCGTGATTATAACCACAGCTCACCGTGTCAGGGGCTGCCCAGGAGCCCGTCACAAATTCCCATGTGTCCCCTCACCTCAACGTGTCTGTGAGGCCAGCACTGGTATCCGAGCTGAGACCAGGGTGAGGCGAGGGAGATCCTCGCTGCAGATAAGGATTGACGTGGGTGCCAAAGAACTCAGGAATTCAGAAACGATTTTAATGCGATTTTGGAAAAAGTGAGTGCAAAAAAACAAAATCCGTGGTGACCAAACGATCAAGATTTTAAGTGTGAATTGGCCTCACCCTAAGCCTGGCTCCGCATCACCCCATTTGGCAGATGAAGAGACTGAGGCTCCGAAAGACTATGTATCCTCCTGCCTTATCACTGAGGGGTGGTGACAAGGCAGCGGCCTTCACGGACTGTCCTCTGTGGGCCTCCGGCCCTCGCAGGGGAACAAGAAGAGAGAGTGAGCAGTAAAGAGGCAGCGGCCGCCAGGCGGCTGGGCTGAGGCTGCTGTTACTGTTTAACATGAATTTAGAACGCGCAGCGCGCTTTGAAATCGCCACGGCCTGTGAAGCATCCCGGTGAACTTAGCTCTTTAGTCTTTGGGGGGCACCTAGCTGTACTTCAGAGGGAATGTGGCTGAAGCTCAGACAAGGCCACTGTCAGACCCCAGAGGGGAAGGAACGCAGAGTTGGGCGCCCGGGAAGAGCACGAGGCTACTTGGAAGACATCACCCAGGGAAAGAGGAGGCAGCAGCCCGTAGTAGCCTTTGTCTTTTTTTCTTTTCTTTTTTTTAAAATGACTTAGATAGATAGAGGTGGTGATTTTTATGCCACCATTGAGAACGTGTAAGCACGGAGAAGGTATGGAATGAACTTCTGGTAGGTAGCACGGCGGCGTCTTGGTTGGGGGTCTGGGAGGCTAGGACCCACAGCCTCTGCCCCCCATCCCTGCCTCTTTCCCTACGAATTCCATCTCAGCCGCTGCACAGACCCTGACACTCATTGCACAGATTAAACTCGCGAGTGAGCCCTAAGCTCAGGACGTCTCTGCTCTGCAAGGTACTGGTAGTTCTCTTGCTCAAAAGCCATGTGCCCTGAACACTCCTGCTTTCCCCTTCCTGTGTGTGCAAGCTCTTCTTTGCACCAGCATTCTGTAATTGGTGCTTGTGACCTGTTACATTCTGCTGTGCTTCTGGCAAGATCTTTCCAGATGGCGATGCCATTGTTGTCTTCTGTAGGAGATGGGGACTGAGGAATGGCCCAGATGAACCAGATCTCCCTGCCCCCATGGGCCTCTCAGTGATGTTGCTGCCCCTCCCGGCAGATGCTGGGGGTCTATTTCTGGGCTGGTTTTGGGCTTGCTTAGCCCAAAGGTGGAAACAACCCAAGCGTCCTTGGACAGCTGCATGGATGAACAAAATGTGTTGTATCCATACAATGGGATATTATTCGGTCTTGAAAAGGAAAGAAATTCTCACCCCTGCCACAATATGGATGAATCTTCAAGGCCCTATACGAAGTGAAATAAGCCAGTCCCCAAAGGACAGCCACTGTCTGATTCCACTTCTATGAGATCCCAGGAGTAGTCCAATTCTTGATGGTGGGGGTTAGTGTGGTGGCTGCGGGAGCTAGGGGGGAAACAGGGAATGGGGAGTTCATGTTTCTGGGGTGTACTTTCTGTTTGGGAAGATGGAAAGTTCTGGAGACGGATGTGGTGATGTTGGCACAACAACACAAATGTATTTAATGTCACTGAATTACAGACTTAAAAATGATTAAAGTGATAACCTTTGCATTGCATGAATTTTATCACAATAAAAATAAATTTTTGAGAAAGTGAGGCTGGGTGGGTTTGGAGCCTTAGGCCTCAAGGCGCCTTACAGTTTTCACCTTGGCTCTCTTGAACACCACCCCAAGACCACCAAGCAAGGAAGACGGTCCAGCCTTCCAGAGGGTGAGGGGCCATTGGAGAGGCCTGAGGGGCCAAGCCGGCAGCCAGGGCGACTGAGGTCAGCTGGGACCTTTCAGCCCCAGGGACCTTCTAGCTGACTGGTGTTGCGTGACTGAGTCCAGGCCGAACCTGAGGAAGACCTGCCCGGCCAACCCACAGAACCAGGAGGAAGAACGTTGTTCCTTTAAGCCAGTCCATGCGTCTTTTCTTTTAGTTCCAAAAATCTCTTCTCCATTTCTCTGTTCTTAGCTTTGGAGAGGACACATACTGTATTACTCCATCCAGCTCCCATCTGACTTTTTTTTTTTTTCTTTTAAAACATAGAACAGTGGCGCCTGGGTGGCTCAGTGGGTTAAGCCGCTGCCTTCGGCTCAGGTCATGATCTCAGGGTCCTGGGATCGAGTCCCGCATCGGGCTCTCTGCTCAGCAGGGAGCCTGCTCCCCCCTCTCTTCTCTCTGCCTGCCTCTCTGTCTACTTGTGATCTCTCTCTGTCAAATAAATAAATAAAATCTTTAAAAAAAAACAAAAAACAAACAAACAAACAAAAACATAGAACATGGCCTTCCATTTCATTGTCAACATCGTAGCCAGGAATTTCCATCGTACCAAGTTTTAGTGATTGCTGGAGAGACAGAAAGTAAAATATGAACCTTAGGTCTACCATCACCCTAAAGGCTCTTGGGTGTCGTGTGAACACCTATCTACAAGCTGTGGGCTCTCTTCCTGGTGAACCCTCCCCAAATTCTTCATTAACTAAAGGCAATTTTTACTCTTTGGGGGCACCTGGAGGTGCCCAGAGAAGGCCAAACTCCCAGGAAAACCACCATTTACCTTTCTCCAGGCTGAACAATAATTTAGCAATTAAGTTTCTTAACCAATTATGTTTGAGTCAAGGTCAATGACACATGGACTCACACACTGCTGATGGAGAAGGTAAGTGGAATGACCTTTCCAGAGACAATGTGACAATCTTGACCAAAGCAACTAAAAATATACATATCCGGTGCCCCCCCCCCCACATTTCACTTTTATGGATTTGCCCTAGGTAAATAATTGTGACTCTGAGCTGAGACTTAGCTGCATGGAAGTCCCTCATGGTATTAATTATATTAATGAAAAACTGGAAATAACCTAGATGTCCAACAAAAAGGGATTGGTTAAATACTTTAAGGTACAACATACAGGGGAATCCTATGCAACTGTTAAAATTCTGCAGAGTAGAATACTAGTAGTACATCGTAGAAGACTAGTCAGTGGTATAAAAAGATGCTCATAATCTGTTGTGAGCCAGTATCTCAATAGAACAATTTAGTAGGATCTCACATTTATAGAAAATGTATTTATATAAGACATGAACTACCTGTAATATATGTGTGTGCATAAAATATATGGGAGGATATTCACCAAAATGTTTACAATGTTTGCTTCTGGGAGATAGACTTAAGATTGATTTTAATTTTCTTTCCCCCTCCAAAATTCCATAATTGAGTATAGAATGAAATAATAATGGTTATTGTTCTCACATTAGGAGGAAACACAATAAAAGAGGCAGTGACGTTCAGTTAGAAATACCTATTCAACAAAATAGTTAGTTTTAACCATGGACGAGAAGTTGAGAGAACTTCATTCTTCCCTGGCCCCATTTTTTAAATACACAATTTGGAAGAAGCGAAGCCAAGCATCCGAGACTCTGCTTTGGAGCAGAAGCGGGTGATGTTGAGGACATGGTCAGGATCACTAAGGGACATCTGTCTGCTTGGCTTCCCACAGATCCTTGCGTAGGGAGGGTAGCTCAAGAAATCTAAATGTGGTCTCCATCTGAATGGCCCCAGGCAGCTGGATTAACACGGTGTCCCACAGAACCAAGTTCCTGGATTGGAATCCTGGTTGTGCCTGTTACCAGCTCCAGATCACGGACAAGAACCACAGACGCCAGCCTTTGGTTTCCGGGATGTAGGATCAGCTGCCATCTTGCTTGTGCTGGTCCATCCGTCAGTGAAAAAATTGAAGACAGAAGTTTCCTAGGCACCTATGATTGATGTGTTTTCCCAGAAGAAAGCCCAGAAGAAGTAATTTAAAAATATCCAGAACGAAGGATTACTTCCTGGGTGAGTCAGGGGTTCACCCCTTCCTGCTCTCGCTGGGGCCTCGAGTTGGAGCTCTGGGCCTTCCCAGGGCGTGGAAGGGCAGTGGCCTTGGGACATACTCATTTAGCCCGGACTTTGTGTCAGGCTGTGTCAGGCGCTGACACCCCAAATGGCTCCCGGAGGGGTTGAGGCGTAGAGAAATAGCCTATCTGTGCCCCACATGGAGGGGCCAGAAGGAAAGACAAATGTTTTAAACTCTCAGCCACCCAGCCTCCTGTTCTTGATATTTCCCTAACATATGCGAACATATGCTTTCCTCAAGAACTTCAAAAACCTGCTTTTAGCAGCAATGAAAATAGGACCATGCGTTCAATTCAACCCCGAGCTTCAAAGTTTCCCTCTAATACCATTACCTCATGTACAGAAGAAAATGTAAATCTAAAATATGCTGGTGATTATAACCTTTCTTCCTGACAGACATTGTAATATAAATGCACATAAATTGAATTTCTTCTTTAAAGAAATTTGAATACCTTTGGAGCATTTTAGCAAATCATCTGCAGCCCTCTCGGCACCACATCAATGATCTGTGGAAAAGTGATCTGTCTGTAGCATGACTTTTGCAATAGAAGGATAGAGCAGGGCCGGGACACGCCAAGAAAAATAGGACGTACTTTATTGATATTCAAAATTTATTTTATTAAACTCACACAAAAGACAGAGACGCGGGGAGCGGGTGCTACTAGGGGAAAGAGCTTCAGATATTAACTCCCTGCATCCTGCTTCTATCGTCTGGCTGCCAAAATTGGGGAGACAATGAAGAGAGACAAGCAATCGCAGATCGGCCGTTTTGCTGCACTTGGACTCGGCCGCTGGGGCTGCGCGCAGAGGCCTGGTGTGAACTACGAAATCAGAAATGGTAGCTACGGTGGGCGTACGTGGGAGGCTACAGGGCATGGGCATCGGATAGGAATCCTAGGGCCCAGATGTCCCTTGGGGAGGAGGGAAGGAATGTTTGAACAGTGGGCGCTCACCAGCTTGCTCCCAGATGGGAAGGCAGCAGCAGCTGCTGAGGTCTCTCGTCCCCTCGGGGGATGAGTTCAGGACTGATTACTGATGGTCACTATGAGGCTGGTAGGGTTGGAAGTAATAAGAACCAAAAAGCACGCCCAGCCCTCAGGCCTTTGCACCAAGGCTTGAACTCTGGCCCTGGGCCTCTGGGGCCACCACTCCATGCTTGGGTTAGCATTTGAAAGAAACCCGTGGACTTGTCCCAGTGCCTCTTTGGATCTGGGCTTCATGGGTCCCCAGGGGCCCCAAGGCTGTGGTTTGGGTGCCAAGCCTTGGCTTGGCCCGGAGTTGCCCAACATCTAGAAACCTCTGGGATGGTAGGAAAGCGGCTGGTGAATTTGGACTCCGTGGAAGTTTCAAGTCAGGAATGCTGTTTTGGAATACTTGATCCATAAATACTAGGACTGCCTTTGCAGAGGACCACTGTCCTCTAGGAGCAAAGGCGGTGTACTCCCTGTGGGCCCCTGCCCTGAGCCAGCCCCCACAAATAATGAGATGACAGTGTGTCCATTTTCTCCTTCACCTCCCAGCTCTGGGGGCCTGAAGCTTCTCCGTACGCATTCCCGCAGCCAAGAAGCCAGCCGAGGCCAGAAATCCTTTGGGCTGCCTGGAGGAGACATCAGGGCACCCCTTTTCTTCCCCCGCTCCTGGGTGGCTCTTCTTTGATCCATCAGACCATGTACCACCCCTCCCTTACAAAATGAAGCCACCAGTCCTGATCAGGGACAGCTTCTACTAGGACAGTCCAAGGGTATGCAGGGGGAGCAGAAGAGGAAAGTGATCCCGAGCTGGGCCTCATACCAGACTGCCCAGGTGGGAATCCTGGCTCCACCACTTTGGGACTATGAGCAAGTTAGCTTCTCCCTCTGTGCCTTAGTTTGCTCATCAGTGGCACGGGGATAATGCCATGAGGCGACACCACATGAAATTGCCAAGAGGGGGGTTCAGAAACAGTCAATCAGTGGCAATTTCATATGGTTCTTCTTAATAATACAGACCCACGAGTGGTGGTGAAATGAATGAACAGGAACATGTATAGAACCTAGAAACATGCAAAGCACATGGCAAGAGCCTCCTAAGTGTTAGTTGTTCTAGTATTTAGTCTCACCTGCCGCTCTGCTGCCCAAGGGAGAATTAGTCCGCACAGGGGCTCATTTTCCTGGGGGTTGTCTAGACTCATGGGATTTAAGGAGGAAAGAAGATCCAGCTGAAGCTGACCAGATCCGCCTCTCCTCCTGTCTCCTCCTGTCTCCTCCTGTCTCCTCCTGTCCCCTCCTGTCCCAGTCACGTGCACTTACTCAGAGCCCTTGGCACAGCCGCCCAGCACACTGGTCATCTCCCGCCCAATGCGTTCATTTGGTCAGGGCCGAGTCAAATGTGGAGTAGCTGAGGCACAATTTACATCGGATCCAAAAAACCCACTGATCAAGATAAATCATATTTTAATGAGATTTAAAAAAATCAAAATTAATGCAAAAAATCCATGATGAACAAAATAGCAAAGCTTTAGAAAAGAGGGGACCCAACAGAGCAGGGGATGGAGAGGAAAGTGGTGAGTCAGACAGGGGTGCCGTGGGGAAGCGGCAGTGGAGAGGCAGTGGAGAGGACAGCCTCCCTTCATTTCCTCTTGAGCCACTAGTCATTGCTGCGCCTCTTTTTCCAACGGTTACTTCCAGTTGGGGCTTTCTTTTATTTTATTTTTCCTGAATTTGGAGAATTTCTTTTTGTTTGGAATAGAGAAAAGAAAAAGTCCAGCACCAGCGAGGGCAGATCACGTGATGCTGCGGCCACACGTTGGGCCGCGGTCTGCCCCCTCTGATAGTGCTTGTTGCAATCACATAATTGCTTGTTAGACTGAACTGTACTGATTTATGGGGGATCAATCTTTCTGCCGGTCTCCGTTCCGCAGGGTTCCGTGCCAGAGGGTTGTCAGAGAAGCTCATTTTCCTAGAAGAGAGAAAACAAACAGGGAAAAGGGCACTCGCAGATGTGGAGGCCCGAGAACAGTGTTCTTTCCCCCACTTCCTCTACCTTCTACTGTTTAACTGTGACACCCGCCACAAGTGAGCAGAGGAGATCCCCAGGACAAGCTTGGACTCTTTCTTGCCCAGGTCACTGGACTCATCCGTACACCCCCTCTTGTGTGGAACACAGAAAAGGATATCAGGTGGAGGAGTTTTTTTTCCCTGCTCTGTTCCTTAGCAGACCCCGGAAGAATTTACTTTCGGGGTGATCTGCAAAGCTCTTAACCTTGGCAGAGGCAGGGAGGCTCCAGTGGGGACCGGGGAGAGGCAGCTGGTCCCAGGAGGCAGTTAGTGGAGGCTACTAGAAGAGGCTGAGAAAGTGGGCTCTGAGGTCAGACCGCTGGAGTGTGAATCCAGGCTCTCAGACTTTCTAGCTGTGTGGTCCTGGACAGGTCAGTGAACCTCGCCAAGTCTCAGTTTCCTCATCTGTAAAAGTTACTTCCTCACTGGGTTAGTGTAAGAGAGTTGTTATGTGTGAAGCCGTGAAGTTGTGGACACAGTACCTCGCATACAGTAAGTGCTCAATAAATGCTGGTGGAACCAGAAAGGTCACAGTGTTCCAGGGAGAATCATATGTTTCTCTTTCCCTATTTCTACCGTCCTCTAAGGTGAACTCTGGGAAGCAGGGCACGTTTCTTCTCTTCTGCATCCAGCCAATGTCTCATATCTGTGAAGCTCAAAAGACAAAGGGTATAAGGAAAGGATGGGATTGGAAGCTGGGGAAGCCTGGTTTGTAGTCCCCAACCCTGGGCGGGTCCTCTTCCCATTCTGAGACACGGATTTCTCACCTGTGAAATGAAGGTTTGCCTGGAAACAGCATTTCTGGAGGTTTTCTCTGGGGCCCTAAGAGTCTTGCATGTTTTTTAGCTCAGCAAGGTCAAGGAAGAGGGAGGAAAGGTTCTGGGGTCAAATTCACTTAGGAAAAGCTATAAGCCGTCAAACCCAGCACAGCACAGGACTTCTCAGAGCCCTTATGTATTCAGCATTTCTGGGATCTGTCCACCCTCAGAGCCCATCATTGGCAAGACATTGTGGATAAGCGATTCTGAAAAGTGCTGGACTCAGGTCTTCTCTAAAGTCTGTCTCCACCTGGGTGTGATCCATGAGGCTGACCCAGGGGCAAGAAACTGCTTTGCTGGGTCCTCAGTCTCCTGTACAGGTAGTAAGTCAAGGGGAAGCCTAGAGTTTTCCAGGTGGGAAAGAGCCCAGGAGATCAGGGAAGGTCCTTCTGATTTGGTGACATGTAAGCAGAGATCTGGATGGAGTGAGAAAGCCACGTCCATGTCTGAGGCAGTGTTAGTCCAGGGACAGCAAACAGTAAGTACAAAGGTCCTGAGGCACAAGTGCACTTGATGTTCAAGGAACAGGGAGAGGCCAGTGGGACTTGAGTGAGCAAGTAGGAGAGAAGTAAAAGAAAGTGACCAGAGAAGCATGTATAGGGATCTTGTAGGCTACACAACAACATGGATTATGTTAAAAAAAAAACTTTATTGAGACATATTTTGGGTATCCCATAGTTCACACTTTTTGAGTATGCAACTCAACGCTTTTTAAATTACATTTGCTAAGTTGTACAATCATCACTAAATCCATTTTCGAGCATTCTCATCACCCAGTGTGGTTCCCTTATGCACATTAATCATTTCCCCTCCTTAATCATTTGCCCTTCCCCCAGGTCATCTGTCTTTCTAGCTTTGCCTTTTTCTGGATGATTCCACATAGGTGGGACCATGTAAGAGGTGGTCCCTTCTGTCTGGCTTCTTTCACTGAGCATGTTTTCAGGATCTGTCTATGTTGTAGCTTGTGTTTGTAGTTCATTCCTGTTTGTGGCTGAATAGTATTCTAGCTTGGATTGCATTGGAAGCCTTGACAGAGGTCTGTGGGGAGGTCTGGAGCATAAGAGGGACACATCATGACAGCCCCTGTGCTTTATTCCAGGGGAGTGTGATTCCCAGGAGGGTGAGCCCATGGGTGTGGCCTGACTGAGTCAGCTTCTGCCACTTATAGGGTCGCCCTTAGACAAGTCATTTCACCTTTCTGAGTGTTCATTTTCTTATTTGTTTCCTAATTAATCTTTCTATTGTGGTAAGATATGGCTGTTTTCCACTTAATCCTTATATTGTGTTTAGATGTATTTATGAGATCTAGTGAGAGCCTACATATTTTGTGAGGTCCGATCTATCAGTTGGTCACATCATGTTCCCCTCATTGTTTTTAAACATTGAAATTCTTTTGCATCTACCCTGAGGGTTTTAGAGGGGAGCCTGGCGGTGGGTATTAAGAAGGGCACGTGTTGCCTGGAGCACTGGGTGTGGTACATACAATGAATCTTGGAACACTGCCTGGGTGGCTCAGTTGGTTGAGCAGCTGCCTTCGGCGCAGGTCATGATCCCAGCGTCCTGGGATGGAGTCCCATATCAGGCTCCTTGCTCAGCAGGGAGCCTGCTTCTGCCTCCGCCTGCCTCTCTGTCTGCCTGTGCTCACTCTCTCTCCCTCTATCTCTGACAAATAAATAAATAAAATCTTTAAAAAAAATAAAAAAATAAAATTAAATTAAATTAAAAAAAAGATATACATTAACACTAAGTTTAGCATTAGAACCACTTTTTTGCATGCATGTTATTTTTTTATTAATTTTCAACATTTTTTTATTTTTTATAAACATATAATATATTTTTATCCCCAGGGGTACAGGTATGTGAATTGCCAGGTTTACACACTTCACAGCACTCACCATAGCACATACCCTCAGTAGAACCATTTAAAAAAAATGTACTTATTTATTTGAGATAGAGAGAGAGCACAAACAGGGGGAGCAACAGAGGGAGAGGGAGAAGCAGACCTCCCACTAAGCAGGGAGCCCAATGCAGGGTTCGATCCCAGGACTCCGGGACCATGACCTGAGCTGAAGGCAGATGCTTAACTAAATGACTGAGCCACCCAGGTACCCCTCCCGTGAACCATTACTAAGTGTACAGTTCAATGGCATCAAGTATATCCCTCTTGTGTGGCCATTGCCACCGTCCCCTTCTAGAACTTTCCATCATCCCGAATTAAAACTCTGCACCCATGAAACACAACCTTCCTACTCCTCCTCCCCCAGCCCCTGGCAAGCACCATTCTATCTTCCGTCACTGTGAACTTGACTACTCACATAAGTGAAATCAGACAGTATTTATCTTTTTGTGTCTGGCTTCTTTCACTCAGCATCATGTCCTCAAGGTTCCTCCATGCTGCAGCAAGTGTCAGAATTTCCTTCCTTTTTAAGGATGGCTCCTTTCCCATTGTGTGTCTTTACTATAGTTGGTTGATCCGTTAGTCCCTCGATGGACATTTGGGCTGTTTCCATCTTTTGGCAGCTCTAAATAACACTGCTGTGAACATGGGTGTGCACATTGCCTTTAAAGTAGGGATGGTAACTGTTACTTACCTAACGCCAATGTCATGCGCATTCAATGAACCAATTCACACGGGTGCTCGGCACAGGGCCTGGGACGCACAAGGTGCCAAATGGACACCGTTCAATACAGATTCAATGACAATTGAGCTGTTATTATCGGTGATGATCTGTCGCCAAGCACGGGAGAGAGAAATAGCACAGGACCATGAACTCGAGGAGAGGGCAAAGCGAGTTCTCTTTTTAAAATAGAAACACAGCTTTTATTCTAAAAAATAATGTGGCTGTTATTTTTTTAAAATGTAGGATATGGTGGAGAAAAATTTCCCATCCGTAATCCCACCCCTTTCACTGAGTTTCCATTTCCTTCTGCTTCAGAGGGAGGCAATGGATGCCGTTCATTCAAATGGAGGGGACCTGGGAGGATTTTGGGGGGCCAGCTGGGGGAGGGGCAGGTGGGCAGGGACCCCAGGGAAGACTGGCTTTGAGACGAGTCATTCGTGGTTGGTGCTTTTCTTGTGCTTTCGAAAACCCTGAGGCCTGGCTGGCTGGGCCAAGCTGGGATGCATTTTTGGCTTTCAGCGTTGGGAGAGAGAGAGGAATCAAAAAAAGGAAATATCATTTCCTTAACTACTAGGTATTAATATCCTGTTTAATTTAATTTTGGCTTTCTGCGCTGGTGAGCTCTTTTGCCTCTAACGTACAGTGTCAGCTTGGCAGGGAGTTTCTGACAGTATCAAAAGAGGATTTAGCTCTGAATCCTTGCCATGAAAGTGTCTCTCTCTGCTCCCAGTGTAGGCTTTCAGCAGCGAGCATTGTGTCCTGTGAAGACGGTAATTGAGTGAATGAGGCCTGGCACCTGGGCCTGCCGCGGAGCACTGATAAGGACATAAAGAGAGGCTGAAAGGGCCTGCTTGCCAGAGGCAGAGAGGCTGGCACGTCCCCGGGAGGAGGGGAGCCCAGCCGTCCCCGCAGAAAGCTGAGTACGGGGAGCTCAGCCCCCGCAACCCTGCAGGGAGAGAGGGTCCTGGGCAGAGCGGAGGTCCAAGCATTCTGCACCTCAACACAGAGCACTGGTACTCGGGGGGTGTGGGGGGGAGGAGATAAGTAGGTGGCAAGTGAGGTGGGGCTGGCCCAGCTGGCCGATATGCCCTCTATTTCTTGATAAACACCGTATTCACGTTTGGCCAGCCCTCCTCTAGCTCACTGCAGAAGGACAGAAGTCCTGCCTCAGTCCGCGGGACTTGTGTCTTCTCAGTATCCTCTGGCACGGCAGTGTGGTCCACTGTGCGGAAGGCTGAATTGGGACCCCTGGGAGTCTGAATGGTTAATTTCCACACTGGTTCCAATGTGCATCTGTCTGCCCTTGGTCAGCCCTTATAATCCTGAATAGGACTGCCTGTGTCTCTGAGAGCTCTGAGCTGATCATGAAGCTCCAATCCACCCTGAAGAAAAACAGACATGTTCTGGTCCTTTCCCTGTGAGCTGAAGATAATTTAATGGATACATGCCTATAGGGTTATTGCCTACCAACCTGTCTAGCCAACCAACTGTCCCTCTGTTCATCCATCCATCCATCCATCCATCCACCTACCCCCCCAATCCATCCACCCACCCATCCACTAACCTGTACCCCCATCCGTCCATCTACTCATCCATCAACTTTGGAGACCCTGTTATGTGTCAGGCACTAACAGATGACATCTTTTAATGGGCTTTTAATAGTGATAGCCTTGGACTTCAAGTTGAAGCTTAAATCCCTAACTAGCTGTGTGAACTTGGCTAAGTCACTGTTTTAGACTTTGCCACAATTGGGAGCTACACTAGTTAGGGGCAGACTGACTTCCAAATTTCAGTGGTTAATATGAGTTGCTTATTTATTTATTTGTGTGTGTGTGAGAGAGAGAGAGAGAGAAAGAGTGAGAGAGAGAATGAGTGGGAGAGGTAGAAGGAGAGAGAGAATCTCAAACAGACTCTGTTCTGGGCATGGAGCCCAATGCAGGTCTTGATCCCACAACACTGAGATCACAACCTGAATCAAAACCATGAGTTGGACACCCAACCAACTGTGGCACACAGGCATACCAACATGAGTTGGGTTCTTATTCATGATCCAAAATAGATGTTCTTCTTGATGGACGGCTCTCCTCCATGTAGTGACTCAGGGACCCACGTTCCTTCCATCTTGAAACTCAACCCTCCTGTAGTCCATGGAGCCCTTTCCACTGGGCTGGTACGTGAGGAAAGAGAGAGATTATCATTACCTACATGAGGCCTGGAAGTGGTGCACTCACTTCTGCTCATATTCTAGCTGCCAGAACTCCGTCCTGTGGCCACAGCTGACAGTAAGGGTGGCTGCTTGCCCAGGAAGGCAAGGAGAACACGTACATGGGGAGTGCCATTGTGTCCTCTGCCATTGTGTCTCCAGATGGTTTTCGATGACAAAGAAACAGTAAAATGTTGGATACCAACAGTAAAATGTTGGATACCAACAGAAAGAGGTGGGTCAAAGGCTTCCAGATTGCCTTTACTTCCCTGGCAGGAAGTTGGGTATTACCTCTGCGGCCAAAGAGGGGAGAGTCTTCAACTGTCCAAACAGCCTGAGGCATCAGGCCGGTGGACTTCACGAACAGATAGCAGAGGAGTTTTTTTTGAGTGAGTGAGCACAAGCAGAGGGAGGGGCAGAGAGAGGGAGAGAATCTGAAGCAGACTCCCTGCTGAGTGCAGAGCCTGATGTGAGGCTTGATCTCAGAACCCTGAGATCATGACCTGAGCTGAAGTCAAGAGTCAGAGGCTCAACCGACTGAGCCACCCAGGCACTCCCAGGGACCTTTCAAATATAACCGGAATCCTGTGCCAAAATGAAGGTGAGAAGGTCTGGGTCTGACCTCTTCAAATACTTGATATTGGGAAAAACGAAAAGCCCATAGGATCATCCAATTATAAACTCTTTTATCTGGAACTGTTTTGTTTTTTTTTTAAGATTTTATTTATTTATTTGACAGAGATCACAAGTAGGCAGAGAGGCAGGCAGAGAGAGGAAGGGAAGCAGTCTCCCTGCAGAGCAAAGAGCCCGATGTGGGCTGGATCCCAGGACCCTGAGATCATGACCTGAGCCAAAGGCAGAGGCTTTAACCCACTGAGCCACCCAGGTGCTCCTATCTGGAATTCTGATGACAAGTTTATCCTGAGTTTTTCTAGAAACTGCGCTCTAAGCATATATTTCAAAATCATCGTCGCCATCCCCATTGTTGCTAACATTCATTACATACTTAAGACGTGCCAGGTACTATTCCAAGAGTTTTGTATAATTCTATGTTTTACCTATATTTTATCTATCCAAGTATGATTAATTATCTCTGTCATGGAATTCTGTGACAGGAAGGCATTTAGCTAGGATCCTAGAGCTATTCAATGGTAGAGCAGACAAGAATGATTTTGGTGGCTTGGCTTGACCCCAAGAGCATCGAGATATTGCTGGAACCTTAGGCCCAAGGCAGGAGATTTTCCTGAAGGTCTTTCCCATGGCCACTTAAACATGTACGTCAGTTTTCTCATCCATAAAATGGGAATGCCAGTCACCGTCCTGTCTCCACGGGCAGCATTACCAAAAGGATCATGGACAAGAACGGGCTTGAAGGCACTTGTCCAAGTGCATAATGGCACTGATGAATAAGATCATTGCTTTGAGTGTACTACCCTCTGTTTGCAGGCTCAAATTTGCTTAAAAAGCATCTCAAGTGACTTATTCAGCAAAGCGAAGTCTCATGATAGAACACGTGTTCACGCGCGGTCCTTGCCTTTGGAATATTAACTTTGAGAGGCTCGGGTGAGCTGGGAAGTCTAGGGCCTTCCCCTCAGTTCCTGGCCGCCGGCTCAGGCTGTGCATGTTTTCCCAGCTCAAGGAGAGATGAGCCTGTCCTCCACACTCCAGATGTTTCCAGCCCCGCAGAGCCGTCGTGGTCTAAAGCAAGCTGTCGGGCACCGAGGCTTCGGGTGACACTCTCCCATGGGTTCTCTTTAACGGGCGTGGCTTCGCTGCAGGGAATGCTGTGGAGGCCCATGTTTTTGTTTTCTGTCTTACACAACACGGAACCAGTAATCTGTTTTACATCTGGGGCTGACGGCAGACAGGCAGGAGCGGACGGAATGGGGTGGCGGGCCAGCAGCTGCGGGAGGAGGCTGGGAGTCCCCCGCTGACAACGCACCCATGCAGGTGTGATGGGGCGGCTCGTGGTGCCGAGAAGTCTCCAGAAGCCAAGAGGCCCCTCCAGCGGAAACTGGAGGAGGGGGTGATTTTTGTTTTTCTTCTGTGATACTGGGCTCTTTCCCCCTTAGAGCAATTCTGGTTCTGTCTGGGTTTTCTGGAAGCAGTTAGAAGAAACAGCTGGATGTTGGAGGGAAAATGTCCAATGTGCTTAACGTCTTCATAAAGCTGGTTCACATTCAGAGAGGGGATTTGTTCTAGTCGGTTCTCCCGCAAACCCGCTCTCTTCTGCCTCTGCAAAGGCTTTCCCGAAACTTCCAAATGTTTATGGGGCGGATTTAAACAAGCGAGAGGTCACTGAGGGTGGCCATGTTTAAATAAAAGCACCTAGGGCCCAGGCATCTGATTAGGGATGGGCGCTGAATGCCCCTCGCAAAGTATGTAACTGACCTGCCTTAAATAACTCTAAGGCCCAAAACAGTCCTGAAGAGGTTTCTAGGATTAGATCACAGCCTGGCAAAAGCAGAGAAAGTCTGGGAAAGTCCTAAGAGGATTCTAAAAAACAAAATTCTATTTGGTTTCAAATCTATCAGATGAAGCAGCTGATGCAAGTTTTGGACCCAATGAAACATTTCAATAACTCATATTTGTTAAATCATGATCAGCTGGAGGAATTTTGATTTGTAGCTGGCTCAGGAGAACATTCTTGAGTCTATTTTGGAAGTATCAACCAAGAGCCAATTACTGCCATTGTTCCTTAAGGAAAGAAGGATTTGTTTTGGTCCACACTGCAGGGCACTCAGGAGGCAACTTGCAGAAAGAAAGGAGCCTAACCCAGGGTCTCGGTCAGCTCGGGCTGCAGTGACAAAATGCCATAGACTGGGGCACTTGAGCAAGAGAAGTTTCTTACGGCTTCTTAGAGGCTGGCAAGTTCCTCAGTGAGAGGCCAGCTGATTCCATTCCTGGCCCGAGATGGTCTTCTTGTAGAGCAGAGAAGGATATAGCTCTTTCCCTCTGTGTCTTTCCTCATAAGGCCACCAATCCCATCATGAGAATTCCACCCTGGGTGACCTGATGACCTCCCCCAAGACCCCTTCTCCAAATATTATCACATTGAGAGTTGGGACATCAACATAGGAGTTGGGGGGGTGGGGGTGGTAGGACTTGTTCCATAGTACCATGCTGCCTTGGAGACCCTTAAAACATTGAACAAACCAGGGCACATGGGTGGCTCAGTTGTTAAGCATCTGCCTTCAGCTCAGATCATGATCCTGGGCTCCTGGAATCGAGTCCCGCATCAGGCTCCCTGCTCAGTGGGAAGCCTACTTCTCCCTCTCCCACTCCCCCTGCTTGTATTCCCTCTCTTGCTCTCTCTCTCTGTTAAATAAATAAGTAAAATATTAAAAAAAAAAAAACATTGAACAAACCAAGAAACACATGCCTCCCCCAATGATGTCAGTTAGAAATGTTTGCACCTTAAGAAGCACAAAGGCAGAAAACAGCCTCATCATCTGAGTAGGTCACATTGTTGTGTTCTACACACAGCTCCACATGCTGTGGGCTGGGGAACATTGACACAGACATGCCTGGAACCCAAAAAAGTACTAAAGGACAAGCCCACTGTTGACAGGACTTTTTCCCTCAACTTCTACTCCTTGGAAGATGGGCTTGGTTCTTTGGAGCCCAGTGTTGGAAATAAACTTGGCCAAAGAGGTAAACTCTTAAGAGGCCAGGGAAGGCCAGGTGATCCAGAGTGTGGAACTCAACCTCTCACTGGGCCATATTTTCAAAAGGGAAGACAGCTAATGGGAGTAGGTTCCTTACATTAAACATATACTTACAGTTAACAGCACCAAACCACTTAAGTTGGCAGCAGACCAATTATTAATGAGATGAATGGCCTTTTATAAATCCCTCTGTGGCCTCCAGACAACTGATGGGTTTATGGTCCATGCATTAGGGAACGTGGTTTCTCTGTGGTTATAATTAGCCACAGTTGCTGACCGTTTGAGGGTCATCCCACCAAAAATAGCCGCCCTGTGGACACCCTGTCCTGTGCTGCCACATGGTTGATGGGGAGAAAGCAGAAATAGGAGAGCAGGGTTCCTTCTGTTGTCCTTCCTACTGATGGATCTTGGTGAAGCCCCTGGAAGTTTCTCCCTGGTTTTCTCATCTGGATGTGTGTGTAATTGATCGTTCTAGTTTTTACCTGTCATGGGACCCAGGCCTGGACCATCAGAAGAGTGAGTCTCTCTAGCTGCAGCCATTGGTTCCCATCCAATGAGAAGCCAAGCAACTCAACTTCCTGGTGCCACTTAAAGAACTATTGTTTCCACGAAGCAGGTCTGGCTGTGTTTTACTCTGCGCCCCCGGCTTTGTTCCTGCGAACGTTGATAAGTTGAAAGTTTTGGAAGTTGGTACATTTCTGGAACTCTTTAAAACATATTTAGAAGCCGAGAAAAGAATGTCTTTGCTTTTATAACATGAAGACCTGCTCAAGATCTTAGCTGGATGGGCCAAAGGAATACGGATTTAATGGGGACCCCCAGCAGCATGCATGAGTTTCATCTATGACTTGTCCTGCTGACTGTGGGTAGGAGGGGACTCTCTCCCCCAAGTCATTCAGAGTCCAGGTTCTTTCCATCTGGTGGTTCTCTCATCCACTGCACCTACTGAATCCTTCTCTCCTGTTATTTACATTCTGGCAGCAAGCAGAGGCAAGAGAAAGTGTGAAGCAAAGTGCTAAGGTTTGATGCGCTCACCTGGGCATCAATTCTGCCCACTTCCCATTGGCCAGAACTCACTCACATGGCCGCCCTAACTGCAAGGGAGACTGGGAAATGTAGTCTACCTGGGTGTCCAGGAGGAAAGCTGGAAAAGGTAGAAAGACAGCGGCCGGCTAGACTGCACCTCGCCCCAGGAACACAATTCCAGGTTGGTGGCTCAGTGGACAACATGTTTTATTTTTGTGAATGTGGATAGCACAAGTGTGCTTTCTTTCTTTCTTTTCTTTTTTTTTTTTGGAGGGGGAGACTGAGAATACAAAAGAAAATGACAAAAACTCAAAGCCAACCATTTGTCAGACTTTCTGGCTCCATGAGAGCTAAAATATTTAGATGGCAGAGGCTTCTTTGTTCTCAGTGAAGGTTTCATTTGTCCGAAGGGATGTATTTGACATTGGCTGGCAGCGTTGAAGGGTTCCATGCCGCTCTTGTCAAAAGTGGGTTTTCCTTTTACTATCTCTTCCCTTGTTTATTCCCTTCTTTTGAAACCTAGTTCCTCCAAAGGCTAGACTTTCAGATCCGTCCAGTCAGTCATCTGAAGGCTCCAAGCTAGTTCAATGGGTGACATTATGTGTGTTCATGAGAAAATCATTTCAAGGGCTACAAATGAGTCCTTTAGTAATACCCAGGAGTCATAATGTCTGTGACATAATGAACCTTCCTAAATTACAACCTACACTAATTAGATCACTTATTGCTACATTCCGGGCCCTGAAACAATTTGCTTAAAGTGATAGTTACCTCTAATGAAAAGATACATAACGGAAAATGTCAGCAACCTTTTAAAATCCTCCACGACTTATCACGAGGACTGTCTCGTGCAAAGTGCTCACGGTGGTGCAACACCTTTTGTCGCCATTTCCTTCTAAATTAGGAGGGTGTTTTATGATCGCTTGGAAACGGAATTCCCTGGGGTAGTAAGAAGATGAGGTAAGGGCTCGCTGTCTCCTTCAGCCCTTCTCAGCCCGCCCCACTCCAGGATTCACTGTGGCAGAACAACTCCCAGCATGTTGCCTAGAAAGATCCTTGGTCAGCCACTTGTAGACTGGGTTTTCCTTCAAGGCCTGGGGTTCCTGCCTGTCTGGCAAGGGAGAGATTCCTCGGGTCTCCCTGAGCTCTTCACGAGGTGGGCTATGTCACAGCCATCTCTCTGATGAGGTTGGGAGGGCTGTGCCAGTCATGGAGGCCGATGGAAAACGGGGTCTGGCGTGTTGGCTACCAGGTCAGTCCTGCAGCAACCCACAGTCAGGATCCTTCGAGGAGGCCTTCAAAAGGCACTTTGTGCAAAGAGGTGGGGGCAGGATACAAAGAAATGCAAGGCATGACAGCAGAGCTGTGGCACCTCTCCACCCAGAGGGACAAGGAGAGGGAGCTGTTATCAGAATCCAGATGAGAGAATTGTATGGAAAGGGCCTTCTAGAGCCACCTGCTGAGGCCCCCAGCCTGTCTCAGGTGCCCAACAGGGAGTAGAGCCGGAGAATAAATGCCGCAACCCATTCTCCTTTCTTCTGTGCCTCCCTCCCTCTAGTCCCTTGCTGGGCTCCCTGTTGCCCCCAGTCTCCTGTAAGCTGGGGGTTCGAGGGAGAAGTGAGCAGGGAGGATATGAGACCTTTTTGATCCTGACTATTTAAATCAACCTTCTGGGCCACAGAACAGAGAAAGGAGAGTGGGGTGTAGCTTTGAGGGAACAGGGCACTCGATGCCCAGCACTGACAGGTTCTGCCCACAGCCCTGTTGTTTGGGAAACCATCTTGCCTGCCGGCCATGGAGCCATGTCCACCTTTGTGCCTGAGGGCTCTGAGCTGTGTGGGTAAGAATCAGTACATTGGCCAACCTGGGTCTCATCCTTGGCTTGACTCCTTCTGGGGATCAACGGCTGCTTATCAGGGACATCCGAGGATGCCACAGTGATGCTCCTCTGTCAGAAAACAGCCAGAAGGTGAGACTTCCTTGAGTTTAAAGGCCCACCTCATAGCCTGAGGGTGTGTCCCCATGAGAATGAAAGAGTCCCATCAGAAAACTAGGTGACCCACCCACCCATTTAGAAAGTGGGGTCTCTCTGCCACACTTCTCTTTCTTGAAAAAATCTGGAACTGAAAGGGACTCATTTGTTGCTTGAATCTTCTGGCTTCCAGAAAGCTTATTTGGAAGCCCCCAGGAACGAACCTTCCCCGGCACGAGGAAGGTGCTGAGAATTTGTCGGGGGCCCTGGCTCTCTGAGTTTTGGGTTCTTACTAAAACCTTCCTTGATACAACCATCCTTTGAAAAAGCACAGAATCCATTTTAAACTAAAAGTCGTGTGTTCGCCTTCAGGCCTTCGTGTCAATAATAATTCTGAAAATAGCATTAGACCCTTTTAATGCATTATTATAATTTATTTATGTTTTCCCATTTGATCCTCAAAACAGCTCCATGGATCAGTTAGAGATGAAGAGAGAAGCCGGGGGAGCTGCAGGCCCTTGCTCAAGGCAACCCGTCTTCTTGCCCCTAAAGCTGCTGGAAGAGAGAAACATCCAGAAGCCTAAGATATTATTTTTGTTCTGGAGGAGCTGAAAGTCTAGGTGAGGAGGTAAGGCAAGGAGGAGTTGCAGGTGCTGTAGGATTCGGGTGTGGAGGCAGTGGGGCAGGCTGCCCCCACTGCTCCAGCTGTCCCCTTTTTCCTCCCAGCTGGGACTCCCAGTCAAGATCCATGGTCTCAGGGCAGAGTCTGGTTGGGCGAGCTGGGGCCATAGGGACAACGGCAGGGCAGGGAAGGGTGGGGCCTCCCGATAGACCATCCCACCAGCACTACGTGCCATGGCGGGGAGGGGCACGTAATGCGCCCAAAGGAAAACCCATTGTGTTATTAACAGAAGATGGAAGGGATTCTGGGAGGTTGGAAAATCAACAAAGATCCACTAGTCAAGACATCGTTCTTCCCATCTACCCTGTGCACCCCCCCACAAAGGTACTAGGACGGGTGACACTGTCACCATGACTGACAAAGGGAAGTAGCAGCCCAGAGAGGGAGGCGAGTTGCCCAGGTAACAGGGCATCTCACTGACTCCTGTGCATCCATGGGCCCCGCCCTCGCTGTCCTTCAGGTCTGGCAGCCTGTGTGTGCCCACCTAGGCCACCCAAGGCCTGTCCGGCAAGGGAGGGGCTGGGTTGACGCCAGAACGGGATGGAGGCAGAGTGAGCGCTGGGTCAGGGCAGGGAGAATGTGTCTTTTTCTAACACCTTCTCATCAGGGATGGGCACTCTGTCTCACCTGGAGAACATCTGCCTCAGCCCAGCCACGCTACCTGCCATGGCTCTCTCTTGCTCAAAGAAGCATCTGGAGCACGGAGGTGGTGGGGGGCAGGTGCTCTAAACTGGAGGTTCCAGAGCCCAGGGAAAAAGTAAAGCTAACCTTCCTCCATCCTGTGAAATGGCCAAAAGTCCATCTGGGGAGTGAAACGTCCAAGGTCCCTGCCTGTCTAAAGCAAAAAAAACCCCACAGTAGAAACTTCTTATTCTTTCTCCTAGCTCCCAGAGTGGGGCAGAGGCCAGGAGACCTCTGTTCTAATCCCCGTTCTGCCTCTTTCCAGCTGTAACCTTGTGCCAGTCCCACGTCTCCCTGGATCTCATTTGTGCAACTGGAAGTTTGCATTAAACACCAGTAAGTAAAATACTATTAATGTTAATGAAAAACAGTATCCTAAGTGTTTGTGGCAGGTGACAGCCACTGGTCCGCCCAACACCTGAGCGCTTCCTGCATGGAAGCCCCCCTGGGAGACAGCAGCCCACCCAGGGACTAAATTTTCAAGCTCTCCTCATGTCTAGGGGTTTGAGTAGGGAGAATCCATGTTCCAATAAAATTTTATTTTCAAAAAAACGGGGGCGCCTGGGTGGCTCAGTGGGTTAAGCCGCTGCCTTCGGCTCGGGTCATGATCTCAGGGTCCTGGGATCGAGTCCCGCGTCGGGCTCTCTGCTCAGCAGGGAGCCTGCATCCTCCTCTCTCTCTCTGCCTACTTGTGATCTCTCTCTGTCAAATAAATAAATAAATAAATAAATAACAGGTGGTGGGTTGATCTGGCCCATGGGCCAGAGTGTAGGGAATGCCTCTAGGAGAGGGAATGCCCATAGAGACTTTGTCTAAACTTCCCAGCTAGGAACATTTACTAATCACCTGCTAAGTGCCATTCGCTAATCTGCATGTGCCGTGCGCAGGAATGCGGCAAGATTTGGGATTTTACTCATAAATTATTCCAGCCAATTCTTGTATCCCTCTTGGGTACCAGATGCTGAGGGCCTCCAGAATCTGACGGTGAGCACAGAGGCCCCGGCTCTGCCTGTGAAATTACCTTTCAATGGATGTGGCTGTTACGGAGAAAGGCAGGTGTTAGGGAAGCGTGCAGGAGGACCTCTGCTTGGGACTGGGAGGGAAAGGGGGGCTTCTCAGAGGGAATGACATAAAGGGCAAGGCGACAGCCATCTTCAGCCTGTCTTCTAAGACCCATTCTCTGCACCGGGCACAGTGCTTCTTCGCCCTTCCTGAGAGTAGAAGAGGACGGCTCTGAACTCCTAGGAGAGGGTCGAGCCACAGGGTGGAGGGATCCTAATCCCCAGGTCACTGCAGGGAGAAAAACTGCCTGGAGTCGCCGTATGAGTGAGAGAAAAATCTCGCTGTGTCGCGACGCTGGAAGGATAGGGGTTCTTTGCTATCAATCCAGCGTTATCCTTACTAAGAAGATGCTCCATGTACCCCTTCTCCTTTGAGCGTCTCAGGAATCCTGTGGGGCACCCCAGTTTTCCAGAGGAGGGAGCTGAGTCTCAGAGAGGTTGAGTGGCTTGTCCAAGTAAATGGAAATAACCCAGAGTTTTACCCCAGAGAAGTTTCTCTCCAATGCCCATGCTTCTGAGCTCTGTCTGCGGCTCTGATTCTGACTGATACAAAACCCAGCCCTCCCGTCCTGTCCTCGCAGCTCAGCCCGGAAGAAGCTGGGGACTGTCCTGTCCTGGGACTTGTATTAATGGGATGAGACAGGATTTCCCCAGGGCAGGGACCGAAGGCCAGAGGCCAGACAGAAAAGGGCAGTCCCCCTGCCTCGGGGAAAGCCAGGTTTTCCAGAGGTTTGGAGACTGCTGGCTACAGAGCTGCATGCCCCAGACCCTGAATTCCTCCCAGAGCGTGGGAGAGAGATGGAGGCAAGTGGGGGGAACCCCCAGGATCCCTTCTCAGTTCCTGCTCCCTTGAAAATGTTTTCCTTTACGGGCCAGTGAGGTACCTCTCTCTTTCTAGCCAACATGTCCAAGGCTGACAGGCTAAAATGGCTCGCTTGCTTTTAAGTGTCAGAGATGTAAATAGTTTTAGTCTTCAGTGGTTTCTGATTGAATCTCCTTTTGAAGTAATGATAGCTATAATTTAAAGCAACAGTTACCATATTTTCCTTGCTGGCTGGCTGTCTTTGAAGCACTAAGTATAAATCTGCTTAAAATCTTAAAATAGCCGTAGCCCTGTCTCAATATTCTACCAGGAGCCAGGGAGATTCGGCCTCTAATTGCCATCATCTGTAACTAATAGCAGCAGCACAGCGGGCTTGTGACAAGGTGGCCAGCAGAACAGCTCTGACCTGGACAGGAAGGTGGAGGCAGAGACATGATGTCCCTGGGGGACCCTTGACTTTGGTTGGAGTTCGGAAGAAACCCGTCCTGAAATTAGGACCAAATGGGCTCTGGGCTGTGAGGGGGTTTTTCAGGACCATCTTTTCCAGGCCTCTCCAGGAGTCTGGGGTGGAAAGGAGCAGGGCCTCCTTGCAAAAGGGAGCTCAGAATGTTCAAGGGTGAGCAAGGACTTGGTCCTTGGGACCCAGGGATGGCATCCAATCCCCAGGGAGGGGGAAGGCCTGTCATCCTTATTCTTTCTAAGAGAGAGGATGGAACTATAGCAGGAAGAGAGATTTCCAGGGTGACTGGTCACCAACAAGGAGCGACACATGACCATGTCTGGCACACTTCGGCCAATGCCTTTAAAATACCGCTTCACTCTTAAACTGGCCACCGCGTTTTCCTTTATTCAGGACTATGAATTTCTCTGACAGATATGTACTGCATCCCTACTGTGTTTAGGACAATGAGCAAAACAGTCGGCAACCACATTGACAGGGTTTACGGTAAGCACTACTGAGATAAGGAAAATGAAGGTAGGGGCTAGGGAGCAGAACCAAGGAAGGAAAGAAGAGGGGAGGGTCACGTTGCACTTTTAAAAAGGCTTGTCACCAAGAAAGTGGCATTAGGTGCTGTATCGACCTTTGTAAAAACTTGTCAATGGACAATGTACTAATATGTATATTTTTTAAAGATTTATTTATTTATTTGAGAGAGTGAGGGAAGGCATGTGTGCATGGGAAGGGTGTGGGAGAAAGGGAGGTGGAGGGGGAGAGGGAGAAGCAGGCTTCCCTCGGAGTGGGGGCCCAACATGGGGCTCGATCCGAGGACCCTGGGATCATGACCTGAGTCGAAGGCAGGCACTTAACCGAATGAGCCACCCAGGGGCCCCATATCTAAATGATTCTAAAGAGTCCTGGTGGGAAACATTCAGGGAAGTTGACAACTGCCAGGACTCTGGGTGATTTTAACTTTTACTTTGCAGACGTTTTCTGAATGTCTTATGATCAACATGCACGCGTTTTGGGAAAAAGTGACAATTGAGTTTGGCAGTTCCCCCAGTAAATTATGCACAGAATTTCCATATGGCCCTGCAATTCCACTCCCAGGTATCTATACAAAAGAGCTGGAAATAAATATTCAAACAGAAACTTGTATGCAAAAGCTCATGGCAGCATTCACCATAGCTACAAGGTAGAAACAAGTCAAGCATCCCCCAGTGGACAGATGAGATGAGCAACTTGTGGTATATCCATGCCGTGGAATATTATTTGGCCATAAAAAGGAGCAAAGGGCTGACACACAGTATGACAAAGGCGACCCTTGACAGGAGAAGCCCGATGCTAAAAGCCACATCATGTAGGATTCCCTTTATAGGAAATGTCCAGCCTAGTCAACTCCTTACGGACAGAAAGTGGATTCGTGGTTGCCTGGGATTAGGGGAGAGGGCTTCACGACTGTAAGGATTTTTTGGGGAGGGGATGTGGGGGCAGTGACGAAAATGTCCCGGAACCTAGCTTGTGGCGATAACTGTATTAACACTGTGAATATTCCAGTCACCGAATTGTGTACTTTAGACTGGGGAAAACGGTCAGTTTTATGTTCTATGTATTTTCTACAATAAAGAAGAAACAGTTGTTGGGGAGTTACTAGAAAAACTCAGTTGGCTGCACATGCCCGTAAGAGGCCTGAGGTCACAGGTGACCGAGGTGTGAAGTGCTGGCCGGGGGGACTTGGCGGAGTCCCCATTGGTAAAACTCATTTCTTCTAGTGACTTCTAGTGACCCAGCACCTCCTCGCTGTGGGGCAGTGAGGTCATGGTGGTGGGCGAGGCAGGCCTCCTCTGGAGCCCCTTGCTGGAGGCCAGCCTGGGGAGGGCTGTGAGGGACTCAAGCGGTCAGAGGGGAGGCCTGGGAGAGGGGGGTGAAGAGATTCGAGTGAGGCTGAGCTGTGAATCCAGCTGCTTCGCCCGTGGCCCTGACATGCTTCTCCCAGCTGAGTCTCCCCATCTCGAAGGAGAGGCCAGACAGGCGCTCCGGGAGGCCGCCCGGAGTGCCCAATGGGGGTTAGCAGCAGAGCAGGCTGGGTGGCTCTGGAGCCCATTAAGGGATTAACAATTTTCCACAGATGATCCACAGAAAGGGCAGTCCGGACACAAATAATTGAGAAAGAGCCCGCTTTCCTAAAACCTGGGCATTCCAGTCTCCCTCCTCCGAAATCCTCACGCTCTTGAGGACAGCAGAAATGAGGGTGTTTTCCCATGGAGGGTAAGGGAGGAGAGGGGCCGTTTCCTATCGTCACATGCCCTGTCCTCACCCCTGCCTTCTCACCCTGCCCTCCCTCAGAACCCAGAATCCAGCCCCTGCCCCCAGTCGCAGGGGCCCCCCTGGGACTCAGCGCATGCCCCAGGACTCATGAGAAACTTCTGGGTCATGCTTTAGAGCTGAGTGTTTTTACGCCAAAATATAATTAGAGATGTGAGCTGTCTGAAGGGCTTTGCCGGCTTCTCCTGCTGTTGCTCCAGTGAGGAAACACCATGGGCTGCTCCAGTCCCAGATATGGGCAGCTGCCTGCACAACAGTGGCTTGGTGTCCCCTGCAGCCCCAAGAGAAGTCGCCCTGCCCCCATGCACAACGGGGGAAGCCCGCGCACCCCGCCCAAGTGGACCGCTTAGTATTGTTTGAGCTTTTTATACATTTATATTCCTCTTGTGATTAAAAATAAGACATTAGGGACCTCTGGGTGTCTCCGTTGGTTAGGTGTCTGCCTTCAGCTCGGGTGATGACCCCAGGGACCTGGGATCAAGCCAGAGTCGAGCTCCCTGCTCAGTTGGTCTTTTCCTCCTTCTCCTCTGCCCACCCCCCTTTTGTGCTTTCTTTCTCACTCACTCTCTCTTTCTTCCAAAGAATTAAATAATTATTTTTTTTTAAAGAACACACTAAAAAAATCCAGCAAAGCGACTGACTCAGGATGGACTTTGTCCTCCATCATTTACTTGCTGTGTGACCTTGGCAAAGTGTCTCTGCCTCTCTGAGTCAGCCTCACCAGAAAAAGCGAATGATCATGGTTTAACTACCTCCCAGGATATTATGGGGTTTAACAAAGAGAACAGCCTGTCTTTCCAGGCTCTAAGTTTTTCTCCTCGGGGTCCAGAGGTTGGAGGTGCTCAGCAAATAACTTGCTGAAATGAAATCTTACTTCCTTTTGATGTGTGTTAGAAAATGTCCTTCGTTGGCTGGGAGCAGAGGAAATGTGATTGAGCAAAGGTTTCCTGGGGGTAGTGATGGGCAGTGATAAGTAGTGGTGCCAATACTCCACCACAGCTGGGGGGTGGGAGTTGGCCTGGATGGGACAGGAGGTACAAACAGGGCTGGTGGAAGGCCAAGGTGGCCGTCACGCCAGGGACTGGGAAAGGATGTGGCACCCACACAAGGGTAGACACTAAGCTTTTGGTGTCATAGCACCCACGCCTCAAATCCTCTCACGGCCACTTACTGCTTGGGAGGCTTTAGGCAAGTGACTTATTCTCTCTGTGCCTCAAGACCCCCATCCTCAAAATGGGCAGAGGGTCAGGACAAAGCAAGCGCTTCAGAGATGTCATCCGCAACCAGGGTGTTGGTGATGACATTGTTTGAGCAGGTGAAGGACAGAAACACATCTGTGCATTGAGAAATGCCCTTCATCACAGAGGGCAGGATAAATTATGGAGGAATCGGGACAGCGAGGTGCTTAAGGGACAAGAGGCCTGCTTCGTCATAAGGAAAAGGAGCAGGATGGGAAGAGATGACAAACACAACAGAAAATAAAGTGAACTTGGCCTTTGGTTAGACACAGGGGCCAAGACAATGGGGGTGGAGGAGGAGTGAGGGATAAACAAGGAGGTGGGGGAGGGAAGACCCAGTTCTGGAGCCTGGGAGGAGATTACAGTTGGGACAGAGAAGTGTTCTGGAATGCATTTGGGTTGGGTATGTTGAGTTTGAGGAAGCCTGGAAATCCAGGTGGAATTCTGGAGAGATTTGGGTGTGGCCCTAGTTAAAAGTAAGTGATGTAAGCATTCCTGTCACCTCTGAAATAGGTTCCTGACTTGGACATCCAGAGGTCTTAGAACTGGTGGTTAAGATACACAGTCACAAGGATACCGTAGCTGCTTTTTCCTAGAGATAATACAAGGAATTGTGCTTGCCCTTACAAGTAAGGATTCTATTTCCTCAAATATATTTCACCTTTGCCTGTTCTATGAAAAGAATATTTTGTGGTTAAATTTAGGAGGCATTCAGTTAAACAAACAAACAAACAAAAAATAAATGTTTCTTTATGCGGGACTTATCAGTGCCTCTTCTGTGTTGATAAGTTTTGTGTACTCTGGAGAGGAATGTGAAATATAATATGTCTCAAGTTTACCTTCCTGCACAGCTGTTTATTTATCTGGCCAGGTGCTCGGCCCTGAATGCTAAGGTATCTAGACCTGAGTTGGTGAGCGGCAGAGGCTTCCAGGTTATCCTCTTAGAACAGAGTTTTACCAACTTTGCTGCATGTGTTAGTTTGCATGTCTAGCAAGCTCCCGGGTGATTCCAACAATGTTGGTCCACAGACCATGTACTGGGAGGACCTCCTTCCTCGATTGGCCAATGGCCATCGGATTCCGACCAGAGTGGGGAGTTACAGCTTATCACTGCCATTATTAGGGTCTCCTCTACCCAACCTGGCCCCCGACTGATCCCTTCCCTACAGACAGAACCCTGGTTTCTCACAAGTTACAACTGCCTTCCTGTCTGGAGCATGGAAGGGGCTAGGGAAACAGTGAAAGTCCAAAAAGGCAGTCAATAGGAAGGAGAAGGGCCCAGGTAACTGTCCCCAGACCCCGCAGAGGAGCAGCGGGCGAACAAAAGCCACTATGACCCCAGGTTGGCGTCAGAGCACGTAGCTGGGGGACTATCTGCTGCGTCTGCCTAGAGGGTGTGTGTGTGCACGCGCAGATGTGTGTGTTTGTGAACTACTGCTTTCAAAACAGTCAAATCATCTTAATTAGATTGAACAGCCCTCCGATCCCTTATTTAGAATGGAATGTGGAGCCCGTGCTCTGCTTCCCTTTAACATGCGGACGGAGGGAACGAAAATAAACTTGGGTTTGACTGTGGCGGAGGAGCCAAGGGAGGAGGAGTCTGGGTTTCAAGCAGTGGTCGCCCCTGCTGGGGAGAATGATGTCTCCTGGGGACACCCACACCACTGCCAGGATACTTGTCCTGCACCCTCGCTTCTAAGACCCGCTTTGGAGCCTCCGAAAGGCCCTTTGCCAAAAGCCCTTGCTTTTTCAGAGTCAAGGTTGGGCTGATGGAGCCCTAGGTTTGGATCCCAGCTCTGCCATTTACCAGGTCTGGGACGTACGGGTGTTCGATACATGGTAGTTTTCATTTTTTGCTTATTCGGGGTCTAATGAGTAAGAATAAATGTGGTTTTTCCCCACACATGTTTCTTTTAAGGGCATGAGTGCTTTCTGAAACTTAACCCTTGAGAGCAGGGCTCTTGTTGGGTTCTCAAGATGCCCTCAGGGGGTAGGGAGGGGCCTTTCCAGAGGCTGGGACATGTCCAGGGCTGCGCGTCCCGCAGACCCTGGGACAATACTAAATTACAGGTTGACATCCCTGGAGTCCTGAGTATGAGGAAAGGGATTTCTTAATGAACAGTGCCTTGGGGACAAAATTCCTTTAGAACCAGCATGTTGAAGCAGGAAACGGGAAACCTAAAATATCCCACATCTTGAGGTGGACTGGCCTCTGTTGGCCCCCGAGGCCATCTTGCTCTGGCCTTATATAGCGGGTGGTGAGGAGAGTCAACTGTGAGAAAAGTAGGGCGTCCTTCCACTGTGTCTCAGGGAGATGAGGGACTCTGACCTCCCTTGGGAAGATGTGTGCACTCCTGCCCCGCAATCTGGGGGATTAGGGTCTGGTGACCACATATGGACACCTGGGGGGAGGACCGATGGACAGCCTGCATGCTACATGGTAGGCTAGTAGCTCTTAAGGACAACGAGCTCCTTGCTGGGTCTTTAACCCATCACTGAATTCTTCCCGTGCACTCCAAACTAGAGAGCAGTTTACGGGTGACCCAGCTGAGGTCCCGGTGGAGAAGTGTCTTGACGGTTGTCGCACATCAAGACGGGGTCCGAACTCAGCTCCCAACCCTGGTGCTTTTTGCATTGCCACCGTGAAAGTCCGGCCTTTCCTGGTTTCTGCCTCTGAGTCTGACAGATCTGTGTCCCCGGCTCCTCCCAGCCGAAGCTCCTCCCTTCTCGCCCCTGCTCCCAAACCCACCCAGAAACACTGTCTCTTCTGGCACCTCTGACATTATTCAGCTTTTACACCTCATGCTGCTTCCTGTGACAGTTCCCACCCCCTTGGGATAAACCGGGGGACTTTTTGAATGTCTCTTGATACATTTGGTTCTCCGGGTAACACTGAGGACATTGTTCCTTTCCCCTCTGGTGAAAGACAGTAGCATCTGGGCTTCTGGACTTATCTCCAAGGCTTGCTGAAGGATCATTGTATTTCCTCTTCTCGTGAAAACATCTGACCCTCCCAGTGGCTTAGATAACAGGTGGTCCCCAATGGCTTGCTTTCCCCAGGGTGCTTCTGGTCCCCAAAGGGGAAGGGCCTTGCACTGGCTCAGTGCTATCAAAAGGCTCCTAAAATTGTCTCAAAGTACTGTAGGGAGAGAGGTGACTTTTTCTGTTCGCTTTTGTTAACAAAAGTTGTGCAGGTTGTAGAGCAGAATGGAAGGGCTGGAAAGTTAATTGTAGTAACATGGGCTAGAGATTGCTAGTTGCCTGGCCAATACCGTTCTCTCCTGCTTCCTCACCAAAAGAGCCCTCATCCCTGAGGCCAGGACTGTGACCAGCTATAGGACTATTTTCCTCTATGTCCCTTGTATATATGTGACTGAATGCTGGCCAGTGAGATGCAAGTAGAAGTTCTGGAGGGATTCTTCCAGAATGTCGTCTTTAAAGAATGATCCCTGAGGATCATTTTTTTTTTTTTTTTACCCTTACTTCCTACTTCTTAGGACACAGATGTGATGGCAGGAGCATCGAATCCCTTTTAGGTCGTGAGGTGACCATGGGGATGAGGTGACAACACGCCAGAATATGATGATGGAGGGAGCCTGGGTCCCTGATGACCATGGAGCTACTGTGCCAACCTTGGACTGCTTCCCTCTGGATTTATGTCATGCATATAGGAATAACCTAGTGTATATTTCTGTTATTGGGGTTTTCTATTACATGCAGTTGTAGCCAATCCTTACTAATACCTAACACTTAAAAGTGGATGGCATTCCAGTAATGTGAAAATAGGTACCCAGAAAGTTATTCGTTGCTGCATGGTTTATAATTGCAAAATATTGGAACCAATCAAAATGCTATGAGATTGGCTGAATAATTGTCCTGGGCTCCCAGTGGAGTTCTATGCAGCCATAAAAAAGAATGAGGGGGATATCTAGAGACTTACGTGAGGCTGATTTCCAGGACTTGCAGTTGAAGCAGGATGCTACCTTTTGTGTAGCAGAGGAGGGGAAAAAGAAAATATTTGTACAAAGCCCCCAAAACAACTGTGAGAAGAATAAAACAGAAACTAATGAGACTGGTTAATTCCAGGAAGTAGGTGGGAATGAAGTTGAAAATGGAAGGAATGGGAGGAAGGAAAGCCTCTCTGATACATTTTTGGTTCCGCTCTGACTTTGAGAACCATAACAATCATTTTATGCACTCAAAAAAAAAAAAAAAAAACAAAAAAAAAGGAAGGAAATCATCAAGGTTGGTGGAAAAATCTTAATATGAGATACGAGTAAAACAAATGAACTGAACTATATCTCAAATGAAACAGTCAACGGCATTGGAAAGGAAGGTTGGGGAGAGCAGAGTCCAGTGATTTTGGAACACGGCACGTGGATGAAAGACAAAAGAGCCCAGTGTGAGTCTTCAGCCATTGAGAATTGCCTCCTTTTTTGCCCTTGTACAGGTTAGCAATTCTGAAAATACTGTGTATCCCGAGATTGAGCAAATAAGGAAATACATTGTGCGTACATTGTGCGCACCAGGTTTCTTGCTGGCGGAGAAGGGAGTCACATGTATGGGGAGTGGAAGGATCTGATGAGCTCTGCCCTGCCGGGTTGGAATTGGGAGTATCAATTTATATATACACACAATGTAAGTTACATATATACCAGAACATATTTATATATACATGTGTATTTGATAGAGAGACGCTTGTGTATATATATACTGTATACACAAATATTTTTATATGTAGGTATTTATATTTACATAGATATTACTTGCATAAATAGAGATAAATATAAATGTGGATATACTCATATCTATATAAGGATAAGATAAATTCTTAAATATTGCATGTCTAGATCTATCCATCTGTTGATGAGAAGGAGAGAACTGTGGTAAAGTGTTTACATTTGGGGCATCTGGGTGAAGGGTTTATGGGAATTCTTGGTACAGTCCTTGCAATTATTTTTGTAAATTTAGAAGTATGTCAAAATAAAAACATTAAAAGAAAGAAACCAAAGTGGATGGCTTGTTAGGGTTGATTTTGAGATTTTGAGTCTGGAACCCAGTCCATCTGGCCCCAGCTGGTATTCTTGCCCTGTAGCCTTCTTACCATTTAGTGTGGATCTATGGAGGAACTCGGGTTAAGGTCAATGCTGGGCAAATAGATTTCTTAAACCTTTTGCATTCATCTGCGGGATGGGTCTCTGATGGGGGTGCAGGGAGAAAGAAAAGGGAAGGAAAAAAAATACCTGCTGGAGCCTAGATGAGAAGGTCAAGGTCAAGGTCAAGATGTGGTCAAGGGCAGGGCATCTTTGTTCTCCCATCTTCCTCACTTAACCCAGTGTTCCTCCTGTCTTCCCTAGACCTGTGCAAGAAGACTTCGTCAGTGTAGTATATCCCTCAACCCATTTATTCTCTCCCTGTATCTTGGAGGGGACGATTTCTCTCGTACCCTTCTTGCACTCCACAATGTTGCTTCTTGGGAGTTTCAACAGCATATTCAATCATGCCCGCTGAATTCAACAGCAATTCACAAAGGCCAGGGAAAGAAAAGAATGAGCTTCTTCCCTCCTCTACCATCCTTCCCTAATTACTCGTTTGTAAGTATGTGTCAGTGCACTTGCCTTTGAAGCATAAGTGATGAGGACTTTGGCAACAGTGTTAGGCAGAGAAGCAGGTTCCGAACTTCACTTTGACCCCGTTATACCTCGGTTCTCCGCCTGCTGAGGGGGCACGAGGATAGCTTTGACCTTAGCGAGTGGCTTTGAGGATAGAACAAGATAAGCACGGAGATGCTTATTGGAGGGCTCAAGAAATGTTAGATACTAGCTGTCATCACAGCAGAGCGTATGGGCATCATTTCGGGCATCAGTACAAAGGATGAGTCATTGAGAAGGCCACATTGTCTTCCCCAACCCGGACCCATCTTGCCTGGAATGGCAGTTAACCTGTGAGCGTATCTGATAGCTTCGGGGACACTCCTGCTGAAGACATAGGTTTCACCCACCTGGCGACCAGCCTTCCCTAACTCTCCCACGTGGTGTGTGACTGGGGTCTCCCTGCCCCGGCCCCACTGTGAATCCCTGAAGCCTCCATCTTCCCTGCATGCAGAGTTGTGTTGTTGCATTGTAATGTTCTGGGAAGCGTCTTTGCCCATCAGCTCTCTTTGGTTAGTGTGAGGGGGCAGCGGTTTGCTAGTGTGGAGCGCAAGTCATCTGCTTTTTGAGGGGGAAACTGCACGAAGCTTTTACAAGCCCCATGCAGGTCTCCCTGCAAACACTGTCCTATGGAATCCTGTTACTCTGCTAAGGCTATGGGGACAGCTCAGGGGGGCTGGCCATGTAAGAAAGTTCTAGAACATAATTATTTGAGGTGACAAAAATTTTTTATTCTTTTAGGGGGTGGGTAAAATTTTATGTACTTTCAGTGGGATCGCTTACGCCAAAACTTGGCAACAAAAAAAATTCACTCTCTGTTACCAGCCTTAGAGGAGAATATTCACAGCTGTTGTGTCAAACTAGTTTTATCTCTTCTCTTGTGTTTGCTGTGTGTGTGTGTGCGTGTGTGTGTGTGTACATGCGGTGTCTGAACATTTTGGGAAGTGTCCTTAAGTAGCATGTTTATACATTGGCCAGTGGGGCGTACCCAATGACTTTCTTGAGCTATAATTCACATGAATTGTCATTCACCTATTTAAAATGTACAGTGTTGGTTGCCCTGGGGGGCTCAGTCAGTTAAGCATCTGCCTTTGGCTCAGGTCATGATCCCAGCGTCCTGGGATCAGGCCCCATATCGGGCTCCCTGCCCAGCTGGGAGCCTGCTTCTCCCTTTCCCTCTGCCACTCCTCCTCTCTGTTTCTCTGACATATAAAAATAAATAAATAAATAAATAAATAAACAAACAAACTTAAAAAATAAAATAAAATGTACAGTGTCCAGTGGACACAGAGCTGTGCAATCAACACCCCAGTCAATTTTAGAACACTCTCATTGCTCCAAAAAAGGAACCCTGTCCCCTTTAGCAGTCACCCTGTATCTCTTTCCCAACAGAAACGATCCTAGGAAACCAATTTCTCTTTCTATCGGTTTACCTATTCTGAATATTTCGCATAAGGGGGATCCTACAGTGTGTAATCTTCTTACGCCGGCCTTCTATGCCTTAGCACATTTTCGAGGTGCATCCGCAACACAGCACGTAGCAATACTTCCGCCCTTTTCGTGGCTAAGTAGTATTCCGACGTACGGCGTCAGGTGATGGACGTTTGGATCGTTTCCCCTTTTTGGCTGATAATGCTGCTTGTGAAGATTCATGTAGGAGCTGCTGTGTGGATGTGTGCTTTCCTCTCGAGTATCTATCTAGTAATGGAATTCTAGGTCAGATAAGAGCAATGTTTAACTTTTTGAACAACTGTCTGTTTTTCAAAGGGGTTGCACCCTTCCCACCAACACTGTACGAAGGCTACGGTATCTGCACATCCTGTCACCCCAACACTTGCTGTTCTTTGACTCTTTGATGACAGCTGTCCTCACGGGTGTGAAGTGGTATCTTGTCGTGGACTTGGTTGGCAGCTCTCGGACGACCAGTTGTGTCGAGCGTCTTTTCACGGGCTCATCAGCCACTTGAGTATCACCGTTGGAGAAATGTCTCTTCAGGTCCTTTGCCTATTTTTAAACTGGGTTCTTTTTCTTTCATTATTGAGTTGTAATAGTTTCTAAAAATATATATATTCTAGATACAATTCCCTTATCAGATATATAATTTGCAAATATTACCCTCCCTATGCTATGGGTTCTCTATTTACTCTCTTGATGGTGTCCTTATAGTCACAAAGCCTTACCTTTAGAGGGACTCAAATTTTTTAAAAAAATTATTTTTGTCTGTTGCTTGTGTTTTTGAAGTCAGATCTAAGAAGATTTCACCATACCCCAAGTCATGAAGATTTATGTTCATATTATCTTCTAAGAATTGTATAGTTTTAGCTTTATAATTAAGTCCCTGGTACATTTTGAGTTAATTTTTGTGTATGAAATAAGAAAGGGATCCAACGGTATTCTTTTGTAAGTAAATAGCCAGTTATTTCTGTTTTGAAAATATAGAAATTATTCCATGGCAGTTGGTAAAGAGGGCTGCCCTGAGATCCCCCAAGTGTCCCCTCTTTCATTCTGGCTCTCCCCAGGGACCTCCCAGACATTCCCATGACTCATAAACTGACCTGTCCAGAGGTCAGTTGGCCTGGCACAGAGCAGGAGGCATCAGGACCTTGCCAGCTCTGATGCCAGGGACATCCCAGCTGTTAAATATTTTGAATGTCACACCTATGTGCTTGTGTGTGTTAGAACACGTTCTCAGGGTTGGAGATCCTCGTATCTGTTCAGAGAGGCCCTATAACCTGCCCTTAATACTCCTGTATTGTACCTCAAAGGGGTGATGCTGGAGCAAAGAGGAACACCAGAGTTCTGGAACTGTCACACCAGAACATTCGGAATAGTCTCAGCCACTGCTTGGAAGTCGATGAGCCACAGATCCCAGAGGCAGAAGATGAACATATTCTACTGTGGTTTCTCCATGGGCAGCCTGGTAGCTCATCTTTGGCTCCCATCATCAGTGTCCCATCTGAGGACGAGGGAGATTCCCCTGGGTAGGTTCCTCTGGGAGGGACTGCCTGATTCTCCTTTCGCAGAGTGATTTTGACCATCCATGATCTTGTAGGATGGAAGGGGCTTCTTTCTTGAAAGGTTCGAAGAGTCGAGACAGCTTCCTTAGAAGCTCCTAGTTGACAGATGAGTCTACCCTAATAGCAGGTGTCTCCTACTCTCCAGTCCCAGCTCGCCGCTGATGGAGAAGGACGCTGCCCACCCATCGGTTCAGCAGTGCTTCTGCCCGCCCTCCAGTCCCAGTCTTCTACTGCCCTTCTGCTCAGCCCCTCTCTCCTGCAGCGTCTCTGTCCCACATTTCTGGATAATTATATTTTTTGGCAATGGCCCTTCTGCGTGCTGTGGAGCAAGCAACCGAGCCTATGGCCCTTTCCCAAGTCCTGTTTCCAGCAGGGCTGTGCCATCCTGTTCTTTTGCTGTATTCCAGGACCCAAAAGGTCAGGAGCCTTGTCGGGAGGACAGACCCTGGTGTGGAGACCTCCTGGCCTGTTATGTGGACAATAAAGAAGCATCTTGGAAAACCAGTGACAGCAGGTGACAGGGACTTCCCCCCAGTCCCGACCTTACTGACTGATCTCAAAAACAGTCCCAATGGCAGCTTAATATTTGGATGCTCGGGACGGGCTGGTGTCTATTTGGGGGCGCTTAGGAATGGCGGGAATAAGACATAGGACAACTATAAATGGAAATGACTCTTGCCTTCAAACCATATTCTCCGGCTGACTTTGCCTAGAAAAGCACGAGGCCAAGTCCCTGTCACAGGGCAAAGCCGAATGAAGGGTAACTCTAGTGCCCCAGTAACGCTTTTATAATGATGATACTTACTGCTTGCTTCCGTAGCACATATATTCCAATATAAGGATTATACTTTATAATTGTATTTAAACCTATATCTGGCAATTATTAAAAATATTTTTACAAAATGATATTTATGGTGGAGTTTTTAATCATTTTTAATTCATAAACTACTTGCAAATTTTATACTTGCCTAATGATCCAAAAGGAAGCTAGGAAAAGCCTAATTTAATCACCAAATTCCAAAACAGCAAGGCACTCAGGGACTATTTACAGAGTAAGTGGTAATAGGAGGCCCTGGGATGCACCCAGCCCCAAGAGAATCCCTAGGCTCAAGATGCACCCTTCATCTCAGGTTCAAGGGTAAGAGGGGAAGCGAGGGAAAGGGACAATGAAGAGAAGGGGGGATGCCAAGCCTTAAAGTTCTACTGACCTGAAGCCAATCACGGATCTCCAGGAGCTCCCCCAGCCCAACCCCCTATTCTTTTGTCTTTTGTCACACACCCAAGACTTGGGGATCCAGCTCTTGTTGATCCCATGTCCCCAAGTTTCTTGGCTCACATCAGCAGACCTCCAGGGTACCCAGAAACGTCCCAGGAGGTAGCAAAGCCATAGGACCCACGGGGGGTCTTTTGAAGAAAAACTACTTTTATAGTCAGACAAACAGCAGACTATCATGGAGTAAGATACAAGCTCCTAAATAAGATTTTGAAAATGATCCCAAGAGAAGGCGCATTCTGGCGCTCCACTTTGGGTCCGACCTCGGGTTCTTTGGGTGTACTGTCACTCAGCTCTTCTTCTAGGGATGATACTCAGGTGGAGGAGCCCCAGGATGTGGGCAGATGGAAACTGCTGGGCCGGGAAGGACTGAGGTGGTCTGTCTTTGATTTTGGTGTTTGTGCAGTCGCCAGCCTGCAGGCCTGGCCTTTGGTGAACTGGCTGACTGTTCCCCCTTCTCACCTGTATCCCAAACCTCTTCACAGATCTTCCTTCTCCCCTCCAGCACCCTTCCCACCTGCCCTTTCTATGATGGTAACACCCTTACTTTCTTCAAGTAACTTCCTCTTCCTGCCACACCCTTGGCCATTGTGATTGGCCCAGAAGCGACCACATGACCAAGTTCGGCCGATCAGAGTTCTACTTGGGATTTTGTAATTGAAACTAACCAACAGAAACCATTTCTTTCCCTTTGGATCACCAGCTTTAAAGCCATGGGCAGAGTCACTGTGTACCTGCCACCTGGGGAAGTCTGAGAAGGTCAACACTGAAGCCCCAAAATTAAAAAAAGGAAGAAAGAAAGAAAGAAAGAGAGAGAACTTGATGCTTTCCAGTCCTTGGTCTTTGTGAAGACTAAGTGAGTTACGGCAGGTTCTTAGCTCATGGCATCTGATCAGTAAGTACTAGCTATTATCATTATTTCTTCTGATCTTGGCTTCCCCAGTTACAAGAACCAATAAAAACGTTTTTAGAACACTATTGCACTGGGTTTTTGCCTTTGGCACCCAGGCACTCAGGCACGCAGGATCTCAGAAACATCTTTTCTCAGAAAGGAAAGCAGGCGCTAAATTAAGTCACACAGATACATCGGTGACTGTAGTAGCCCGGCTCTAAGATGGCGCCCATGATCTCTGCATCTGGGTATTCATGCCTTTTAGTAGCTCCCTCTCATGCTGAAGAGGGCTGGCTGATGTAACTTCCACAGGATATTGCAGAAAATGATGCAGTGTGACTTCTCAAGCTAGGTCAAAAAGGACTGTGCCGTCTGTCTCGCTCCCTCTGGGGCCGCTTGCTCTGGGGGGCAGACAGCTGCCATGTTGTGGACACTCAAGCAGCTTTGTGGATAGAGTCTCATGGCAAGGACCTGAGCACTGCCGGCCGCAGCCGTGTGAGTAAACCGTCTTGGAATTGGATGTTCAGACCCAGCCAAGCTTCCAGACGACTCCAGCCAGCCCTGACATCTTGACGGTAACCCCATGAGAAACCTCCAGCCAGAACTACCCAGCTAAGCTGCTCTTGAAATCCTGAAGCTTGGAACGTGTGAGACCATGACTGCTTGTTGTCTCACACCTCTATGTTTTGGGACGATTTGTTATGTAACAATAGACAACGAATACAGAGCTGTCATGTTGATTCGCCCCTCTCTCCGTGAGATGCCCCCGAGTTTAGTGGGGATCGGCTATGAGTCATGCTGTGAGAAATCAGCTACTGTTAATAAAGTCCCACATTTTTAAATTACATACATCCCCATTCCATGAAATATCTGGAAGGGCTTGAGGGCAGAGGCTGTGGCCACAATGAGCCCAGGGTTACAGCCAACCTTGAACATGCTTCAGGGCGGATGAAGGAGCACAATAGGTCTTACGTCCTACTAAATTCAGCCTCAGGCTGATGCCTGACACCTTCTCCCTTGACCTCTCTCATACCTTCCTTTCCTCCCCTTTGCTCCACCCTCACCCCACCCCCACCCCCGGTATCCTCCATCCTGCTTATCCCATGGAGGTCCAAGTCCCAGAGACTGTTGCGGTTTCCATTCTGGAAGGGCCAGAGGTCTTACTGGAGAGCATAAGGACCAGCGCTTCTCACACTTGAATATGCACACATATTCCCTGGGAGAATGCTAGGAAGATGCAGATTTTGAGTCAGTGGAGCTGGGAGGGGCCTGAGCATCTGCATTTCTAACAAGCTCCCAGACTGCTGCTGATGCAGGGAGCACATGGTGAAAACGAGATCTGGAAGAAGGACTTGCCTTTATTTCACTAATACGGATGGCCGCTTCCAGCAAGACACCGGTGTGTAACTGTACCGAGAGCCCCTTTCCACCAGGACAGAAAGTGAGAAGGAACTGAATGAGTGGACAGAGATCTTCAACCTGTCCTGTACTTACTTTGAAAATTTAATTTAAAGGCAACAGTTCAAGTTGGTGCCTGTGACACAGCCACTTACATGCCATTGAACTTGGCTGACTTTGTGGTGGAAATGGCAGGGCTGCGGGAGAAGGGGGTGGACTGGGGCTGTGTAGGCTCTTGGTCCCTCCCAAGACAAGGTCAGGCCCGATTGGATCGGGGAAGCCAGTGGAGCAAGAGCAAAGCCGTGTCACAGCCGATGAGCACTCCACCCCAAATCCTGTTGCTTGAGCAAGTGGCAGACTGGGTCTGAATGCTGACTCCATGCCTATTGGTCTCATTGAGCAAGTGGCTGTGTTTGGGTTTACCTACCTATAAAATGGGGCAATCATACCCATCGCCTAGGGTGCTTGTTGTCATCATTAATACAAATAATATTTGTGATTTATCAGGTAATTATTATGCATGAGGCAAATCCTTAATCTTGGCGCACTGTTCTAAGTGTGAATGAATTCCTTTCATCCTCTCAATGGTGTATGAGGAAGGGAAAGTGATAATGGCTCTTTCTGTTTTATGAGGGATCAAAGCCCAGAGAGGCGCAGTCAGTCACACAGCTCAAGGTCACACGGGAGCATTGGAGTTGGGATTCAAACCAAGACATTTGAAGCCAAGGCACACGGCCCCGCCCCTACAGGTGAGGGAGGATATCTGTGGGTGTCAGTGAATCAATGAATGTTGTGAGATCCAGAGAAGTTGCTTTCTGCCTGTCCATCTGTCTGGCCTCTCCCTCTCCCCCTCTCTTGCATTTTAGTTATTTACAAACAAAAAAACCTTTTTGAAGAGCTAACACATTCCAATGGTTCAAAAGGAGCAAATGGAGAGAGACTGAGAAAATATCCCTCCTGTCCTTGACCCCCAGCTGCTTGGGTCCTTTCCCTGAGGCAACTACACCAGCTCTTTGTACAAACAAATGCATATTACCCTTTTAATCCAGACAGCAGCATAGCCTATGGAATGTTCTGCCTGGTACCAGAAGAGTCTCTTAAACTGACGTTGTCTTTAAGCCTTAATTTCTTCATCGGGTCCCTCCCCTCCCCAAGATGGAGGTTGTGATAGTGAACTAAAATTCATGGGAAGGGGTTAGCATGGTTAACAGTTAGACCTATTAAATAATATGCACTTAACTCCACTTTATTTTATTTTATTTTATGAAATAGAGTAAAGGAACTAGGACAAGACATTGGCCTCCACTCCAGTCACTGAGGCCAACACCAAGCTCTTGAGGGCAAGGAGACTTTCTGTTAGTGTTTGTATATAGATAATGAGCCATTCCCCTCCGAAGACAAGAAAGGAGGAAGGAAGGAGCAAAGAAAAATATGGACAAAGAAAACTTCAAAGCTACTCTAAAAAATAGAAACTGAGGGAACCCCCCCCCCCCAAGCAGGCCACTTTCCCCATCGAAGTCCTCACCAGCACTGAGGTTGACACCATCTGGCTACAGACACTTTTCCTCAACACCCCAGTGTCAAGTCAAGCAAAACAGGCTGGAAAGAGGGAAATAAGTTGGGTTGGTTCACACAGAGCTTCCAGATTCCGTGCAACAGTGAGAAATAATGTACAAAGCCCAGAAAACACAGCTCTGTTGAGTCTGGGCCTCTTGGTCCCGACATGTGAGGAAAGGGGAGCAGGGCATTCATCCTGTTGAATTTGCGGAGCTAAGCATTCTGGGAGCCCAGGGGGAGCCCCAGGAGGCCAGGTGGCCTGCCAGGCAGACTTGGGCCTCCCAATGCTGGGCCCTAGGCTGGCAAGAATGTTCTAGGCCCACAATCTGGGCATGAGGTTCCTGATTCTTGCTATCATTAATTCATTTCTCTCCTCCTGGCCATCAAAATCCCATTTGAAAAAAACAAAACAAAACAAAACCCGTAACGTTAAAATAATAGTAACGTCATTTTAATCTACACACATTTTTATCAGTGTTCCAAAGATTTTTTTCAAATTACCCCTGGAAACTCCCGCTATCTAATAATTATCAGGAAAAAGAAGAGAGAGGAAAGAGAGAAAGAGAGAGCAGGGTTTAAAAAAAAAAAAAAGGCCCACAAGAGGCAGGGAAGCTCTGCTTTGTCAGGGAGAAGAAAATAAAGAGAAATCAGCCCAGCTTCAAAGGGCGCATTTCCATAATTGCCCTGTAACTTTAGCAAAATAAATCTGAGCGGCTGAGAAAAGCACAATCTCTCAGATGAGTGCACTCCAAAGGCCCCGGAGGGCTGCGGGCCCACTTGTTAGCGGCCTAGAGCAGTGGGAGAATGTGGGGCTCGCCGCGGGCACAAAAACCATGAAATCACAGCCTGCTCGCCCTAGACGGCCGGGCCCGAGTAAGACCTTACCCGGCCTTTGTCTCCTTCCTGCTTCCTGACACAGGACACACAGACCCACGCACCCCCACGCTCACCCACACACCCACACCCACGCCCGCACACACACTCACACACACACCCCCACATTCATACCCGCACCCCCCCACGCTTACACATCCGCACATACACACACATTCCCACATGCATCCACACACTCACCCGCACGCACACCCAGGCACATGCACACACACATCCACACCTGCACACCTACATGCTCCCCCATGACCCTGTGCACACTCACACACCCACACGCACGCACGGACACTCTCACACACACACCACCACACCCACACAACCGCACACACTCACACACACCCATGCGTGTGCACACTCGCTCACACACACACACACACACACACCTGCTCTGGGGTAAAATAAGCAGGTAAATGAATGGGCACATTTATGTGCAGGAAGGGCTGGCAGCGGTTCAGAGGTGGCAATTATGAGCCAAACCACAGGAGTCAGACTTTCATCTGTGAGAACATTCCCGTAACCTGCTCCTGATATAAATATCCAGGGAGAAAGGCCCCAAATTTCCAGACACACATCCTCTTTGGAGATGACTCTGTCTCTCTCTCCTGAGATGATCCCACGTCCAGTGGTTCAGAGAGCCGAAACCTATTATACCGGTTTCCAGGCTGGCCAAGTTTCCTGCTCATGTCCTCTCACCCCTTTGGCCCCCTTTCAGGGTCATAAGTCTTAAAGAGCAAAAGTCCCCCACCCCCCCGCCCTTAGCATCCTTCTTTAAGGTTTCCCACCGCAAGCTGTGTGTTTCTGCGAGAAAACATGCTGCTCTAATCGCCCCAGCCACCTCCCCCCTCCCTCCCCTTGATTTCTCGACGGAGGCATGATGTACAATTTGGACCCCATGATTCTCTGCCATCAGGGCTGGCCTGTGTCTGTGGGACAGCATCCCTGGTGTCAGCCACATCTCTGGTTTCCAACCATGACATGCCGCAGCATCCCAGTCATGGCAGTGGAAAGTGTCCTCAGATATTGTCGTGTGTCCTGGGAGTGGGGGCTCCCCCAGCAGGGAACCACTGCTCTACCTCAGGACCTCTTCCAAAGCTTGCCCTGGCTACTCACCCCTTCCACCCTCGGGAAAAGACGCCTTGTGGGGTTTTCCACGCAAACAATCGGATGGTCTTTAGAGGGGTTGGAGCCTCTGTTGGGAGGGAAGCAGGAGGTCCACGTAAGCCAGGTTGACCCTGATACAATCACCGGGAGACATTTTCAATGGGGTCATGTTGGCTGGCTGGATCCGATGACAAGGCTGATCAGGATCAGGAGGCAACATCCGGAGAGGTTATGGGCCCCCCTCCATTAATGCCCAATATGAGACAACCTTGGCTTGGAACAAATTCATCTAATCCAGTCCCCACCATCACGCAGCTGGTGAACGCGGAGCCTTGAGTCGGGGTGACACTTGCCTCTACTCAAGTTGGAGGTAGCTCTAGCCACAGATGCAATCTGTCTATACCCTCGATTGCCCTTTTTCATTTGGTAGAGGCAGAGGGTACAAGCAGCCAGGAGTTACAGGATACAGAGAACGTTCTAGAAAGACACAAATAATAAGGCCTACAGCCAGACTTCCTGATGGAAAGTCCCAATAAATCAGTGAAGATGTGTGACATCCAATTCTTACCCAAGCGTTCAATCCCTGTTGCTTACCTTCCAAAGCTCGGGCCTGAGACAGTGGGTAGTCCCTCCAGGGGGCCTGGAGACCACCTGCTCAGCAGGTGAGGCCCTGCCCTGTCCTCTCTCCTCACCTGGGACAGGTAGGTGGCCGGAGCACCCTTTCTTCTCCTCTCTGGGGGAAGCCTCTGCCGCACTAGCCTTCCCATGTTGCCCTCTGACCGGACCCTGCTTCCTCCTCCCTGTATTTCCGTGAAAATAAATTCAATTGGAAACGGTGACTGTCCCAGTCCCAGAGGTGGGCCATCACTTAGGGAGATAATTTTATTCTCCTCCGGCTCTCTGGCCCAGTGATGCCCCCCCACACACCCTCCAGCTCCATGCAGATAATGAGGGAAGCAGTGACATACACTCCTTCCTCTGACCTAATTGATTATCCCCACACACCTTGGCGTGCTTTGCATAACCAGCCCCGACAGCAGGAACCCCTTCCAGGCGGAGTGATTGACATATTTTATTTCTAATTGAAGCTTAATCAGGACCCAGGATAGGATTCCTAGATATTCTCTCTTACTCCTTGTTCTTCTTTGGCTTGCTTCTCTCTCTCTCATTCTCTCTCTGTGAACCCTACCCCTCCAGCTTCCTTTTTCTTTTTAAAATTTTAGATCCGCACAATAAAGTGGGGTCAGGGGCACTTCCTGGGATCCCTGAAAGGAGGGAGAGGAGGGGATGGCTCAAGGAGGAGGACAGAGACCTTGCTCCTGGTGAACTGGGGAGGAGAGCTGCCTCCTTTGCCCTATTTTGGCTAGAAAGCCCATGGGATCTTCTTCGTTTTGATCGCATTCTCTTATGGGGGTCATTATAGGGCCATGTGAAGGGCCCATGTGTTCTGTGGGACACAGAAGCCACTCCCAGGTCTCCCCCAGCTTTCCTCTGCCACCCCCCACACCCCGCCCTTCCAGTAGGGGCAAAACTGGTCTCATCCGGGGACCATTATCCCTGGAATGAGCTGGTCTGAAGAGGTGAGCCAGGCTGCAGGGTTTACACTAGAGAGTCACCAAGGACAGAGGGCGGGTCAGACTTTTCCCAAGCTTGGCTTGGCCTCTCCACACCTACCTCCCTGTGAACAGATGCCTTCCCTCCTCCCTTGGTGGTTGGTGGTCCTTCCACGTGGAAAGGCTGTCTGCATGCTGCTGTGCCCCCTCCCCCGATCGCCCTGGTCTGGGGACTTACCTTTCTCCCTGGGTTGACCTGGGTCCTGAGGTGCTTGGAAGCCACACACCTCATTGTCATGGTCTAGGGGAGTGGGTGGGCAGAATTGTGCCCAGAGGCGAAGAGAGGGGTCTGGGAGTCTAGAATAGTGTATTAGTAAGACTAGGGCTATTTACCTTCCCTGGGCATGTCAGCACCAGACCTGCTTTCTCTCATCGGCCCCTCCTGCGAGGTAGGCACCATGATTCCCATTTCACAGATGAGGAAATAGAGCACAGAGAAGTTAAGAGTTTCACAGGTTGGAGACTGGAGAGCTGGGTCTGCGCCACAATGAAGCCTGAAGGCACTAGCTGACCGCCCACCTGAAGATACTCATGCCAACAGCAGAGGCCTCTGCCTGGCCCCGAAACCCTGGCCTCTGACATTTAAGACCCAGAGAGTTGAAGCCTGTTCCATGTGGCAGGCCGCCCAGTGCCTGAGCTGGACCACAGCCCGCTTCTGGGACCTGGGAAGGAGTCTGAACCCCACAAACACCCCTGAAAGAGCTGGAAGGGGAGGGAGCCTGAGAGACACCTCCCACCTGGGGGGGGGCGGGGCAAGCGGGGAGTCGCAGCCTCCCTTGGAAGGTCTTTGCTCAGAAACCAACCTGTTTCACCAGCGCTCTGGGAAAGGCCGCCAACTCATACTGGCCACCAACAGACCCTCTTTCCCCCTTGCCCCTAGGGGCCACCACACCCTGTTTACCCAGGTTCTGTGGGGTTCCCTGGGGGCCATGCGGGGAGCTGCCTGAGTCATGGATGGGGCCTTCCAGGACCTACCCTGCTCTGGCCGGCCCTAGAAGTGTACACTAAATTGAACACGCTGTGCCTTGTTCTATGGCTTTGGGTCCGCAAGTTCTTTCCAAACCTCCCAGGGGACACGCGGGACTGCCACAGGCTCCACCACCAGGGTGTGGGTGGGCACAGCCACCCTATAAGTTTACCAACTAAACCTGGGGACTGAGGTATAAACAAGGTCCCTCCACTTCGGCGGCACTCTTCCTGTGCTCCCTACAACTTGTTCAAGTCAGAGTTGGGCCAGGCTGGCGGACTGAAAGAGAGGACAAGGGGTCGAGGAGGGAGCGAGGAAGGGGCCCGCGGAGGGCCTGGCCTGCCCTGGCTGGAGAGGCCGCCTGAGGTAGGTGCCTAGTGGCGCTTTTGTCCTGTAGAGGGAGCTCCAGCCCCAAATTTCCTGCCTCCCTCCCCCAGCCAGCCCACCCCCTGACGGGCGGGGAGTCTCAATCCAGGATCCATAGGTACTCCAGCCAGGAACACCCCTGTTCCCCTCCACGGGACCCCAGAAAGCTGTCCTTCCAGGGCACTTGGGAAAAACCCGCTGGTGTGCCGAGACGCACAGATACTACCAGGACCTGGGTCCCCAACTCTCCATTCGGGCTGGGCACAGTCACCCAGAAGAGACGATGGGCATCCCTAGGCTGCCGGCTCCTCCATACCCTCCCCCTACTCACCGCCACCCCACACCCTTGTATCTAGAAGGAAGAGTCTAGGGGCCCAATGAGGTTGGAAGGAGTTTGGACTGAGCAAACCTCAGTTGTGCCTATCTAAGAATGGGGTTGCTGGAGTGATGAGAACTTCCCACCCTAGTCCTTCAGCTTCCAGACCCTTCTCTGAGTCTTTTTGCTTTGTTATCAGAGTAGGCTCTACCGTGGACAGGCTGGGTGGGTCCAATCACCCAGGCTCCTTGGAGGGCATCGTGTCGGTTTCCCCTCTGTCTTCTCTGCCCTTTCCCATGGGCGCCCCCCGACGTCTGCATCTGCCTCACCTCCAAGGGCGAGCCCAGGCCCACCACTTCTGTCTCCTCCGTCACTGCTCTCTTCGGAAAAAATGGTCTTATTCTCCCTTTCCGCTGATCCCAGCGACTCTTCAAACATGGGGGGTGTGGGGAGTGGATAAAATAAAACAAAACAAAACAGAAACCAAATAGATCCATCATTGGGGGGGGTCAGACAGGCGGCTTATAGTCAAAGTGGCAACAGCTCATTTATTTAGCCAAAAATAGATACTTTCTTGTACAATTTGGTTCACACATATGTACATTTTGCTGTATATACAAAAAAAGTCAGACACGCTTATTCTCACGGAAACTCCACCCCCCAAAATCAACCAAACCAAAAAAAAAAAAAAAACCCCTCACAAACTCAGCTAATGTGGGGTACAGAAGCCACTTGGGGAGGACTCAGGGGGGACTTGCTTTATTTCATTTTTTCTTTTTCTTTTTCTTTTTTTGTTTAGTTTTTTTTTAAGGTATTCATACACGGACATGCTTACAAGTCATAACTATACAGAGCAATTTTTTTTTTTTTTTACAATTATTACAACGATTTAAAATTTTTAAAAAATAAGTACTAAGACGAGGAGAGAGCCGAGAGGACCAGAGCGGCATCCAGGTGGTTCTGGGGCCTGGAAGAGAGAAGCAATGGTAGTAGGAAGAGTAGCGAGGCACCGGCGCTGCCTAGGACCAGGAGACCCAACCCGGGGGCTGAGGCCACAGGGAGGTCTGGGAGGTGTCTCAGTGTCAGCTGCCTTCCAGCTGCAGATGTTGGGCTTCCGGTTTAACTATCAGAAGGGCAGGAAGGCATCAGACCCGAGGTCTCGGCTGGAAGACCCCTGAAGGGGCGTCCCAGAGCCGCCGCCCACTCCAGGGGCCTGCTGGCCCGGCCGGGCTCCGGCGCCCACCGCGCCATACCCTGGGCCGCGCCCGGGTGCCAGGACTGGGATGGCCAAGCCGGCTGTGGGCCCAGGGGGACTACGGAGGGCTGTGGGGTTCGTACACTTGTTAAAGCGCGTCCCGGCGGCGTTCCCCCGGGGCCGAAAGTCGAGTGGGCCTCCGCGTTCGTTCCTCCCCCACTTGCCTGTCCCACCATTGCCCCTACCGCGGGGTCTCTTACCGCCTGGGCACGGGCTGGAAAGCTGTCTTGAGTAACTTTTTCTCCACTTCCAAGGCACTACAGCGATCTAAGGGAAGCGGGGAAGAAAAAGGAAGGCCTTTAGAGCGCTCCATTCCAGCACTCAGGGCCGCTCGAGGCAGGCGCGGGGTGGTAAGCGTCCTGCGTCCCCGGGGTCCTGCCCATCTCCGTCTGCCCCCTGGCGACCCCCAGAACCCACCCCCTCCCTCCGCACCCAGCGCTCAGTAGTCACCTGTTCCGCCCTCGGGCTCTGCCGGTCGAGCGAAGGCGGCGGCGGCGGCGGCCGGGTGGCCCGCGGCTCCGGGAAGTCCCAGCAGGTGTGGAGGGGCCGAGCCGAGCAGGGAGAGCGGGTGCGGGCGGGGCCCCGGCGGCGGGCCTGGGAACGGCCGGTTGGTCCAAGCGGGGAACTTGCTCAGAGGCGCCGAGACGAGTCTGTGGGCCGCGGCGGCCGCGGCGGCTGGAGAGAGCTGCAGGGCTGGGGGCGCGACGGCGGCTCCAGGGGGAGAACCCCCGGCGCCGGGAGGCGAGGGGCGCGGGTTGTCCGGGCTTGTGGCCGTCTCGGCCAGGGACCAGATCTTGGGCTTCTGCAGGGCTGAGGCGGGCGCTGGCGCCGGAGCGCAGGGGTCCAGGCCCGCAGGCGGAGAGGGTGGAGAAGGCGGAACCGCGGCCACCGGCGGTGGCGCTGGGGCCAGACTCAACACCGGCAGTGGACGCTCCTCCAGGCCCTCCGAGCTGTCGTCCGAGTCGCTATTCTTGGAGTCTGAAATGGGTCTCAGGCCGAGGTCGCCGTCCCTGTGCGCCGCCCCAGCCAAGGCGAGCTCAGGCCCCGTGGCCGCGCCGTCTAAGTTCTCCAAATCGATCTCCTCGTCCTCGTCGTCGTCCGCCAGGCCCTCGCCCCCCGTGTCCTCCTCCTCCCCCACGAGCTCCTCCTCCTCCAGCTCCAGCTCGCGTTTGCTGTCTTCTTCGTCCTCCTCCTCGTCTTCCTCCTCGCGCTCGCTCCCGTAGGCGTTGCCCTCCTCGTCGGTGCGGCTGCGGGGCGCCCAAGTCATCTTGTTCTCTTTCTTGAGGCGCCGGCGCGCGTTGGCGAACCAGGTGGACACCTGGGTGAGGGTCATCTTGGTGATGATGGCCAACATGATCTTCTCGCCCTTGGTGGGGTAGGGGTTCTTGCGGTGCTCGTTGAGCCAGGCCTTGAGCGTGCTAGTGCTTTCCCGGGTGGCGTTCTTGGGACGGGACGGGTCCCCGAACTGGTACTGGCCATACGGGTAGAAGGCCGGGTGCGGGTGCGGAAACGCGGCGGCCGCGGCCGGATGCTGCACCCCCGGGCTGTCTTTCAGCTCGTACTGCGCGCCCTGTACGCACATGGAGAGGGAAGGGACACGCGCGGAGGGAGCGCGGGTGAGCCCTAGCCGTCGCCGCCTTCCCCCTCCCGGCCTGGGCCGCGCTCATCTACGCCCGCGCGCTCACCTCTTCCCGCGCCCCAGCTCTCCAGCCCTCCCCCACCCCACCCCGGCTCCCTGGGCGCTTACCAGCTGCGGGAAGATGGGCAGCTCGGCGGCGTAGGGCAGAAAGGCACCGTAGCCTTGGGCGGCTGCGGCAGCCGCTGCCGCCGCGGCATAGGGCGCCCCGTACACAGAGGAGAGCACGTTGGACAGGGACCCCGAGGCGGCCAGCTCCGAGGCTCCGGCTCCTGGGCCGCCCCGGGCCCCAGCGTTGCCGCCGCCGCTGGCGGCCCCCGGGCGCTCGGGTGGGTAGAGCGGGCGGATGTACTGGTATCCGAGCTGGGGGAAGGACATGATGGCCCGCGGGGCACGGACGGAGAGGGGGCCCGGCCCCCGGGGCCACCCTGCTCAGCGCCGCCCGCGGGCTCCGGCGCGCATCGGGGGCTGGGCCGGGCTGGGGCCGCGCTGCCTCCCGCGCTGAGCTGCGCTCCGCGTTCGCCTATTGATCTGCTCCGCGGCGGCGGCGGCGGCGGCGGCGGCGGTGGCGGCGGCGAGGAGCCAGGTCAGGTCCGAACAGATTGGCGGAGATTCCCGGGGCTCCGGGCTCTGATTGACATTTCTACGGGCCCGCAAGCCCCTCCTCTCTCTGCGCCGCGCTCCCTCCTCTTGCCAGCCGGAGCAGCCTCTGCCCGCGCCTCGCTCCTCAGTGCCCTCCTCTCCCCGAGCAGTGTCGCGCCTCGCTTCCTTCGCCCTCCTCTATTTTCACTCCCCCTCCTCGCCCTTCCTCTTCCCTCCCTCTCTGCGCTCCTCTTGCCCCTAGGATCGCTTCCGCTCCTTCGGGCTCTTTCACTCTCCTGGACTCTCGGAAACTCTCTTCCCTCTCCTGCTTTTCCGTTCTCTCTATTCCTTCTCTCTTCTCCCCTTTCTGCTCAGTTCACTCTTTCTTCTCCCCTCTTTTTATCTCACTCTGCCTACTCCCATAACTCCCCCACTACCCCCACCCCTGGCCTTGGCGGCGCCCTGGGCTCAGGCGGCCTAAAGTTGGGGACACTTAAGGTGCCGTGCGGGGGGTGTGGATCCGTGGATCCGTGTCTGAGCCTGTGTCTGTGTGTCCGTCCCCGCCCTCACCTCCTCCCCTGCCCTTCCCCAAATCTCGGGTCTGACGTCTCGCCCTCTTATTCGACTTTTCCTCGCGTCTCCTTCCCGAGTCGCCAATCGCCGGGGCGCCTTCCAGGCGAGGCCGCCCACCCCGGAGGATACTGCGCGCTGGGCGGGGCGGGGCGGGGACGCGAGCCCGGGCGCTCGGAGTCCCTGCCCGCCCCCTCCGGCCTGCGCCGGGAGGGGCAGCGGGAGGTACTGGGACGCGGGTTAGTACTGGGTCAGCTTGCCCCTCCCCGCTGCCCGGCCCTCGGTACCTCTCTCCCCGCCCCAGCGCCGGGCCTGGGTCGGGACCGGATCTCGGTCCAGCGTAGGCGCTGGGGCTTTCCTCGGCCCAGGCCCCCTTTTCGGCTTGCACCTCTAGATGCCAGGCCACTCTCAGCGGAGTAGGGAAGAAGCTAGAGGAGTGGTACGAGGGACGAGGGGGTGCGTTCTAGTGGAGCCTTCAAAGGCCATCTCATTCCCCAGGGGAGCGAGCAGCCCCCTACCCAGAGCACCAAACCCTGAAATCAGCTACTTTAACGGCGCCTGTGTCCGGGTGCGAACCTCTCATTAGAAATGGCGGGCTCTGCCTCGGCAGGGGCTGCAGTGTGGACCCCCTGGGAACCCTATGCTGGGATGTGGAGCCTAGCGGCGTCCTAAGCGGGTAGGCGGAGGAGCAGAGAGCCAGGTGGAGGAAGCTCCAGGAACTTTGCGAGAGCGCTTCGAGAAGTTTGTATATTGGAATTTTTAGTCGGGAGACACACTTCGTTTCCCTACCCCTTCCTCTGCTCCCTGGTCACCGTGCCAAACTGTTTTCTTTCTGTAGAGATCCCATCACCGTCTCGGGTGGGGATGGCAGGCAAGACTTTTGGTTATCTATGGGATATTTCCTCAATCAAACCTGAAATCCCAGGATCCCAACGCCCAACCTCACGGATTAGGGCGTGCAGCCGACCGCGGGATTGAAATTCCCGGAATCGCAGCGACTCCGGGCTAAAAGCTTTAGGCCTCGGCGGCGACCGATAGATACACAGGCCAGGCCTGCAGCGGTAGCGCCCCAGGGACAGCACGGGGGCGGTAACTCGGTCATGGAGTGGCCAGCCCCGGCTGTGAGGCGGAAACTGGCCGCCGCGCGCTGATTGATAGAGGGATTGAATCCGAATTCCACCAGAGCGGAGGGATCGGAGAGCCTCGGACCGCCTGTCTCTCCAGTCTAAGCAGCTCTGGGCAGGTCCAGTTCAGGAATGAACTGCCAGTTTTGACCCCACCCCTCACACCCCGTCTCCTTTCACCCGTCTTCGCACAGGGCAGCGGCTCCAGAGAAAAATTGCGGGGTGTGTGAGTGTGTGTGTGTGTGTGCGCGGGGTGGAGACAAGAGAAAGTTTGGGGGCCACCAGTTTTTGTGTTGATTGGGGAAACTGACGGTGCGGCCTTCTCACATTCGGGCGAGGTCTTACCCATATCCCTTCCCCACCTGCTATTCTGCCTGATACCTGGCCTTGGCCGCAGTTGGAGTCTCCCCAGAGGAGATGATATCAGGGGAAGCTGTGGCTTTGAAATGTTTCCCCGGCGCCTGATTTCGTTTCCAGTTAAACCTCTCAGCCAAGTGGCTTCGGGAATCATGGGGTCCCCTTCTCACGGAAAATCCAGGGGTTACAAAATTGAGGGTACCATTATTTCCCAGAGTGCTTCCTAGGTGTCCGACCTCGAGCCTCGACGGCCCTGAACCCCAGAGTTTGCACCAAATGGTGGCACGGGAACGCAGAGAGCCAAGAGCCAGATGCCGAGGTGGGGAGACTGTGGGGTGCGCTGTAAATGCCCGGATGAAACGCTCACTTTTTAAAACTCAGCTCTTCCTGAAGGAAAAGACAAAACCATAAGCCGGGGAGATGCTTCCTCCGCATTAACCAGCTATCGACCTGGCTGCATCGAGCTGCATGAGGTGGGAAAGAGGCCAGGGAAGGGGCGAGGTGGTTCTCTGTGAACCAACCACGCAGGTCCGAGGGCTCCCATGACCCAAAAGGAGAACCGCCAAACCCATTCGCGTACCCAAGAACCTCGATTAATCAGGTCCCGCCCGGCGTCCCGGGTCCCGAGCAGAAGCGGCCTTTCCGCTACCCTAGCGTCCCGCAGAGATCAGCCCTGGCCCGGGAGGTCCGCGCTTTACTTCGGGACTAGGCGGCCAAGCCCCGACGTGGCACTAGCTCCGCAACTCGACCGGGCCAGTAGAGCCCGGCCCCGGACTGCACTCTCGAGTTCGAGGACAGCCGAACCATTTCCAGAGATTTCTAATCCAAGGGAGGACGTCAGAGTTTGACACTCACACAGGGAGGAGAAGCAGGTGCACGGGAAGTTGATTTGGAAAAGTCATGCGCGCAAAAACGCGCCGCACACAAAAGCTTCTCCGTCTTTTCTCCTTCTTCCAACGTCCCCAGCGCACACACAACGCTTCGGAGGCTTGCTGTAGACGCTCTCTCTACGCGGCCCCGAGTGTGTCAGTGTACGGAGAGGGTGACCATAGCACACGTTTGGTGCACACAGCAGCGCTCGCTGGACTCGCACCTGGTGCCGCTCGGCCAGACGTCTGCCCAGAGCCGGCGGCCCGCCAGGTTCAGGGGCAGCGCCAAGCACTGCACGCGAGCCGCTAGCCACCAGGCCCCCTTTCTGCCCTCTCCTCGCCCAACCTCACGGTGCGCTAGCGTCCCCGTCGGGGGGCGCCGCTGCAGCCCTAGGTCTCCCCGCCGAGGCCGGTCTTCTGTCCTTCCCTCCCAGAACCGAAGTCCCCGGGCTGCAGTGCGGCCGCCGATCCCTCCGCTTCCTGCAGACGCCGCGGCGCTCGCTCCCACCGCTCCCTCCCCCCCGCGCTCGGGTTACAGGTTAATGAAATGCTCGTTTTCCTCAGTCATTTGTTTTGTTTTCCTGCAAAGTTCTGATAAGTAGCTAACCAACGAAGCTTGTAATTACAATCTTACAGAAACCGGGCCGATCTGTATATAAATCTCACCATCCAATTACAAGATGTAATAATTTTGCACTCAAGCTGGTAATGAGGTCTAATACTCGTGCATGCGATAATCCCCTCTGGATGCTGGCTTGATCAGATGTTGGCTTTGTAATTAGACGGGCAGAAAATCATTATTTCATGTTCAAATAGAAAATGAGGTTGGTGGGAAGTTAATTTCTCTCCGCTCTGTGAAGCGTAGACAAGAATTTAATGATTTAATTACAGTTGTAAGCCCTTTCCATGAGACTTAAATTGAGCTGAGAATATTTTTTTCTTCTCTCTCTCTCTCTCTCCCTCTTCCGCATTCTCTCTCTCCGCTATTAGCAGCCCTGCGGACGCCGGAGTGCGTGGCCTGGCGTCCGCACGGGGAGGGATTTGCATCAGGCCGGAATTCGGACCCCGGGGATCCCAGGAGGCACGGGCGGGCGGCCTGCAGAGCCGCCCGGGAAAGGGGTTGCGGCTCCCCACCGGTCGCCGGGGCCTTGAGATCGGTCCCTGGGTCCCGAGAAGCGTCGGGGAAACTTTGGGAGAAACTTTGCCAACTTTGCTCTCGGCGGGGGAGAGGCCGCCCGGCCGGCTGCCGCAGCTGCGGGCCGCGACGCGTGCAGTGGGCCGGGAGTCAGTCCCGGACGCCCTGGAGCCGGCCCGGCGGCCCCAGGAGGGGCGCGAGGCCGGCCGACTGCCCCTGGCTCCCCGCTGCGCCCTCGCGCGTCCCCAGTCCGCCTGGCCCGCGCCCCCGAGGCTCCGAGGGGCCCGCGACTCGCCGCGCCCAGGATGGCGGGGATCGAAAACCTGGCCCTCAGCGCAAGTGATCTGATTTTTCTTTACCTCTCCACGATCATCCTTTTTCCACCTGACTTGAGCAGTTTCACTGCCTCCTTCTCCTTTGTTTTTCACTCCCCGTCTGTCTGTCTCTCCCACTTTCTAGGTATTCGATTTCTAAGTCATTCATTTTCCTTCTCTTTCCTCCGCTCCCCTCGTTCGTTTTATTAGTTCCTCTGGACCATTTTGCAGTGGCTCCTTCCCTCTGCCCTGATTTTGCCTCTTTTTATCTCTCTACCACTGCGACGGACCCTCTCCTTCACCCCCCCCCCCAATTCTTCTGTCTTTCCTTCTCTCTTTCATCCCAGTCTATGTGCTTCTCCGGTTTCTTGGTCTGTCTCTCAGGTTCTCCTCTTCCTCTCCAGGACGTGTCCCCTCGCCCCCCACCCCCACCCCCACTCTGTGGATCTGCCTTCCCCGCGGTGCCCCCTCCTCATCCATCTTGGGAGATGAATATGTCGCCTTATTGGATGCTGAGGCCAGAGCCGGGTGATGGGGCTCGGACAGCCTCGCGCAATTTCTTCATGCATATTGAGGAGATGGTAATGAGAGCGTTTGCATTGTTGCATGGAAAAGACTGCGTTTCCGGCCTCAATTCCGAGCCGGCAAGGGTGGCGAGGGCCCCAGAGAGCCCGCAATGGGCACCGGGCCTTGTGGCCGCAGCTGGACCTCAACGGGATGGCGGGTGCTCGGCCCCGGGGAGGAAGTGACCTCTCCGAGCGCGCGGCTGGGCCGCCGCCTCCTTGGGCTTCTCCACAAAGGCCGGCCGCGCTCCCCTCATTAAAGCCTCGTTATGGGAACCCCCGCCTGGCTCACTACGGTTCCCTGGCGCCCCCAGCCCGTGGGCCTCTGAGCCCCCTCCCCTGATATTTCGAGGCCTGTGATGGAGCGCCACCAGGAAATTAGCGCCTGACAACGACGTCTAATGGCCATAAATTGTTTGCGAATTCTGAGTGACACGTCGCGGGATCAAACACAGCCGCATTGTGTAGGGCTCCGCTCACTCCTTCATCTGGGAGGGCGCAGCGGCCCTCGCTTAGGGCGGGGACAGGTTGCGCTCAGGCCCCTGGGTTGTCCGCAGGAGACTCAGCCTGGGCTCAGCCTCCCTGGGGACGACCTGGAGGACCCAGTCATTCTAGAGGGGCATGTCACTCCCTGAGAAGGTCCTGGGAGCTCAAGAGACAAGACCCAGGCATGCCACTCAGAGAAGGGAAAGGTTATGAAAGCCTGCAACTTCCAGGGGTCAAACTCTTGAAGAATTGAGCTCAGAGGGAAGCCACTGCTGGAAACCCAGAAGGGCAGAGATCCCCAGCTCCAGGCGCAGCGGGAGTGGGAACCTCTGGGTGTTAGACATTTGCACTAATCCCCCATTCTCCTCCCAACTTCAAACCCGGGAAAGCTGAGAAAACATCAAAATCTGGTCTTGTCTGGAATTGGGTGGTGTCGGGTTTCCCAAACTTCAAACCCTCCACTACCACCTCTATTATTTGTTTAACATTTTTCCTTAGGTTGACTCATTTTAAATACTTACATACATGTTTTTGGAAAGAAAACCTGATACTGCTACTGTACATCGAAAATAGCTCTAACTCACCATAAAGGGAAATGGGAAAAGATAAAAAACAACTAAAACCAAGCAATCTAAAACATTTGAACCATGTTGCTATCTTGGGATTGGCTTCTTGAGGACCTGCATGTGTGTAATCATTAGCAGGGGTTGGAAGTATTAAACATTGCATCTTTTCCAGAAGAAATGAGAGATTTGAAAAGGCAATGCTTCTTATTATTCAACAATGTTAACTCTCTGTCTCCAAGATACCTGAGATCATAATGAGGACCCTAAAAGCTGCACTGGCTTAGGGTTTACTAACGTAGACACATACTCTTTGTTGAAGAGTATATAAAAAAATTAGGATAAAAAAGTCAAGTTATTATTAGTTACCAAATAATTGTGTAAAGCATTATCACAAATGTTTTTTTTTAAGATTTTATTTATTTATTTGACAGAGAGAAATCACAAGTAGACGGAGAGACAGACAGAGAGAGAGAGGGAAGCAGGCTCCCTGCTGAGCAGAGAGCCCGATGTGGGACTCCATCCCAGGACCCTGAGATCATGACCTGAGCCTAAGGCAGCGGCTTAACCCACTGAGCCACCCAGGCGCCCCACAAATAATGTGTGTTAAACAGTATCACATATAAGATCTATAAAGGAGAGACTATCCATGGTGGCCATGTATGGTTGTGTAGGCTGTTCACTGAACCAAAACACCCAGCTGAGGGGCTAAGAGGGTCCTGAAGTCCAGTCTTGCACTCAACAAGTTGGTGCCTTGGTTTAGGGCAGCACTAGAAGAAAAGTGTCTTTCTCCAGTTTGCACAAAGCTGCGGTATGACAAAACCCTTATCTTAGTGTTGAGGAAACTGAGGCTTAGAGAGCTTGGCAAGACCAGACTGGACACGCATCTGATATTTTTTTACTATGATCCCTCTGGGAGGAAGATCAGGGTCTTCTGGGGACTTGAGGGGGTGGTGCTGGGAGTTTGGATGGGAGATATTCAAAGAGTAGTCCCTGGAAAAGGGCAGGGAAGAAAAAGGGCAGCCAGGCTATTGGGCTTTCCCTTGACCTTAATCCTTATACTTCATGCAAATATTTGGAGGGGACCTGGGTCAAGGTGGCATTATCTCTGCTTGGCAAAGGGGAGAAGGTGTTCTGGTTTGCCTAGGTATTTGAACCTATTCCTTTCCTCTTTTGGTCAAGTTTTCTGTGTATGAGTCTATAGACCAGAGTTCCATCTTGCTTGGGTCCACATTGTTTGGAAATTGACGACTCCTAAAGACATAAGGAGGGCCTGCATTCCCCAGAAGTTGGGAATCAAGGGTGACCTCTGGCCAAAGGCATTTTTTGGGGGGAGGGGAGGGAGCGGTGAGGTTGGCCTCCATTGAGTTTTTCAAAACTTGAATTGCTTGCCAACACTTGCTAATTAGGTAATTTTATTAAAAATATCTAGATCTCTGTTTGAAAAACTGGAGGGCTGAGAAACACAAGCTTCTCCTTTGTGAGCATAATCACTAAGAGTTCATGACTGCTGCCCGTCTACTTGGACACGCTCCGGTGTGCTCCTGTCCCCACCTAGCCCACTCCTGGCAATGACCTCTAGGCCGTGGGGTGCTGGCATGGTCTTCATCCTCAGTTGTGAGAACTGGACACTCTTTGGCTGGCAGACACTTCTCCTCCAAAGAGAAAAAAAGTGGCATGAGACATGACCTGGGCAGGAGTCTCGAGGGTTCCTTTTCTCCTTTGCTCTCTCCCACTCTCCTGGTTAGCGGGGGCAGCTGATTTTCCACAGTGCGGGGAGGTTGAGGGCAGGTTCCTAGGAGACATGGCAATGAATAGCTCTGAGAGGTTGTCTAAGAGCAGGAGCCGGGTCTGTTCTAAGTCTTCTGGGAAGAGAACAGAAAGGCTTGTCCCCAAACAACCATTTGCAGGAGACCCCCTTTGCAACAGCCCTTTCTAGATTCCCATGCACTGTCTTAAAAATATCAAATCAGGGCTTCTCCTGGGTGGCTCGGGCAATTAAGCACCTGGCCCTTGATTTCAGCTCAGGTCCTGATCTCAGGGATGGTGAGATCCAGTCCTGCTTGGGGCTCCATGCTGGGCTCAGAGTTTCCTTGAAGATTCTCTCCCTCTCCCTGTGCCCCTCCCCTCTTACAAAAAATCAAACCAGAAAGTCTGTTTCTTCTCTCCTTTTTTCCGTTTCTCCATTTCTCTTTGCAGCAAATGTTTATTGAGTGTTTCCTGTGGTCTAGAAACGATGCTAAGTGCACGCAACAGATTAATGAGCTAGCTGTTCGCATGAAGCTTACATTTTAGTGGGCATTGACAGCTACACAGGAAAGCATTAAGTATTATAAAGCAACACAATAATACAAGCTGTACCCGGTCATCTAGTGTCTTCTCCAAATTCATGTTGTTCCCAGAACCTCAGAATGTGACTTTATTTGGAAATAAGACCATTGCAAATATAACTCGTTAAAATGCAACTGTATGCTGGATTTTTATCTCCTAGAGGAGTGGAGTGGGTTCTTAGTCCAGTAAGACTAGTGATCTTATAAGAAGAGGAGAAAAGACACAGAGAAATAGACAGAGAGAGAAGCCACCTGAAGACCAAGTCAAAGATTGGAGCCACGCATCTACAGGCCAGGGGATGCCGAAGATTGCTGATAGTCACCAAATGCTAGAAAGAGGCAAGAAAGAATTATCCTCGAGAGCCTTCAGTGAGAGTATGCATAGCCCAGTCACATTTCAGACATCCAGGCTTCAGAACCACGGGGGAAGAAATTTCTGTTGTTTAAAGCCATCTCACCTGTTAAACAGGGAAATGAACATAGACAGTGATGTGATAGGGATAGGAGAGCTTATCCTATAGACAGCACAATCGCGGATCTTTGAGGAGGTGGTGTTTTAGCTGAGATGAAACTAATTGAGAAAAATCGGGGTGGGGGGAGTGTATTTTCAAGATGCTTTGTTGAATACAGTAGCCACTAGTCACATGTGACTAAAGAACACTTGAAATGCAGCTGGTCCAACCTCAGATATACGGAAAGTGTAAAACGTCCACCAGGTTTCAAAGATTTAGTATGAAAAGAAAGGATGTAAAGTGTCTCCTTCAGTTTTCAGCATTGATGGCATGTTGAAATGAGATTTTTGATATATTGTTAAGTAAAGATGGGATTAGAATTAGTTTCACCTGCTTATCTTTTCTAAAAGTGGGTACTAGAAAATTTAAGATTGCCTATGTGGCTCATATTATATTTCCATTGCATGGTGTTCTCAATAGAAGGAACAGCGTGTGCAAAGGCCCTGTGGCAAGGAAAGAGTTCCCTGTGTTCAGTTGTTTCGTACTCAGTCTGCAGGCTGACATTTATTTGATAATGTTGCAGAACCCAAGACTCTGATCTGGGAAGCCCTGCCAAACTTACAGGAAGTGAATATGGGAGTCTCTGCCCCTTTCTCTCCTCAGTGGAGGAAGAGACCATAAAATTCAGCCCTTCAGCTTGATGCCTCCTACTTTTCAACCCCACGTACTCCCTTAGGCCCAAACTCTTCCCATCATTTCTGCTTGGCATGTCCATCTCATCATCTCTGTGTGCTTGTTAGCATGAAGAACTTGGAGCAAGGCCAGCTCCATAAGCCTTCTTATCAGCTGGTGGTGTCCAGGTATACAGCAGGGACCTCCATTCCCTGAACCCACAGCTTGCAAAGTGGACTTCGAGGAACCCATCAGTTCACTTACGAAGCTCGAATTTTTTTCTCCTAAGACAGAAGTTGCAACATGATGTCCTGGGCAGAAAGCCTACATGCTTTGATCCTCTTGCATTGTTTTCAAATTCTTTTTAGCCTTGCTTTTTGCATCAGTCAGGTTAGGCAGGGCTCTGCTGCAGTAGCCAACAAACAATCCCCAAACTTTACTGGTGGATAACCATCCAGGCTCCTTGCTCTTGGCTATGGCCCTGACCGTGATGTCTTCAGTCTTCACTCCAGAACCCAGGGTGACAGAGTAGTTCCCATCTGGGGTGTTGCCACATGCCATATTGGAGATAAGAGAGTGCAGGGAATCACATACTGGTTCTGGAAGCAAATGCTTGGAACAGAGCGGTGCTACTTCTGCTCACATTTCATTGGCCGAAACAATCACGTGGCCAAGCTTGACTTCAACCCCAAGAGGCTGCACACACCCCCTATAGGGCAGAACACTTTATGGTACAGGGTCTTGTGCCCACTTCAGACATGTTCAGCCATACCCTATTGTGGCCACTGCTTGGACAAGCACGAGCAGGTTCACATGGCAGCCTCTACGACGTACCTCTTGCTTCTCTGATGTATTGGCCTGGGATGCCAGCAGCAACTGGCAGGCACCCACACATGTGCCCCCAGGAGCACAGAGGAATGAATACCTACGGGGCCTTTCTTGACCAAGGGGGAGGGAGTGGGCTGCTAAATGTTTCCTCTTCCGTTCTGGAGGAGGCAGCTCTGAGAGGCACAGTGTAGGTGTCTCAGAAGGTTCTAGAAGCATCTAGCTCTGGTAGCAACGGTCAACCCCAGAGGACGTCTTTGGGTGGCTTTCCTTCTTCCCCCTTTACTGCCTGTTCTTGCTCTCTGGACTCACTTGCCCTATAAACTCACTGCATGGATGGTTTTGCCTTAGGACCTGACACTGGGAGAAACCTAGCTGAGATGGAGAATAGATGAAGGGAGACACCATCTCTCACCATTGCTCATATTTAACAAGCTAGGAGATGCACCATAAAACCCCAATGCCACGACTTTCTCAAAAAATCACTTGTGACAGCACAGGGCCCAACTTCCAGCAGATCCTAATAGGTTGGGCTTGAATGGGGTAGTAGGTCCCTTGAGATGGGACCCAGGTTCTCTGTTGGACACATTTGCTCTCCAAATGGGGGAGTCTTCATGTTTTCATGAGGTCTGTCTGGCTCTAGCAGCCTTTTGGGGTTTTGAGCTCTATTATAGGGACTGTGAGTTGAGTTAGATTTATGAGTTCTTGGAAATCTTTTTTATTATACAGTGATCTTTCTCAATTATTATTATTATCATTGTTATTTTTGCTTTTTCTTTTCTTGTTAAGTTTCTCTTTCTCTTTTATTATAACAGGGTCAGTTCTAAGAAAAATATACACTGTCAGTGCTGGGAAGAGTGGGGGCCTGTGTGTGTCTTGTCTCCACTGTATTCCCAGTGCTTGCCCCGAGCACAGTGTACAGCAGGTGTAGACAGGCAAAGCACATTTACTCTATGAATGACAACTTGAATGATTGTAGCCTCCAGCCTCCAAGTTGACCCCCAGCGATCCCCAGCTCCTGTCCCCATGGAGACACCTCCCTTTGAGTGTGGGCTACACTTACTGGTTTACTTTTACCAAATAAAATACAGCAGAAGTGATGAGATGCCACTTCTGAGATTACAGCAGGTTATAAAAGGACTGTGGCTTCTGTCTCGGGCACTTTGTGACTCTCTTTCACACAGAAATAGCTCCCACGTTGTGGGAGGCCCATATGGCAAGGAACCGAGGTCTAACAGCAGCCTTGTGGGTGAGCACGGAAGCAGATTTTCTGGTCCTGGCTGATCACTCATCTGCAACCTCACGAGAACCGCTGGGCCACCAGCATGAGCTAAGCTGCACCTGGATTCCTGACTCACAACAACTGAAATAATAAATGTTTGTTGTTTGAATCTGGGAGTGGGCAGACCAGAGCCTGTGGGCCAGCCATCTGTTTTTGTAAATAAAGTTTTATTGGAACAGAGAAATGACCATTAGCATACATATTGTCTCTGGCTACTTTCCCGCTCCATCAGCAGGAGCTGTTCACTAGTGGCAATGGAGGTCATATGGCCCACGAGTCTAAGGTATCTACTCTCTGGCTCTTTAAGGAAAAGTTTGCTGATCCCTGTTTTAAACTGCTGTGTTTTAGGATAATTGTTACTTAGACATAGGTAACTACTACAAAGCCTTGCAGATCGAGAGCAGTGGGTTCTAAACAGGTTTGGATGTCTTGGGGGTAGGGCTTCTGATTTCAGTGTAGCTCATTTTATGAGGTATTAACTGAGCATCTACTGTGTGCCAGGCCCAGTGTCAATCATACTCCAGAATGCTATTTTCAGTCCTTTGTCTACTGTCCCTTCAGACACTCCCTCCGTCTCTGGCACCCTGTAGTTGTGCCAAATGTTTGTGGATTTAAGTTGGCTTTTAGAGATTAGACTTAGCAGTGCACTCTCTGACCACCATGGAAGGCTGTTGTCATTGGGGAAGTGAGCAGAAAGCAGGCAGGTATCCAGCTGGTCGGTATATGCATGGTTTGTTGGTGGTCAAAATATGGCAACATTCCTATTGCCTTACTCTTAAGTTCCTAGAGCTCTCCTGCTGCCCCAGCTCTCCAGTCTTCTCCCTGGTCCAATGACCCAGTGACCGAAGAGCTTAAGGCATGGCGCAGCAAGGACCGCCCCAGCTCCTGGGGCCCGCTCTGATTGGTCAGTTCCCATGTTACTCTAGGACCACCCCCGGACCTATTCCCACCAGCCGTTCCTCCACCTTGGTCTTGGAGCATGGAAGAGGAAAGCAAATTATTGCTCCTCTCCAGGGCCAGACCTCAGGCCTGGGCTGGAAGAGATGACCAGCAGTGCTGTCCATGATGAAATATGCAGGCATACATTGAATGTTTGCCCCTTTCCAGGACGGACCAGGGAGGGGAGGCCAAGAGGAGTAAGATGTGGGTCTTCGCTTTCAGAGGACAATCAAATTCTAACTTGGCAGGAGGGCTTACAGCAGGATCCTCTGGGTGGACTTCTGGCCCCACGTCTGACCTTGGGCTAGTGACTCGGTTCTCTGTGCCTCTCTTCTTCCTCCATTACAGGAAGACTTCCGACCTCATGGCATTTTCATGGGGATAAGATAACACGTGGAAAGTGCTGAGAACGATGCCTCGTACCTAGTGAGCACTCAGCAAATGTTTAAAAAAGAAATGATTAAATCCCCAGGGCCAAAGGAGTAAGCTCAGAGGGCATCATGACAATGGCAAGAGGGACGGACATCCAGTAAGTGTTTTTTGCACACAGACTAGGCGCCTGTGTGGACAGCACTGGTCTCACAGGCACGTGACCTCTGTGTGGTGCCCTGTGCTTAGAGGTACTCTGAGCTCTGCTGTTGAAATCTTGAAATTTTTAAAAAAGATTTTATTTGTTTATTTACGTGAGAGAAAGAGAGTGAAGGAGAGAGAGAGCAAGTTGGAGCAGAGTGAGAGGAACAACCAGACTCCATGCTCAGCATGGTGCCTGACTCGGGGCTCGATCTCATGACCTTGAGATCACAACCTGAGCCCAAACCAAGAGTTGGATGCATAATTGACTGAGCCACCCACCGTGGGCACCCCTGCAGTCTTAACGTTCTTAAGAAACTTTTGAACAGGCACTGAGCCCTGAAGATGGTATAATCTCTCTTGCACACAAAGGAGGACAAGGCACAGGTCCGTTCCTCAGGAGCCTTGAAGGTGTGCAAGGGAGGTGGATGGGTCCACCATAATTACATTTCAGAGTTGCATGTATTCTGGGGGAGCTTGGAGCCCATGCATGTGCTCTCGTGCATCGTGGTTGGTTGAAGCAGCCAAGAAGACCTACTTGAAACTGTACAGGAAAGACCAAGCCTTCCCTCCGCCACCATGGGAACCCGGAGAAGAGAACCAGCTGGGAAAACAGGTTCCATGATGCATCTGTTAAGGGAATGCTGCTTGGATTTATCTTCGGCGAGAGGAAGAAGGTCTGGAATTCTGAAATATTTTTGAAACCTTTGGAAAATCCCACTTTAATCACTGATGACAGTTTGACATTTTTCCAGCTGTTTCGAAGCAGGAGACAAGTCAGGTTGCTCGGCAGGGCACAGGCTGGCATGCTGGGAAATGTGTGGGCTCTCAGCTCCCTCCTTCTCTCCAGCTCCTCACAGCTTTGAGGAAGAAGGAAGGAGAAAAAAAAAAAAATCAACCCAGGCTCGTGAGGCATTCCTACCATCCTGTGCCATCTGCATTTGGGGGTTTACTCCTGAACGTGAAATCTTAATTGGGTAACTATTCCTTTCTTCTTCCCAGATCCACGGACTCACCTGCTTCTTACCCACACACGATTCTGAGAGCTTCTGCGTCCTTGTCCTCAGTAAGCTGGCTGGGAGGATTGTTTATTGGCTCCTTGGGCACCAGTGACAACCCACTGTTTCCACCTTAAATGGGTCTTCCACGTGTGGTCGAGACAGAAGCGTGGAGTATAATCCAGGTTCCGGGGTCCCCTGGCTTGCTGGGACAAAGTATGGGCTCACATCGTAGCTCTACCTCTTCCTCTCTAGGGAATCTTGGGAAAGGGACTTGGGCCACTCTGTGCCTCAGTTTACCCATCTGTAAAATGCTGTGAGGACAAATGAATGACTTAATCCATGCAAAGTGCTCAGAAAGCACAAGGAAGCACTTAAGTGCATAATTATGCATGCAACATATTTTTAAAGCTATCTTTCCCCTGTATTATGATGTGTGGATACTCTATGACCCCTGCCATCATACTCCCAACCGTAAACGGTAACGCACATGGAACACTGCCTATGGCCTTTACAAATCCGACCCCACTTAAACCTCAAAACAATATGATGAGCTCGGGACCACTGTTTCTCCCATTTTACAGAGGAAGAGAAGTGAGGCACAGAGAGGTCAAATAACTTGCCTGAGATATCACAGGTGGTAAACACACAATCATGATTCACACTCAAGCCTCCAGCCCCAGAGTGAGCCCCAACTCTTAACCACTATGAACTGCTAATATATAAAACTCCTGCTTTGTTGGCCATTTAGGGATTTCCCTTTCTCTTTCTTTTTTTCCTTTTTAAAGATTTATTTATTTGCAAGAGAGAGTGCACATGCATGTGAGTGGGGGACAGTCAGAGTCAAGCAGACTCCCGTCGAGCATGGAACCCAGCTCCGGGGCTTGATCTCGCGACCCTGAGCTCATGACCCGAGTGGAAACTGAGAGTTGGATGCTCAACCGACTGAGTCCCCTAGGGGCCCCCCAGAGTTTCCCCTGTTTCAATAAAAACTTTTCTTATCAAAGAGTAATCTACATCCATGAAATGCAGGTAAACTAAGTGTGGAGTGCATTGACTTTCACAAAGTGAAAACACCCAGGTAACCAGCACCCAGACCCAGAAACAGAAGGTGACCGCCCCTCATGAACCCCTGGGTCTCCTAGTCACTCCAACACCTCCAAGGGTGCCCCCTAGCCAGACTCCCAACTGCAGAGGTTAGTTTCGCCTAGTTTTATGTTTGACGGGAACAGAATCATGCAGGGTGTACCCTGTTTCTGGACTCTTTGGCTCAATGTTACATTGTGTCTTGCGGTTGAAGAAGGTTTGTTCTCATTATGGAATGGTGTTTCACTTACAGTTTATCTGCTTTACTGCTGATGGGAATTTGGGTCATTTTCATGAGCAGCACTGCTAGGAACATTCTGGTACATGCCTTTTGATGGACGTATAGCTTCATTTTTGCTGGGTGCATCCCTATGGGTGGGACATGGGATGTGCATATGTTTGGCTTTGGTAGATATTGCTGGTTGGCCGAATCATTTTCAGGACACTGTGCAGTGGTGTTGGGGAATGCAGCTGGGGGTTGGGCATTCAGTAAGCGATTTCCCTTTCTGACCATCGACTGGAAATAAAACATGACATTTGGACCTAGTGGCAGGAGGAGTCACCAAGGCATGCCAGGGGCTTATTTATGGGGTTTTGTTAAACATCCCACCTTTCTTTAATTTCTGCAGGATATCCTCTTCCTGTAAAGTGGGCCGAAAGGGCAAACCATGTAAGTTTCACGATGTCACTGGGAGGGGAAAGGCAAAGAAGTTGGTGAATGGCCGTTGGACAGACGCGGAGGCTATATCCAGGGGGGCATGAGCCTGGCACTGAGCCCCTGTGGCCTTTTGAATGCACCACATGCGATCCGGCAGGCTCACCCACTCCTCACCATGCGCTGATTGTGTGTCCCCGTGTGACCCGCCACGTGCTGGGTACCAGGATCGCGGTGGCATACAAAGCTGGCTGGATCCCTGCCCTGTTGAGCTTATGTTCTCCTGGAGGACTAAGACAGAAACATGGACTCATGTGAACAACTTTAAACAAGTCATTTCAGAGCCTGATTTAAAAAAAAAAAAAAAAACAAAAAAAAAAACGAAGAGAATAAAACAGGACGGGGGATGCCTGGGTGGCTCAGTCATTAAGCATCTGCCTTTAGCTCAGGTCATGATCTCAGGGTCCTGAGATTGAGTCCCGCCTCAGGCTCCCTGCTCAGCGGGGCATCTGTTTCTCCTTCTTGCTCTGCCCCTCCCCCTGCTTGAGAGCACTCACAATCTCTCTGTTTTTCTCTCAATAAAGTCTTAATAATTTTCCAACATGGGGCCCACATTTTCATTTTGCTCTGGGCTCTGTGAATCACGTGATTGGTCCTGTGGGGTTGTTGAGGTCCCTGTGTGTAAAACACCCTGCACTGCTAAACCTCGAGGATGTCCTCCATTTCTGCTCGCTTCTTCCCCTTCACCCTTCCTGCTCGACGTCTGACAAGCTTGGAACCCGGCCCCGAAGTCGGTAGAGCAATCAGGATCCAAATGGAGCATTTGCTTTTCATATGGGCTTTTCATGGCTTAGCGATTCTGCAGTTCCCTGGAGGCTCTGGTGATTAATGATCACAGGGCTTTCCCCATGATGCAAGGAGGTAGGAAGAAAGGAAGAGCCCTTTGGAAAGAAAGGGTGTCCGAGCAAGCGCTGGGCTCTTGGACTTCAAGGTCCCTGGGAGGGAAGTTTAACCCATGGGCAGAGGGCCTGCTGGGGTAGCTTTGGGAAGTTGGATGGGCTGGTGACCTGGGTCAGGTAGTCGGGGTGTGACCCTCGGTCATTTGTGTTTTGTTTCGATGATCCAGCCACGGCACTGTGTCCGGCTGCGGCCCAGTGAGCCACTGTTAAAGCCTTTGAGACTCAGGCAAAATCCCAATCCTGGGCTAGTTCACCAGAATGTTCCCAGCATCCCAGAAAATCCACTGTCCTAGTTACACCAGCAGGGCCCAGGGCAATGGTGGACAGGGCCCCTCGGCGTCTGGGAGGAACCCCACTTCTGTTATTACGAGCTCCTCAATCATTTCAAAGAGTTAAGAAACATCAAAATAAGCTTCCAAAAGACTGTGGTTCTTTTCAACATTGGCCACCAACGAATGAATGCGTTTAACACACACACACGGAATCTCAGGCAATGTAATTCTTTTAGCCAGGATTTTTATATTCCCATTCATATTTATATTTAGGATTATAATTAGCTAACCGATGAGAGACAAGAGTGTGAGAACAAATCATCCGGGTTTCTCATCCCTTCACGGGGTGATTCTGAGGCCGGTTCCACTCAGTTCCTCTGAGGGCCTTACAGGACTGAGTCCCAGTGGGAACCCGTCTTTTGACTCATTCCCTAGTTCTTCCTTCCCTGCCTCCGAGAGCTTCCTGGGATCACCCCTCTAATAGAGTCCCTGTACCCAAAGCCTTTGCTCAGCATCTGCTTTTGGGAACTCAAATTAAGATACCGCCTTTAGGAACTTGGATCTACAGCACCAGGCCCAGACCCACCCCTCCCAAGTTGAAAGCAACTTGCCCTGCGACCTTGGGCCAATCGCTCCCTGTCGGGGGTCTAGATTTTCACCCAGGAAGTGAAATAACATTACGATAATAACGCCCACGTCTCCACTTTTTTCTCCCTCACTTTTTCAATATGGTTGTAAACGCCAAAGTCCGTAACACCTAGAGGAATAAAGATGAGGGCTGTGTACAAAGGTGGCGTGGCTGATCCCTGGTCTAGGGGATATACACAGCCTTGAGACCCCTCCCCACTTCTCACCCCCACTTTCTTGAGAAATAACATCGCTCTCAATCTCAAGTCTTTTTGGGGGGCTGGCTCAGATCCTACTGGCTTCAGGGATAAGTGTGTGACCCTAGACTTGGCAGTAAGTATATTTATTGCCACGAGACACAGTGATGCATTCAAGATGAAGCGTAAGACTCAAGTTAGGTCTGTGATACTGAATTCTGTTGCTGTTGCTTTTCACCCTGCACTGTTTTTACTCTACCCTGGGACTTTTGAGAAAAAGAGACTGTTTCTTTTAGGGGAAGCCGAACTTGTAGGATATGGATAGAGGGATGAGGATGGTCGTCTTGCCACTCCAAAGGGAAGATTCAATTAGATGATGTAAGGAACACAGAGAAAGGCAGAACTGAGTCGTGCAGGAAAGACTGGGGAAGGAGAGGGACAGAACGAGCCTGATGACATTTACTATATTCTGCTGGAAGTCCTAGATCCAGCCAGGCTTGAAATCCATACAGTCGCCTTATTTGCTTAAGTCAGTTTGAGTTGGGTTTTTGTTTGTTGTAACCAAGAGCTCCCCAAAATATATCTACTAAGTGTTAGATGGTTAACAATATTAGATATCTTTTTTAGTTCTACCTTTCCAAGCAGATAGTAAGTTTCCCAAAGGCAGGAATCAGGCTAGATGTTCTGTGGTCCCTAGGTGTTTTTCTTTTTCTTTTTCTTTTTTTAAGATTTTATTTATTTATTTGACAGAGATCACAAGAAGGCAGAGAAGCAGGCACGGAGGGGAGGGGGAAAGCAGACTCCCTGCTGGGCAGAGAGCACAATGCGGGACTCGATCCCAGGACCTTGAGATCATGACCTGAGCCAAAGGCAGAGGCTCAACCCACTGAGCCACCCAGGCGCCCCAGGTATGTAGGTTTTGAGACCCATGTTGTCCGGTGGTTATGTGGGAGGTTGGATCTAGTGAGCCAGGACCAAAGGATGGGGGAGTTGGAAGAAAGGAAGAAAGCACATGGAGAGAAGGCATGTTGATTGCGTGTTCACTCCCACATTACTCTGGGTCATCAGTGCTAGAGGCTGAGGCTAGACAATGGGTAGTTCAGGTACCCTTTGGACCCCCATGGAGCTCAGAGTTGAGTGGAGAAAACAGAAGTTAAGCAAGTCATCACAGTAGTAACATAGAGGTATAGATGTGGGTTGTGTGTGTGTGTGTGCGTGTGTGTGTGTGTTCGCGCGCGCACACATGTTCTGTCCCTTCAAGTTTCTTGTGAATGAGTTTGTGGATGTAAATTGCTGGAGGAAGGTGAGGATCACTCCAGGAGGGGGGCTGCTCTTGGGAGAAGCATGAAAGGCATGTTGGGGGGCTCTCTGGCAATATTCAGAGCCCACCAGCCGTCGGAGTGCTTCTGCGGAAGGATGTGTTCCTGACGCCTTCAAAGACATTTGCTCATGGTGTGAAAGGGTAAGGACGCCACTGCAGTGAGCGGCTCAGACAGTAACCTGCCTCCGTATTTCCAGTGTTTCCTCCCTATGGTTGCTTTCTGACTCCCAAGGGGGCTCAAGCAGGTAGAAGCTGAATGTGCTGGACTATCGGGCATTGGAGTTTCTTTCTTGGCATAAGGATGAGGGAGGCCATCTCATAGCTCTCTGATGACTGGCCACTCCAAGTGGGTGTTTGTTACCATGGGCAGAGGGTATAGGTCTAATTGTTGTCCGGTTAAACAGCCCTCCCAGACTAGCGGCACCTGATCCATCCGGGCCAGAAAAGGCACGGGGCCCCTAGTGGCCGGAGGATGGAGGGAGTGGAGAGATTCAGAGCAAGGATTTTGGGGCTGGACAGACCTAGATCCTTGCTCTGTCCCCGCCTACCTGGGCGACATGTGAGAAGTCACTTAGCCTCCCTGTGCCTCAGTTTCCTCGTGTGTAAAATAGGACTGTTGCATTTCCTCCCCCCTCCCCCCACCATGGTAGCTAATGATGGGTATAATCCCTAGGCAGAGGAATTGAATGATGTTCATTTTCTTTGACCTTTTCTCATTTTCCAATTTTTTTTTTTTTTTACAATGAATATGTAAACCTTTTGAATGGAGAGAAAGCCAATACGTGCTTAGAAAATGAAAAGGTTGTTTCTGAAAGACTGAAGGATGCTGGATAGAGGAAAGAGAGGAACAGAGGGACTGGAATTTAGAGGCTACCAGGAGTCATTCTGGGGGTGGGGGCTAGGCAAGGGTTGGGGAGAAACACCAGTCTTCTTTGGGAGCAACTCGCTAGCTCCGAGGTCTTGCGTGAGCCATGAGGCCAGGGTTGGTGTTAGGAAGTTCCATCCGGGGCACCTGAATGAGGGAGAAGGGGCTGATGCTACATTTGTTGCTAGGATTGGAGTAGGACAGCAGAAGCAGCGTGGGAACATGGGGAGTGGGATTGTAGGGAGTCCGAGAGGGCCCAGCCACCGGAATGGAGGAGAGCCCAGGTCAGACACCCACACCAAAGGAGGGCTTGGACTCCCTTGGATATTCCCTTCATCGTTAAAGGAGAAACAGAAGCTGTATTAATATCGGCCCCCAGGAATCTCTCACCAGCCCTATTCGCTGATGTAAGCCATCGCCTCTGATGGCTTTGGTCTGTGAAGAGAGAGCTCTGAGTGGAGGGACACCTCTGTCTCAGTTTTGCCTTAAACCCAGTGCCTGGCACCGACTGAGTGTCCAAAAAATATTGTTGTTCACCTGATTTAACCCAAATATAAGCCGAGGCCCTAGGTGGCCCAGTCTTTCCTGCTGTATTTAGAGGAACAGAGTCTGAAAACAACCAAACAAACCATAACACCTAATTTTAAAAAGGTCTTCATCTGTATTTACCTGTACTTGTGACTCTTAAAATTCTTCCGTGCGGATTCACTTTGTCACCCAGTGCGACGCTTCCTAAAATTCCCTTTTCTCTGCTCTCGTCCTCACGGATCCTGCAGCTGCCGCGAAGGTGCTCATTCTCCAAAAGCTTCCCCCAAATCTGTTCCACATCTCCAGCCTACACGGCATTTCCTTTTCCTCCTTTCCACATGTCACACTTTATTATTGCCTCTTGCCAGATGTCCCTGGAATTTCTGCTCGGGCCAGAGAACATGTCGGAAGGGTAGGAGAACACATGAGCTCTTGGTTCCAAGTTCTTCCTCAATCTGCATAGGGGGATTCATGCAGACATCAGTGAGTGAATGAACAGACAAGGGAAGACTTGGTGAGCACAAGGATCTGGGTTTGGATCCTCGCTCCTCTTCTGGTTCACCGCGTGACTTTGTACACATTATGAAACCATTCCGACGTTCACTTTCTTGATGAGCAAAACAAGGGAATAATATACTCACCCCAGAAAGCGTTTAGGATCGAATGAGTTAGTTCATTTCGATGCTATCTCTGTGCCCAACACGGAGTTCGCACAGAAAAATGTTGGCTAAATCGTCGCCATCTCCATCTTGAGATTTTTGTTTTTTCATCAACACCCAAAAAAGTGTTGTCCCTCTTCCGCTCCAGGAGAGAGGACTCAGTTTCCCTTAAAACTTCCTCCTTCCCCTCCTCTTCTCCTCCTTCTTCTCGTTATCATTATCATTATTGGGCTCGGGAACCAGACTATCTGGTTCGGATCTTGGTTCTACCACTTATTTGAAACCAGAGAAACTGTTTAACTTCTCTGCACCTTCTTGCTCTAAGAACAAGGTTTAATAATGAAACCTACCTTACAGAATTGCTATGAGAATTATAGCTAATCCTACATACAGAAGAGCTCAGAGGACTATTTTCTTGACACATGTTACCTTGTCATGGGTAGAGGGTAAATGTCGAATCAGGATTCAGAGTCCATTCTGACAGCGAACGCCAGGTTCATAACAACTGTCCTGCCTCCTTCCTTCAGGCTTGCCTTGGGGCCAGTTGTGGTTAAAAGAATGTTCCCTCCCTCTATGCCCCAAGATACTGGAAGCAGAGTCTTGAAGAGATATTCGTGCTCTCATATTCAAAAAACATTATTCACAAGAGCTCAAGGTGAGAGGAATGCCCCTGTCCATAAACAAATCAGTGGAGAAGCAAGATGTGGTATATGCATGCAATGGCATCTTACTCAACCCTAGAAAGATGGACAGCTGCGCAACATGGGTGAACCTTGAGGACATTGTGCTGAGTGAAATGAGCCCATCCCAAAGAGACAACTAGTGTATGACTCCACTTAGAGGAGGTCAAATTCATGGGGACAGAAAGTAGAATAGAGGTTGCTGGAATGGGGGGAGGAGGAGTAGGGACTTAGTGTTTCACGGGGACAGAGTTTTGGGAAGCTTTGGTGGCTTTATCGGTTAGGCTGAGCTTCCAACTCCTGATTTGGGCTCAGGTCATGATCTCAGGGTCGTGAGTTCAAGCCCTGACTCGGGCTCTACACTGGGCATGAAGCCTGCTTACTATTCTCTTTCCCTCTCCCCTGCTCGTGCTGACTCTCCCACACTCCCTGTCTCAAAAAAGAAAAAAAAAAAATGGGGACAGTTTCATTTTTCCAAGATAAAAAGGAATGGATGGAGATGATGGTTGTGAACGGCCAAAAGCTGCTGAGCTGTACTGTTAAATGGTTATGACAGTTTTCGGTAATGTTTACAGTGTGTGTATTTTACCACAATTAAAAAAAAAAAAAAAGAAAAGAAAGTTGCCCCTCCCCATGCCCCACCCTAGAAAAAAGGCAACAGGACTCTGTTTGCTTTGAGTCCCTTTGTTGCTCACCTGGGGACCGTGCGTACCCTACCAGTGACTCCATTTCTTGATTATGCCTTGACCTCATGTTGTGGTGACATGGCTGATGAAGGACAACAGTGAGCCCTGGACTTTCTACGGGGAGGGGGGGCCAGCCATGGGAGGCAGCCGGCCGGAGGCCCGCTCAGTCAGGGGGTCTTTAGAATGGGTTAATTTCAAGATCTGGGGGGAAAGTCTTATTTTATTATTGTCTGGGGGTCTTTGGGAGAAGGAGAAATCTTGTGTGTTTGTGTGGCTGCCCCGTTGGTCTGTGTGAATGAACGTGGATTCTGGTGAGACCTGACTATCTATCTACTCCCTTGTCACAAGCCCCCCCCACCCCCAGGGTCCTGCCACATGCTCATTAGCGTCCCGATGGTGAGCGGACCCTTGGTGTCAGTTGGAACACACTCGGCAGTGACTCGTGGATAGATTTTCTCTTTTTTTCTTTTTCCAGTTGATTTGCTAATATCTGCTGGGATTCTTTGAGCTAAAGTTTCGAGATCTTCTCCTGGGTCAGGAGGTGAGGGGAGCACGCACTGGCAGAAATTGCTTCCTCTGGAATCGCCTTGATTGGAATTTTGAAAAAATGAAGGCAATTTGGAACTTAGAAAAATAGGTAAGCTGTGGACTAACCAGCAAATCGAGGTTTTATTTTCTTCCCTCCCTCTCTTTCTCCTTTGGCTTAATTTTTCTCCCTGTCTTTCCAGTGTCCTCTGTCTCATTTCTCTCTGCCAAGCAATTTTCTATCTTCTACTTAAAAACCCCATTTCAACCTCTGGTCCTTTTGGGAACTCTGATTATTTCTGATTAAAACCTTGTCTTAGCCTGGACTCCCCCAGGAGCAGACCCTAAGGCAAAGGCTGAGGCTCAGGTAGTTTCTATGGGAGAATCCCAGGGAGCAGGAGCCCAGGAGGGAGTGGGGGTGCCGGGGGCGGGGTGAAGGTCAAACAAGGAGCCTGGGAAACACAGTGCTGGGATGCACCATGAAAGGAGTTATCGGTGCTATCCACCCCGGCAACAAAAGGAGAAGCTTGTTCCCATCGTTTTCCACTCCTGTTGGTCCAGGATGGCCTCTGGTGTTGTCGGGGTGCACCTGCCTGATGAAAGCTGAGTGGATCCCCCCGGGTCTGAGAAGCCCCCCAGTGTCAGAGGAGCTTCAGGACAGGAAGCAAGAAGAATATGGCAGAGTCTCGACCTTGCAAGGGGCTTAGCACTGCAAGGAGGTGACCCACGGCCATATGGCACCGATGTCCAGAGACGTGGCTGGAGGAAGAGGGAGGCTAAGGCAGGCCCCATACAGACCTCTAGACACCCAAAACACAGAGGAACTCACAAGAATGTCATTCAACGTGCAGCTAGTACTCGGAGCATATGGGAATTCAACAAGGGTTCAAACACCAGTTCCTATGATTTCTGCAGCCGCCGCTGTTGAATGCCTCAGTCCTGCTGTCTAGTTGTGGATGCTCCCCCTCTGCCTGTGCCCTAGACACAGGCTCCATTTCCCCGTTGGGTACGCCCAATGGGCCAGACCCCAGCCAAGCCCACGGCCGCTGCTGATGGCGTGCCCCTCACAGGTGGGCTCTGAGGATCTGATTAGACCACAACTATAAGTTGCCTGGCACAGAATCATTGCTACTCCAACACGATCTTTGATTTTTTTCCCCCTTATCTTATTATTGTCCTTATGTTGGAGCCCTCGATATTACTGAGAATTGAGGAAAAGAGTAAAAACAACAACAACAACAAACCCACAAACCTTTCTTATTTGGGAGGTGAGGCGTTCCCAGGCTAATTGAAATGTCTACATATGAATAATCTTGTTATTATTAGATATTTAATATATATATTTAATTGGACTCCCTGCGTGTTTCCTGGGTCCCTTGCGTGGGCTCGGCTCGTGTGGGGAGCAGTGGAATGGGGGCTGCTGGTATCCACCTGTGTCCCCGCTGTCTACCCCAGAGGTCACCTGCAGCCTCCGAGGACGGTTCTGTGGACAGTGGCTTCCTACCTCGAGCACCTGCCTCTTTCTGTCAGACAGAAGGAACGTGCTTAAGCTTGGGGGGCGGGGGGTGGGCAGGCTGGGAGGCTGTAAACAGCATCAGGAGAGGCAGCAACCAGGGAGAGGTGGGAGGTGGGGAGAAAGAGCCCAGCTTCCTCACTCTCTGTGGGGGACGGCTCTGGGATGTGCTGTGCATACTCCCTCAGAAGGTTCTGAGGGCGACAGAGCCCCAGATGTTCACGGCAACCGTCCAGCCATTGTCCATCTTTCTTGAGCTTTCCTCGCTGTCTTACTTCTCACTCCACTGGGTGTCCTGGGGTCCTAGCATCTATCCAGGGTACTTCAAGCGTAGTTCGTAAATTCCATTCTGATTAGAGAGGTAATTCCTGCTCACGGCCAACAGGTCCGACACCACGTAAGTGCACAGCCTAGGAAAAGATGGTTCTTTTGGAAATCAGACCTCTGCCTCGTTGTCCTTACTCTTACCACTGTGGTGAACATGTCTGCATACCCCTTTTCCTTTTGTTGACAAAGGTAATTTTTATTATATAAAAAACCAGAATCCTAACTTAATAATGTTCTATAATGTTCTCCCATGAAGTGTATATATTCCCAGAGTAGTCCCTCTGGATCTACCCCATTCCTTTTAGGAGCAGTTCCATGCATGTATCAGTAGAAGAATGTATGATACTTTATAGAACTGAGACCTTACTGGTTTAACTACTGGGTTATAACTAGTATTTTGCTACATAAACAATGGGTAGTTAGTCTGTTTACAAACAGTCTTTGCACCCTGATGTTGGCATTGTTATGGGATAAGTTCTTAATAATGGACTTGGTAGGGGCGCCTGGGTGGCTCAGTCAGTTAAGCATCTGCCTTCGGCTCAGGCTATGATCCCAGGCTCCTGGGATCGAATCCTTTGTGTGGGTGGGGAGTCCCTGCTTGGCAGAAAGACTGCTTCTCCTTCTACCACACCCCCTGCATGTGCTTTCTCTCTCTCTCAAATAAATAAATAAAAATCTTAAAAAAAGAAAAGAAAAGAAAAGAAATGGAATTGCGAGCTGCAGGAGAACTGACATTTAAGATACCAATAGGTATTGCCAAATTATGTTCCAAGATCCTTGTACCGACTTGCGCTCATGAGGTTTGCCATCACTAGCAGGAAGGCTGCTGTGCTGTTAGGGCTTCCTGGAGCCAGGGAGAGGTGCAAACTGGGGAGACAGGGCTGGTCACCCCAAATATCCACTTGCCACCCTCTCCTTACTATAAACCTCCCAGACTCCAACCCTTCCAAAGCTCCATTAGAAGTTCACCCTCTTTTCTTTTTCAGGGGGACCCCAGAGAGTGAGGAATGGAGGCTTGTAGGTCTGCCAGGTGCATACTAGAAATAATTCTGGGTTCCTGGTCTGTGTGTCTCTGGCCAACCAGGAGGGAGACAGTCAGACATAAATCCCAGATGTGCCATACCTGGAGTGTATAACTTTGGGAGAGTCACCTCTCTGGACCTTTTTTTTTTTTCAACCTGAAAAATGAGGGCCAGGATACTTGCTCTCCACAGCTGTGATCTTAGCAAGGTTAATACTTAACCAATAACTGCTGTAAGAGGAAATTTCTCAATCTCAATGCCTTAATACAATAGGAGTTTATTTTCCGCTCAAGTGATGTCCTAAATGGGTGTTTCTGAGGGGTGAGGGGCTCTTCTTTGAGCGGGGGTCAAGTTTCTTCCCTCTGTGGTTCTTTGGCACACAGCTCCTGGGTTCCCATCCTCGGGCATCCCACTAAGGGGAGCAGAAGTGACTGGGAGTCCCAAACGCTGTCCTGGGATCGCCATCACCTTCCTGTGGAGACAGGCGGTGCTTCTCCTGGGCTGCTCCCAGCTGATGACAAGCCTGGTGGAAGTCCTCAGCCAGGCCCTCTCTGACAAGACCAGGCCTCTTCCAATGGGCAACTCTAGCACAAAGACGTTCCATTGGCCTGGTAGCAACCTCCTGGGAAGGATGCCATAGTCTGAGACTTTTTCAACTCCCCACTTTATTCCCACAGAGGCCCTACCCTCATGTGGCCCAAGGGGTCTCCTAGCCTTTTTGGCTCCTCCCTTCCCCACCCATAAAACCCTTCCCTGTCTAATCCCAGCTTCGGTATTCACTTCTCAGCCAATCCGAACGAAAGCATGTGACTACCCATAATTGCAGGGGAGCCTGGGAAATGTAGTTCAGCTGCATGTCCAGGAGGAAAAGCAAGTGGGTCTGGTGAACAGGGAGCCAGTCCCCGGCATAGACATTAGGAGGATTAAGAGACCGCGCCAAGTATGTCGCTCTGAGCCCAGGCTCACAGCGATGCTGCTGGTGGCTGTGCTTGTCACCGCAGCCCTTTGTACCAAGGTGTCAAGTCCCTACGAGCACGCAGTGCCTCTCCCTGTCCCGACACGTGGCCTGGCCTAGCAGGTGGTCTGGCCCCTTGGTGGGGTTCCCCTAGATCAGAGCCGGGAGAGACACAGGTGCGTGTCCCAGGATGGGGGTGTCAGCCCTAGAGGAGCCCCCTCTAGGGAACGTGACCTTGACAGCTGCCCTCGACACGAGGCCCTCCTCCATTTAGCATCTGTCGGCTTCCTGGGCTTCATCCCTGGGCACTCCACAGCCACGCCATGCGGCTCCCCGCTCAGATGAAAGCCAGGTACCGGGGTGTGGCTGACCCTCGGGCCTCTTCATCTGTTGCCAGCGCCTGCCCCCACGCCGGCTTCCAAGGGCCACCGCTGCTCCAAGAGCACCATAAATGCTGATAATTCCCGCATTAAACTTCACTTTATTATTTTCTCGGGGTGCAGGTATGCGGATGATATGAGGCCTTGCTGCATTTACATACAAATTGAAGATTTTTATTAATCAGTCCAGTACTAGGGATCCAACGGTAACAGTCCATCAGGCCCTTAAATACATTTGGTGACATTTTTACCATGCATTAGCATGATAGGGCAAAGCAAATATAATGTACCAATGATTGCTTTTCCATTGAAAGCACAAACGGTTTCATTTTTCCTGTCATCTCAAATAAGTGTTAAAGAGGGTTTGGAGGCTGTTGCGTCCGCGCCGTATGCTCGGGACTTACAAACACTGATGAGCGCATTAAATAACCATTAGCGTCTCGGCCTGGACCGCAGGACCGTCCCTCCTCTTCAGAATTTATTCTTTGATTTAAAGTGAAGGCAATCTGTGGTTGCTTTCATAAAGTCCTGCGGCCTCTCCATTCTCCCTCCAACAAAATGCATTACAACAGTAATTTTATGACTGTTAAAATAACTTGTCGTTAACAAGCACTTAATTAAAATGTACAATAAATAGCCGACTGCAGCCTTATCGGCTCTCCGGAGCGGCCTCGGCCGAGACTGCGAGGCCCAGGCCTGCTGTTGCCCAGCTTGTTTGCAGATTAATTGCTTTTCGAGCTGGCAGGAGCTGCCTCTTCAGCGGCCAGATCGTAAATGACCAGAGAGGGACTTTATCAATCAGACGTGTGCGTCTGTGACCGCTGCTGGACGGGCAGGAAGGCTGGAGGGTGGGCGGAGGGCAAGCCTCCGGTGGGTGGCATTTCTGTTGGGGAAAGGGGGGGTGGGCAGCCGAGTCAGGGGGACGGAGAACACCTGCGCCAGGGTCCCCCGGGGGTGTGTGTGTTGGAGGGGTGCTTGGTCTGCTCCTGCCCCCCACCTGGATGGCTCTGGCAGAATAATGGTTTTGATGACGGTCAACATAATCCCAGTGAACACTTATCCATGGGCTGGTCCTTTCTTTTTAGCAACTTAGCGAGCTCGCAGAACAAGGCTCGGCGGCATGTATGCTCGGGGAAGCCTCAGAGAGGTTAAGGGACGTGCCCAGGTCACACAGTTCAATGGTGGCACAGCTGGGATGCCGGTGCCGGGGGGAGGATGGCACAGGAGGGGCGTCTGGCGCTGCGCTAGCCATCTCCTCGTGGGTGTGAATTTATTGCGTGCCTGGCTGTGCTCAGGTCCACACTTGCTGCTTCACGCGAGCATGTGTGTCCTTAATCAGTCCGTATTAATTAAGTGCTGACTGTGCGTCCAGCCTGCGCTGGAAGCCGGACGTACAAAGGTGAGCCTGAAGGAGCTGATCTTGGCTCTGAACTCGCCAGCCGGTGGGGAAGGCGGCTGTGAAAAAGGAAATGGGGCCACAGAGCAGAGCACCTTGAAAAGGTTGTGTCTGTGTGCATGTGTGTGTGCACACGTGTGTGTGTGTATACACGAGCAGGGTCAAGGAAAGCTTCCAAGAGGGAGCGACTTTTAAGCTGAGGATAAAGGGAAGCAGGGAGCAGCCAGGCAGGGGCAGGGAACACGTGTTCCAGGCACCGGGAGACCATTGAAAACACAGAGGAGAGAGCGCGTGCCATGTCCCAGCCCCGGAAGGAAATCCAGTGTCGCTGGGTTTCGGAGGGGTGTGGGCGAGTGTCCAGGGATGAAGCCCAGGAAGTCAGCAGATGCTAGATGGAGGATGGCCTCGTGAACCCAGGGGGGCCAGAGGAGTACTGGCTGGCTAGTTTTCCAAGGGGCCTTTCCGAGGAAGAGCCTTGTCAACAACTTTGTAAAGTAGGTATCATGATCCCTGTGTTTACAGCTAATGAAAGAAGGGCATATGTGGATGGAGGGGTAAGTGGCTTGCCCGAGGTCATCGGGCCAGTGGCAGCCGGGGCCGCTGGTGGTGGGCAGGAGGCCAGCTTCCCACAAGGACCCCTGCTCACCTCCACTCACCATCTGACCCTATGAGTCTTGTCACTGTCCAGGCTGGCGATGACCTTGTTTTGTTGCTATTTTCCTTTTTTTTAAAGATTTTTTTTTTTTTTAAGATTTTATTGATTTATTTGGCAGGCAGAGATCACAAGTAGGCAGAGTGGCAGACAGAGAGAGAGAGAAGGAAGCAGGCTCCCCGCTGAGCAAGGAGTCCAACCCCAGACTCCATCTCAGGATCCTGGGGTCATGACCTGAGCAGAAGGCAGTCACTTAACAACTGAGCCACCCAGGTGCCCTCCAGGCCATAGTTCTGTGGGCACTGATGCCCCTAGGGGGTGAAGGAGGTTCTCCTCAATCCTTAGCTGGCTTGGGGGTGGGGGACAGATAGCCTCCTGTTGCCTCTGTGCCAGACACCTTAGGTCTTTCAGACTTGAGCCTGACTTCTGGTTCTTCCCCCTGAAGGCCATATCCATCCTCTCCATCATCTCCTGAGCACTTGAAAGAGAACAGTTCTCTCTCAACGATACCCCGTGGTGGGCTCATTTGGGGGAAACATAGATCTTAGACTTATTTTTAAAAACTCAGTTTCATGATAGTAAGAAAATTCTCCCTCCTCCCCAAAAAAGGATGGATAAAATAGATATATATATATATTTTAGGATGCCTATAATATATATAATATTGTATTATTATATAATAATTAAATGATTTATATGAATACATGTATAGTTTATATTAAAATAAATTTATAATTTTCATTAATAATTACAGATAAATTATTTTAAATAAGTTATAATAATAATATATACAATTATATAAGTATATATATTATATATATATATTTTTAAAGAAAGTTCTCAAGCTCTTTGAGGGGTTTGTGTTCGTGATGTACCCGAGGCCAGTGTCTATAACCCATCTCATGCGAGGAGGGTGTCCGTAATAAAGCGAATGCAGGGAGCTGACGGGTCAGGTCGGTACCTCGCTGCATCGCTCTGCCTGGAAATGCACGAGACTCCTACTAATGGGCAAGGTTTATTCATATAGATCCATCCCAGCTTCGCAAATAAGCAGAGACCAGCCAAAGATCTGCGAACACACACACTGCTGTCGAAGGTGGGGAGGAGTGTGGGGAGATGTTTCCAATCTTGGCATCTTGGAAGATATTTAACCCAGGTCTCTACCTGGCTGTTATTTAAACAAACACAAAAGATGGAGCTAAGGAGTCCAGGGAGGAGGCTGGAAAACCATCCGCAAACAGGGGAGCTCAGCTGGGAGGGAGTCGCTCTGTCTCTGTGTCAAATTCATTTGCATCAGAATCCTACAGGGGCAGGAATGCCCAAATGCAGAGGGAGTATGCACAGCCATTTGCCCAGCAAAGCCGGGGGGAGGAGCAGGGTGGGCTCCCCCGGGATGTGCAGACCTGCATTCATTAGAGGCCCAGCTTGGTGGCCCCACAGCCAGAGAGTGACAGCCCTCCGTAAGCACCAGGAAGAGTGTCACCCAGGCATGCGCTGTTCTGATTGATTTTGATTAACTTGTTAGGAGTCCGCTGACTGAGTGTGGACCGTGCTCACAGGAGCTCAGAGCTCAGGGGAAGGAGCCTAGACGCTGCTGATGGTCCCTGTCCTTCACATTCTCTGGCTTGGCTACGCCTACAGCTTGCCCGTGGAGATCGGGATTGGGGATGAGAAGGGCAGAGGCATAGAGTTGGATCCAAAGACCCTGATGTGGGCTAATTGTGTCGCTTTGGGTAAGGTACTGTCTCGATGAGCTATAGTTTCCTCTTTGGGGAAATAGGGATCCTTTTTCTTAATCTCGTTGGATTATTATTATTATTATTATTTTGTTTAAAGATTTTATTTACTTATTTGACAGAGAGAGAGAGAGATCACAAGTAGGCAGAGAGGCAGGCAGAGAGAGAAGGGGAAGCAGGCTCCCTGCTGAGCAGAGAGCCCGATGCGGGATCATGACCTGAGCTGAAGGCAGAGGCTTTAACCCACTGAGCCACCCAGGCGCCCCCAATCTCGTTGGATTATTAAAGACAATCCGGGTGACAGTCCCCTCCGCTCTGCTCTCTTTTCGAGTGTCCGATTCAGGTTTTGTTGTGAGCTTGCTGGAAGACCATGGATCTAGAAGAGAAACCGAGAGATGGCTTAGGCAGTGCGGGCAGGGGTTGGGGGATGAACACCAAGGGTGGAGACCACATGTCGGGGTGGGGGTGTGCTGGCTACCATTGTGATGTGCAGTTGGGTAGAATGAACAGTGTTGCCTTTTCAACCCTCTCTCAATGGCAACTAAGTCAAGAAGAGAATCTAGGTTGGTGCCAATATGTCCTTAACATCCTTCGGGCACTTGTTAATTTCCCTTTAAAATGAAGAAGGGTCACAGAGACAGAACAGAACCTGACAGGGGCTGGGGGAAGGGGAGGAAAGGGAAGTTGTTTAGTGGGTATGGGGTTTCAGTCTGGGAAAACGAAAGAAGGTCTAGAGATGCCTGATGGTCCTAGTTGTACATAATGCCACTGAGCTGTGCACCTAAAAAAAAAATGGTCAAAGTGGTCATATCTTACATATTTTGCCACAGTAAAAGGCAAAGCCAAAAGAAAACCACTGGCCGAGCAGGCTTCGGGCACAGAGGTTTTGGGAGGCAAGTTGGATCTAAACAGACTCTGATAGTGTTATTTTAAAAAGCCAGTTTGACTCTTAAGGTTGCTTTTTATTGAGGACCAGGAACTCCAGCGTCCCATTTCCAAATATACCCCTTGGTATAAAGCTTCCTTTTGAAATACACAGATTTGTTTACTAAGCCAGGAGAAGCTGTAGGTAAGGGAAGTTCATGGGTAGGGCAAGAGCATGAAGCTGGAACTGGACTCAGGTGTCTGAAGCCTGACTCAGGGGTCAGCCCTAGGGCCCAGGCACACAGTATAACGAGAGCTCCTCTGTACTCCCTCCTGCTTCCCCTGATTCCTTGCCTGGATAGCTTCCCTGTCCACTGCGTGGGCTGGGAATTCTTCGCCGGGACTGAGAGATGGTGGAGTAGAGTTCTGTCTTGCCCAGCCCAAGACCTTTGGGACAGTTACTTTGTCCTGAGGTCACCCCATGGCTGCTCCGGACTCTGGGGGCAGATCCCAAGCATCCTGGGAGCAAAATGACAGGCTTCTTGGGTGACAAATGGGCAATGTCCTCCAAGGTTCTGATTGTGACTAAGGACTAACTGGAGGAGGAGTTTTCAAACCTGGCTGCATTTTAGAGTCATCCGGGGCTCACCTCCAGGCCAGAATCAGGATCCCTAATGGGGCGAAGCTGGGATATCCCAGTGTTTTAAAGCTTCCCAGGCAATTCTAATGTGTGACAGGTTGGGAACCACAGATTAGAACGAAAATGTTTTTGCTTCTAAATGCATTGTACTCTGTCTGGAATGACTCCTTCTTCCTCTCGACAGATTCCAAAATGTGTTTTAAGACTCAGCTGAAGAATGAGTTGCCTCCTCCAAGAATGTCTCCAAGATCTTCCAGGCTGAGTTACCTGGATGGTAACACTTGTCACCCTCCCTTGATACCCTCGCCTCCCCAACCTGAAGCCCTGTCTCATTTTTCATGTTTAATTACAGCACATTCTTTGCTTTTTCATGGTACTCCCTTTAGTGTTTAATGATGTACGTATCTCCCGGTGTGGTTCTTAGATCAACTCCAGCCACCCCAATGGGCCAAGGTGGGGACTCAACACAGCACTGGGAATATAGCAAGTGCTCAATAAATACCGAATAAATGAAGATTTAGGAATGGCATTATCCTTGTACACAGCTTTGCCTCTGAAAAGCAGGGCAACTGGGGGCAGGACACCCCCCCCCACCCCCCCAGCCATCCCACAAAGAGCCTGGGTCTCTACCATCAATTACTTTTGGTTCCCGTCCTGCCTCTCCCTGCAGCCTCTCTTCCAGGGTCATTTTGTGCTCAGGATGGAATGCACGGAGCCTCCATTTTCTTGTGCAGGCCGAGCTTACGAGTTGAGGTAATAGTGGTTAAATTAAGGCAAGTGGGGGAGCCTGATGTTAATCAAAGATTCCCATATGAGGGCCAAGGGGATACCTCGGGCTCCTCCCTCCACACCATCCAAGGGACAGGCACAGAGCTGCATTGTGACCAGTGATGTATATGGATTCTTGAATGTTCTGAGTCTACTGTGTGCAGAACACTGTTGGGAACCCACATGCCAATCACACTGCCTGTGGTTTCTTGATGCTTAGACTTTCTTTGGCACCAAAAGGAAAAGCAGGTAGCTCCGGTGCCTGTGGTATGGGAGCCCAATGCCCTGGGGGGGGGGCGGTGGCACTGTTGTCTTCAGATGACACAAGCCTCCTTTCTTTCCATCTGAGGTAGAGCTGAGCTACTTATCTGGTCAAAAAGCGAACGAAGAGAAAGACCCAGATTCCTGTTCCCGACCCCAGAACCAGAGAAGAGTGTGGAATAGAGAAGGGAGCAAATGGTGAGACATCCTATGTCTCTTCTGGGCATTGGCATTCCACAGATGACACTCTACAGGATCTCTGTCTCGGTCCCGCTCTGGGATTTGCAGTCTTCAGAAGCAGGTCCATGGATATTCAGCTGGTGGGGACCAAATTAACAAGGGGTCCAGCACTGGTCAGTATTTCATATCAAACTTAATAGGAGGAATGCAGAATGCAGCCACCTGTCCCCCCTTACCTTCCACAGTCCTCCCGGTCTTACTTGTCATGTATGAGAGGTTCTGCCATGTGGCCTCTCTGTTTGGTGTGAGCTGTCAGGGCCCCTGACTGTGGTGGAAAACCATGCGTTGGTGGGGGGGGGGTTTCCTAACCTGGCTGACGGTAGAATGAACAGGGAACCTTGAGACTTCAGGTTGTGGGGAGCAAAGACTTATGACTGCTGTTCCTACTAAGAAGTTTGAAAGAAGCATCAGAAAAATTATTTCCAGGGCTGCCTGGATGGCTCAATCCATTAAGCATCTGCCTTTGGCTCAGGTTATGATCCCAGAGTCCTGGGATCATGTCCCACATCGGAATCCTTGCTTTTTTCTCCCTCTTCCTCTGCCCCTCCTCCCACTTGCGTTCTCTCTCTTTCTCTCAAATAAATAAATAAAATATATTTTTTAAAAAAGTTATCTCCAAACTGTCTGATATTAGACCTCTGGGTATTTGTTAAGTGTTTAAAGACATCACTTGAAGTGTATCTGTGGGGCAGTTTTGGTGGGCAAAGGGGACCAATTGTGGTCCGCTGGTGGTTTTGCCTGCCATAGACTGGGGATGGGGGGGTGGGGTTTGGAGCAGAAGGTAGAAGTCTGCACTAGTCTGACTAGAACCTTCCACCGCTGGTACACCCCCTCCCCCATAAGTTACCACAGCAGTGGTGGGGGCATTTCTACTTCAACCTGGTCTAACGAAGGATCATGTTTTGATGTTTTCCTCTGCAGCTCACTTTTGTCTCTAATTTTAACATTTGGATTGTGTTCCAGTCAGATGGGGGAAGGTCTGTCTGCTCGTCTGCAGAAAGTACATGCTATTCCCACTGAAATCTAAGTAACGGGACTCTGCCATTTCTGAGAACTCTCTCCCTTCTCCACACTCCCTACCACGGGTAACCTCTAAAGATTGCCAGACTGTTAGAGACCTGAGATCACCTCCTGCCTTACGTGACTGGCCCCCTTACACCAGTCAGGGGAAGTAAGGATCTAGTGCAGAAATGAATAGCCCCAATGTCCCTTCAGGCAAAAGTTGATGACACATTCACGCTTCCAGTCCAGCATGGTGGGGTGCGGAAGCCCGGGGCGGGGAGGAGCGGAAGCCCTCCTCCCTGTGGTTTGTCTTTCGGGGACTCAGGCCTGGGGAGGGTGACCCTCTTGGCCACTGGCCTCTCTGCACAAAGGGGAAGATGTGGGGAAGAGTTGAACCCACTCACGTCTCACTGGCCGTGACTACCAGTCCCAGAGACAAGGAATCACCATCCTTCCTGTGTCCAGAAGCAGAAGAGAACCAGATCCCAGGGGCAGCAGTAGAATCTGCTGTTCCACTGAAGACTCCCGGCCTTCCCATCCTTTCTGTGGGGCTTGTCTCCAAGTCCAGGTCCTTTTTTGCTGCTTGGAATCCCCTCCAGATGTCTTTCCAAGGAGCCCTCTCTGAGAAACTTGTCTGGAATTCTCTTCGGTGGTGAGGTGGTTAAGAGCACAGATTCTAGAAGCAGGCTTTGTGGGCTTGAGTCTGGCCAGCACAAATGTTCCACTGTACCTGATGGTCAGTTTCTTGTCTGGAGAGTAGGGACAGTGACGGGACTCCTGTCCCAGGCTCACCGTCAGTATGACATTGTCACTCCGTGTCATATGCTTAAGATAGTCTCTTGGCATGCAATGAGCTCTCTATAAGCATTGTGTCAGTTAATTACGTTCCCTATGGTGCTGAACACCAATTACGGACCGAGGTGCCTGGGAAAATACGTCACGGGCCGGCTTGGCACTTGGCTGGGGGATTGGGGCACTTGGCTGGGGGATCTGCCAACATCCTTGCATTTTCTGGAATGAAAACCCATGACCATGAGCGGGATGTTTGCTTACCCTCACATGCCTTCTGGAGTGAGGCCCAAGTAGGGCCTGGGCCTGGGGCTAAAGGTTTGCCTCAGGAGTTTCTCACACTCTTGGGGGTGCCCCCCAACCCTGCCCAGCAGCCTGGTACATAGACCCAGGCAAGCAGAATGGGCTTGACATCCTTCCTCTACTGCTCGCTGGGTAACACTGGGCGAATGAAACCTCAGTTTCCTAATCTGTAAAATAGGGGTTACCGTATCTCTCCTGCAAGGTGGTTATACAACCTGGCCTAGGATTCGATGACAGAATGTCAGCAATGTGGTCTGCACGGGGCTCAGCACTGAGTACGGTCTCCGTACAAGTCTGATCACTCTTACTATTACTGATGACAAGTGTGGGGAGACGAGGCCAGAGAATTAAACAGAGGCGGGTTCATGGAACCATTTGGGGAGTTTAAGCTGTCCCAAGGACAAAGGGGCACCGCTGAAAGGTTTTAATCAAAGTGTGACACTATAAGTTCTGCACTTTTTGGAAAGATTCCTTTGGCTTCATTATAGAGAGTGGATTAATAGTGGAAGATGGAGCTGGAAAACCATCCAGAAAATGTCCTGGATTAGGGTGACATCAGTAGAGGATAGAGACAGGGGATTGATAATACACTTAGTGGACCGGACAATATTCGTAGCAGATACTAACCCGGCATTCACTACGTGCCAAGTGCTGTTCTAGCCCCGGGAAACTCTTGAAGCGTTTCATCATTACAGCTCCAGGAGGGGGGTTCTTCTATGGTCCAGTGTGGTTTTAGATGAGCAAACGGAGGGACCAAGAGGTTAAATAACTTGCCCAACCTCACATACCTAGAGAGGGGCTGGAAGTGGGATACAAAACCAGAAGGACTGCTTCCAAGGTCATCTTCTTAACAACTGTGCTTTTATTTGCTGAGCAACAGGGGACATGGGAGTGTATCAGTTAGCTATGATCACAACGACGCTGCATAACAATAACCGGCACCCCAGTGACACATGCCAAGAACCTTCATTCGTGTTCATAAGCCTTTGGGTTGGCTGCTTCCGCTGCTCTGAGCTTGTCAGCATGGCTCACCCACGGCCCAGTGGTTAGCTGCGAACCAGCAGGTGACTGTGATGGGCTGGCATCTCCTGCAAGTCTGAGGTGTTGGGAGAACTCAGCGCTGTTGCCTGAGTGCATGGCTAGCCCATGCATGCACAGAGGGGCACAGGAGCAAGTAGGAACACGAAAAGAACGGAACACCATCACTTTGCCGTATCTTGTTGGCCAAAACAAGTCCCAGGGCTGCAGGTTTAAGGAATGGACCAAGGGCATGGTTACAGGGAAAGCGAGAAATCAGTGCAGTTTTGGTCATCCGTCAAGCAGGGGCAGTGAAATTTTCATAACTTCCGGAATGTCGGCTCAGGCAGCTGAGTCACTGAGCGGGTGAAGCAGAGAGAGGGTAGGTTGGGGGAGAAGATGAGGAAACCGGGGCGCAGGGAGGCCAGAGGTCATTCAAGGTGGCGCTGCTCGTTCAATCAGGGTCCAGACTCCAGCTGCCCAGAACTGAGAGTTAACCCTGGTGACAGGACAGGTGTGATAGCGTGTCTGTAAATGACTTTGCTGGCTGGAATCACTTGGAAAGGTGGATAGGAACAATTCTGCATTCAGAATTCAGCTTCCCTAACAGCTCTGTTCAGGGAAGCCTGGCTTTCTTTTTGCATTCTAAAAGTACTTTCCAGGTTGATAATGTCCCCCAAGGGCCTTCCTTCTTCACACTGTAGGAATTGAACAGACTGTTTTCACCTCCAGGGAACAATCTGGTATTGTTTTCTCCAGGTACTGGCCTCTGGGGACTGGAGCAAAGCCTTTTTTCTAGGACGCCTGCTGCCACCATTTGAGGCCTGTCCTTGTTCAGGAGGGACGTTGAAGTTGTGCTGGACTCTTCGAGAACAATCACCAAACAGCCCCACCCCCTCCATGTGTACCACCGAAGGCGCCTTGAATGGGTGGGCCTAAATGGGGGCCAACAGTGAGTCTGCTTTTTCTTAAATCAGCAGCACCTGGGTCCCCAGGGCCCACCCCTGACACACAGCAGCCTTCCAGGGGTGTTAATCCCTCCCCAGTAATGGGAAACTTCTCCCCTTCTCACATGGAGCTCACCCCTCTACAGACCTTACTTCCTCCATGTTCCAGCATTCTTAGCCTCAACCTGGACCCAAACCCAAGCATTCCAGCCCCATAGCATTTTGACAGTGACCTCTATGGGGCTCTGACTTCTCCTTCACTGTGCCGTTCTCAGGGAAGGCAGAGCAAGCCTGGGTCCCTGGGGAGCAACTGTTTCTTCTGGAAACATCCCTGCTGCAGCTAGGAGAGACCCAGACAACCATAGGCTCAGAGCAGCCCCGCTTCATGGGAAGGGATCAGGAGCAGTGTGAATTCTAACTGGCCTATATCATCATGTTAACTCTCATGGTGGGAAAAAGCCAGAACTCAATGAGTGCTTACTATATAAGAAGCATTATGCCAATGTCCTTGCTTCCCTTACCTGCTCTTTCTTTTCTTCCTTCTTCCTCTGCAGAGGTGGTAAGGGAATCTGGAGCCAGGCCAACATCTGGGGCAAATGGCGGCTTACTCTCCTTTAAGCCTCGGTTTTCCTGTCCACAAAATGGGCTAATATATAACCCTTGTAGAATCATCTAAGGGATTAGAGGCGAAAGGTTCTGGTACATAGTGGGCTCTCAGTAGGTGGTGGCAGAGCTTATCAATATTGTTATTGTCTGTGAGTCTGGGGTCCCTGAGGCTGCCCTGGGGCCCTATGTCCTTCTCCTCCCAGCCTGATGGCTTCTAGGCAAGGGCCCTACGGGAAGCTCTCTACCCCACTGAGTTGGGGAAAGGGACGCAGCATGAGGGCCGGCTGAAGGCTGGGGATGTACGTTGATGGGGATTTCTTCCTCCCTCTGTGGAAATGATTTATCAGCTCACAGCAGCCTGACTGTGGTCCAAAATGAAAGCCCTGTGGCTAGAGGAATAGGGACACGCAGGAGAGTGCCTGTGTAGTGGGCTCGCTTGTCGGCACTGCCTAGGTCTCCGTTGGATGCTAGACTGGGGTGGGCCAGGCGCCCTCCCTCCTTTCCTACCCTTCCTGATCTTGGGGTGATCAATAGGGCCTGTTGAGTTAGATCACCATTTCTTCATAAACCCTCAACACTGACCTCCTTCAAGCTGTATTTCCCATTAAATTGTGGTCCTGAGGTGAGATCCAATTCTACAAAAAACATGTAGCCACAAGCCTTTTGTTGCTAGTTTATTATCCCCAGGTCCCTGGGGTCTGAAGGGGCGAATCTTCCGTCTCCCTTTCCCCCTCCCTCCCCTTCCCGATCCCCTCTGCCTTGGGGAGACATGCCTGCTAATTTATCTTGGAATGTTTGGGCTTCCATGCTTAATGAATCTGTTTTCCGACTTTCTAAACAGAGGAGCGGGTGTGAGAAACAAGTCAACAAATAAACACGGACTTCCACCAGCAGACGTGGGAGCCAAGCAAACAGCTTCCAGCATCGCAGGGGGGGGATCATCCCCAGGGTTATCTAGAGTGAGGCCTTGGAGATGGAGAACTCAGACCTGGGACTGGTGTCCTACAGAAAGGAGAAGATCCTGGAGCCTCCACGTATTGGTTGTGCCCCAGTGGGGACGTGACGTGACTATGCCACAATGGGGCTTAATGATGATGCTTGGTACATAAGGTCCTAATGTGGATAACACGAGATAATACCTGTGAGATAGCACATGCAAAGCACGTAGAATGAGGCCATGCACATGGTGTGCTGACCAAATACCAACTATTACAGTTATAACTCACATGGTCATTAATAGAGCTCCAGTGGCTCCGTGCGTGACCTTGGACACATTACATCGATTTTTCATTCAGTTTCCTCATCTGTAAACAAAGGGATAGTCATGCTTGTATCTTGGGACACTTATCAAGCTTTTAGTTAAAAATCATAATTAAAAATTAAAACTGAGACCTAAATATTTATAAAAAGACTTAGTGTATCACTTAGCACTTACGTTCTTAATAAAATTGGTTTCCTTCCTTTCACTTAGGCAGGCTACAAAAAAAGAAGTTAAAATAACAAGGTTGTTTCTTAAAAAAAAAAAAAAGTTACTGTAGTATAATTAATACAAAGTATACATCCCTTAAAGGTAAAGCTCAGTGAATTTTTACAAACAAACCCACAACCCAAATGAGGACAGAGAACATTTTCAACAGTCTAAAGGCTTCGTTGAGTCCCTTTGCCATCCATATGTTCCCCCCTTAGAGTCAACTATTATCTTGACTTCTAATATCATAGATTAGTTTTGCCCGATCTGGAGCTTCATATAAATGGGATGATAGAGGGTATCTTCTCTAACGTCTGATATCTTCAGTTCAACACCACATTCTCAGATCTGTCCATGTTACTGTACAGATCCACTGGTGTACACTCAGATTCGTGCCCAATTTTAAGTTACTTATGAATAAAGCTACTGTGAACTTCTGGTACATGTTATTTCATGGATATATACACCCTTATTTTTGTTGGCGATGTATCCAGGAGTAGAACTGCTGAGTCATAGGCAGGTGCATGTTTAGGGTTAGCAGATCTTGCCAAACAGAATTCCAAAGTGGTTATTTGCAGATTACTTTTTGGTTTAAAAATTTTATTAAAGTGGAGGAATTAAGTCTGGAAGAGATTTAATGCTGAATTTATTGCATTGTGCTTTTTACTGAAGTCTAATTTCCTCTCTGTTATAGATTACTACTTATAATTCATGAGAATTGACCATCTTCTGTAGGAACAGCTGTGATTATACCCAAATATGTTGCTCCCAAAATAGTCACTGTTTATAATGGAGAAAAGAAAATATTCTAAATGTCCCTCTATAGAGGAATGATTAATAAATTGTGCTATATCCACATTATGCAAGGGTAGGATACACAAAAAAGTACTAGCCTGGTAAGGTGTATAAGTTATACTTAGAGTATAACAAGTACGTTGTAGAATATTATATAGAATATAAATGTTTCTTATATATTAGGAAGTGTTTTGTGGTGTGCTAATTTGGAAAATTGTTTTAACACCCTCCATCTATATCTATCTATCTACCTATTGTCAGCATCTTTTTATCTACTGAAACTGGGAAACGAGTATGAACAGTCAATTCACTGACGAGACTACTGGAAGGTCAGTAAACGTATGAAAGATAATCAATTTCATTAGCAATCATGGAGATGCAATTGAAACAACCATGAGATATCAGTTGACACCCCACATATGGGTAAAAATTGGAATGTTAACAATGCCTTGTTGGTGAGGATATGGGGCAATAGGGACTTTTGTTCACTGATGAATATTGCCAAATCGCTCTCCAAAGTGGTTCCACTAAATTATATTTGATGGTGGGAATACAAATTAGTACCATAATTTGCACATTTTGGTGAGCAATTTGGTAACATTCAACAAAGTGAAAGATACTTGTATACCACGCCACAGATATCCCATCTTTAGCTCTATACACTGGAGAAACATATTCACATGTACACAAGGCGATGGGTATAAAAATGTGGACTGCAGTGTTTATAAAGGGAAAAATTGGAAACAACACAATATTTTTCAACAGAAGAATGGGTAAATAAATTGGGTTATTATGACACAATGATATAGGATACAAGGTTAAAATGAATGGAATAATGTGACAATGTAACTATATGGAGAATCTGAAAACAATTTAGAGGGGAAGCTGCCAGCTGCAGAAGGCTACATGTACCATGATTCTATTTCTATTAAGAGTAACGTGAAATAAAATGACATCACATATTATTTATGGACCTAAGCACACACGGTAGAAGTAGAAGAGGGGCATAGAAAAGATCATTTCTGGACAAAGGTTACCTTTGGAGAAAGAGGAAATGAGACAAGGAAAAGAGACAGGGACTTTCAATTTTCTCTGTAATGTTCTATTTCTTAAGATGGATGGTGAACTCTTGGATACTCATTACATTAATCTCTGAAACTCTTAATATCAAAGGTAAGATTTATTCATCTATCTGGAAGGCTCTAGATCAAAGTGTTAATGGTGATTACTTCTGAGAAACAGGATTGTGGAAGAGAGTATATTTCATTCTCTACTCTATATATTTCTGTTGAATTTTCAATTAGCACATAGTGTCCTCAGAACCATTAAAAAGAAGAAGAAGAAAAGAGAATTCGTAATCCAGGCATGGTAGGTGTGATCATCCTCAGTTAGAGAACCCATTCTTTCACCATTCTGGGTAGGCCCTGCCTAGAAATGCAGGCGGATTCCTCTGTTAGAGCAGGACTGATTCCTTCCAGAAGGGTCAGTGTGGTCGGGAAGAAGAAGGGAGTGAGATGCTATGGGTGGGTGGGGTCCTCTGAGGTCTTGGAGTGACCCCCAGCTCACCGGGAGAACAGGAAGATGGCGGAGGCGTGTCGTACCGATGCCAGAATCCTGTCATCCTCCACTCTCTCCCTCCTGGTCACACAGCCTTGGTCACAGTGCACCATTTTAGGACCAAGCCACTCCTGAAATGACAATTCCTAAAAAGCAGATCCAGACCAATAAAATCCTTCTGGGTTATAGTCCATTCACTTGGAGCCAAATGGATTGCTCGTTAATATCTTCCCCCATTTGCCTTATGAGCAATTAGCAGCTATTAAGACCCAACTCATCCTGGCATGAAGCTTTTCTCTAGCAGCAGCTGCCACAGCTAAGAGCTCTGAGGACTTGGGGTGAATTTCCTCCCTGGCCCCTTGGTGCCCCAAAGCTCACTCCCCCAGATTGAGTATGGGGGAAGGGCTGCATTCTGGGCAATGGCACCGTGTGATCCTATCAGGGAACCCCCTGGAGTTGAGAAAGGTTGCTTGTACGGTGTCTACCCAGACCTCCCGTATCCTCCTTCCCCAGGGCGGGACCATCTTGAGATGCTGCTCCAAGTGACCCATATGCAGGCTGACACAGAACCTGTCAATAAAATTCGCGTGCAGCATTTCCTACCCCCCACCTTCCCCTTCCTTCTACCTCTCCCGTTCCTCCCCACTCCTCCCTCCTTCCTTCCCCTCCTATCCTCCTTTCTCCCTCTCCCTCCCCCTTTCTTTCTCTTACACCCTGACCTAAGTCATGAACAAAGGTGGCCCCTTTATGCCCAGTGCTCTCTGCGTACCAGACACCGACCATGCTGAACGACAGTGCATTGCCTCACAAGAACATGCTGAAAGCGAGCATGACCTTTCGCAACAGTTAGGGCAACTGAGGCACATGGAGAGAAGTTAAGTGACTTGCTCGTGGTCACATCGTGACAAACTGGCAGGGCTGAGGTGAGAACTGAAAGTCTGTGCTTTTCACAGTGAGTCTGAGGAAAGCACGTTCTAACCGCTAGAAGGTTCTTGGAAAGTCAAGATAAGAGCACGTGTAATAACTACTCTATGCAAAGAGCGTCGTTTCTCATAGAAGCAGTGAAGACAGCAACGCTTCTGGGGGAGACAGAGTTGTGTTCCCTCTGTGGCTGTTCGATTGAGCACCTGCTGTGTCCCAGGCACTGTTCTGGGTGCTGGGGATTTGGGAATGAATCAAATGGACCTGTGTCCATTTTTTAGAGGGTATGTTCTAGGGGGATGATGGAAAATAATGAAACAAAGTTATACAAACAAGACACTATGTCAGAGAAACATGTGTGATCTGTTGAGAAATAAGATTGTGTGAGCCCATAGAGACAGAGACAGAATGGGCCCAGGATGGAGAGCAGGAGGGCCTCTCCAGAGCACCGAGTGTTGAGATAAACTGACTATGCCAAGACCTTGGGGCAAGAGTGCAGTTCTTGCTCAAGGAACTGTGAGGACAAAGGCCCTGGGCTAGGAAGGAGCTTTCCAGGTTGGAGGAACTAACAGGCCAGGGAGGCTCCCCTGGGGTAGGGGAGCGGGAGCGGAGTACAAGGGGAAACTGGAAAATAAGGCAGGATCCAGCCCTGTGGAGCCCGCTGGGTCACAGTTGTGAGTTTGGGTTTTATCCCAAGTGCAGTGGAAACAAGTGAGGGTTTTAGGCAAACAGAGGATGTGATTTTTTTTTTTTAAGAATTTATTTATTTGACAGACAGAGATCACAAGTAGGAAGAGAGGCAGGCAGAGAGAGAGGAGGAAGCAGGTTCCCCGCTGAGCGGAGAGCCCGATGTGGGGCTTGATCCCAGGACCCTGAGGTCATGACCTGAACCGAAGACAGAGGCTTAACCCACTGAGCCACCCAGGAGCCCCAGAGGATATGATCTTGATCTGATTTTTGTAAGATCCCTCTGGCTGCTGTGTCGATAGCAGCAATAGATTATTTCAAAATTGCTGAAGCATGTGTGGGAGAGAAGATGAGCCGGCTGGTGTGTGGGGGGGTGAGTTGGGGCTGCTCAGGGTACTTCTTGGGAGGCTGCCTGGAATAGGACGGCAGGGGCTGGACTTTGGAAACCTGTGCTCTTCTTGGAGGGACAGAAGTTGGCAGAAGCGAGAAGTCTGACCTTTGAGCCATTGGGAATAAGCGGACACCAACTCAGGGCTGAAAAAGCTCAGAGTGTGGATTTCATGTCGACGGGGCCAGCCCTCTGCTATAGGCCCTGTGCTGGGCCCTTTGTGTCTCCTGCGGGGTATTTTTACCCCTGTATTTTTATCCCTCCCCCTGCAGTAGATATTTTTATCCCCACCTGTGCCAGCCGCTTTCTTTGCAGCGGCAAGGGTCCAAAGGGGGGAGGCAGCGTCTTACAATGGGGAAGGGTAGAGCTCTGGGGCCAGAAGCTCTGGGCTCAGATTCCCGTCCCACCAGCTGCGGGATCTTAGACCCATTACTTAACCCTTTTATGCCCAAGATTTCTCTTGGGCATTATCCGTCTGTCAGTTAGGATCCTTTTGGCTGCAAGTAAAAGCAAACCTCGGCTACACTATCCGGAAATTTACTCTCTCACATGGCGACAGGGCTCAGCCTAGCACCGTCGGTGGCTCGGTGATGTCCTTCTGTCTCTGCTTTCCCAGCTCATGGTAATTGCATTCTGAAGCCAGAGGGGGCATGGTGGAAGCAGCTTCCAGCAACCCACCCAGATGGGACAATGTCCAGGGGAGGGGGCCGGATCATCTCTTCCTGGAGCAAGGAAACGTATCTTGGAAGACCCTCCATGTCTCATCGGCTGAAATCAGGTCTTGTGCTTATTCATGACGCAGTAGAGAGCGAGGGAATTGGGATGGCCAAGACTGCTTTAGATTCAACACAACCAGGGCAGGGGAGCAGGGAGATTGGTAGGGGCGGAGTAGAGGTGGAGGGTTGGGGGAGAAGGCGCTCAGAGGGGTGGGAGGTGGGTTTTGATGGTGTCAAGCCAACCACTACGACTCCCATCCTATATCAAAGTGTTGTTGGAGAGACCCATATTCAAGTGTTTGGGTGTGATACACAGTAAGTGCTCAATGAATCTTTGCTATGAAATGAAATATGAGGAGGAGGGAGTCTGAGTCTCCTAGACTCAGAGAACTCCGTGGCTCTGACCTGAAAGCCAGGGCTCCTTTTCCTTCCTTAGGGAGCCTCTGTTCTGAGTCAGGTTTCCGTGACCATGACCGGAGAGGGTGGTCAGTGTTGGTTTGAAGGATCAAGGACATCTGGTCACCCGAGATGTTTGGATTCCTGTGGGCAGGGCCTCGGCCTCCCCAGCCTCCACCCCAGCCTCTGCCCTAGCCCCACACCCACACAGCTCTCCCATAGGCCCATGCTCAACCTTAGGCCTCCCTCTCCTCTGCAGTTTCCTGCCGTTGTTCTCAGAATCCTGGCACTGAGGAGCTGCACAAGACCACCATCAAGGTGGTCTGTCCCTTCGACACCCAGGCCAGGATGCCTGTTCCCAGTACCCTGCTGAGCTGCCTTGCTCAACTCTGGGGAATTTCTGGACAGTTTTGAAATACCATCTGAGACAGCTGGACAGAGCATGAGCTAGGAGGCCTTGGGCAAATTATATCACCTTTCTTGGCCTCAGTTTTCTTATCAGTCCAATGGGATAATAAATCTCTGTGTGGGCCTGTTCTGAGGATGAAATGAGATCACGGGGTGGGTGGAACACATGGCCCATCAGGAAGAAACTTCATGGCTACATTTCACTGATTTTTATGGAAGTGACATTTACATAACAAAATGAGCCGGTTTATACTTAAAATTCTGCAAAATTCAGTGCCTTATCCTCTAGGTAGCTCCAAACACAAACATTTGCATCACCCCAGAAGGAAACCCCATATCCATTAAGCAATCAGCCCTTGGCTCTCACCCTACTCCAGTCCCTGGAAACTACTGATCCCCTTTCTGTCTCTGCAGATTGGCTGATTCTGGATGTTTCACGTAAATAGACTCACACCCTGCGTGACCTTTTCTATCTGGCTTCTTCCACTTAGCATCCTTTTTTGAGATTCATCAGTGCTGTGGTATGTATCAATATGTCATTCCTTTTCACGGCGGAGCAACACTCCATTTTATGGAATATGCCGCATTCCAGAAAATCTATTGGTCGGCTGATGGATGCTTGGGTTGTTTTAGCCATTGGGCTGTTGTGAATAACGCTGTTGTGAACACGTGTGTGCGTGCACTTTTTTGAGGTCCTGTTTTCAATTCTTTGGGATATCCACCTGAGAGCGGAACTTCTGGGTCATACGGTAACTTGTCGGGAGGGCGACTAAACTCGGGGTTTCGGGGTAGTACCATTTCATGTTCCCACCAGCAGTCTCTGAACCTTCTAACTTCTCACCTGACCTGTATTATTTCCCACTTCTGGATTATAGCCATCCTGGTGGGTACGGAGTGCTATTTTAGAATTCTTTTTTTCCCAAGTGGCATAAAGGAAGATGGTTTGGGGATCTGAGTGGTCCACATTCATGCTGCTCAGCCACAGTGCTGCCTGTCCTTGGGTAGGGTCTACAAGTTCTCCCCACAGGGATTCTAGAAGGCAGGGGTGCGTCTCCCCAACTCCACTCTTCCTTCATCCTAGCAGAACTGGGAAATCTGAGGCCATTGGGGACCTCTGTGTCTAGGTCTTCTCCAGAGAACCAGGGAGGTGGTCGCACCCTACTCAGGGCTTTTCCTGTGTCCTGGGTTTCTCTGCCTGAGAACCAAGCCCAGCCCCACCACCATCGACCTGGGGCTTGGTCTGATCCCGGCTTTTGGTCTGTGGGCTGCTTCTCTACTGTGTAAAGGAGCAACCTCTGGTGCTATCACTGGGCTCGGCTCTGCTCTGGGGGGGAGACTGGCTTTGGATTTTGTGGCCACCAGCCCTCCCCCATCTCGAGCCCTTGCTGCAACACCTTCCATGACCTGGAAGACCTGGGCTATGACCTGGCCACCTGCCTGGCCTCTGGGCGAGGTGAGTTGGGAGACGGTGTCCTGTGCAGGAGGGTTTGTATACTTTCAGTAAGCCGCCCAGACCTCCACAGGCTTGAGACTGTTTTTACCTTCTGGGTCCCCAAGATGAGGCAAATCTGGGCTTTTCGAAACACACTGACCTACATGAGCTCTGAGCCGCCCACACACCCCTTTTATCAGGACCTGCCTCGGTGTGACCATGGGGGGTCCATTTCAGCACCCCTCCTCCTATTTTATCCATAACTCTCTCCATCCCCTCCCCTGCCTCTCTTCCCTCCACCCAGGCTCAAGCCCCTCAGTCACCTAAATCCCTGGGGGAGGCGAGATGGGAAGGGGAACAGGCACCAGGCACAGTGTCCCTTGCTTGCAAGTGTTTGGGACCCTCTGTCCCTTGCTTCCTCTAGACCCCTGCTTCAGATGCGGGTCCACAGGAGCCTGCTGCTCCCTGCTCTGTTCCAGGGAGATCCTCAATCCCACTTGCTGAGGTCATGGACACACGTCACTTCTCATTAGTGCCAGTTTCCCTCTTTAAAAACAACAACTCCTGGGGTACCTGGGTTGCTCAGTGCCTGACCCTCACTGGGTGCCTGTCTTTGGCTCAGGTCATGATCCCAGGGTTCTGGGATCGAGCCCCGCATCAGGGTCTCTGCTCACCAGGGAGCCTGCTTCCTCCTCTCTCTGCCTACTTGTGATCTCTGCCTGTCAAATAAATAAATAAAATCATAACAACAACAACAACAAAAAGCAACAACTTCTACCCCACCTTTAGTAGCTTAAAATTCTTTTTGGTTGTCGTAATAGTAGTACCTTCTAGGAAATGGACAAAGGACAAGCAACCCCAAATACCTGTGATTCTACCTCCTGGAGTTAACCATACAAACATGACAGCAAGAATCACCCTTTATTAAACATTTATCTTGTATCAGACATGGTGCTAAACACTTTACGTGGATAATTTTATTACCCTTCCCAACAGCCCAATGAAGAAGGTATTTTCTGCATTTTACAGATGGAGAGGCCGAAGCATAGAGAGAGAGGTAATGCATAATTCGCCCAAGGTCACATAGCTTGGAAGCTTCCCACCTCCAAACCTGTCTGGCTGCCTGAGGAGCACACCCACCTTCCAAACACTATTCAAAGAAATATATTTACGTAAGATATTTTAATGGAATTAGCTGCAGCTCCTGCTTTGTAACCTGCTTTTGCTCCCTCATTTAACAATAGGTAATTAACAATTTCCCCATGTCGAGATGCTGTCTTCTGCAATGTTATTTTAAATGGCTACTTAGAGTCTCATTGTGTGATGTTCCAAGGTTTGTTTAATCCTCCATTGTTGTGCACTGTACGTTCTTTCTAAACAACAGTTTTGTGCACATTAATTAATTAATTAATTAATTAATTTATTTATTATTATTTTGCCCACACTCACAGTCATTTCCTTGAGGGTAAATTCCCAGAAGGGAAGTTGGGAGGAGACATGGCTTTTGTTTTTCAAATGTCTGTAACATCTTTGGATCAATTACATATAATTTGTGAACACAGGTTGTGCTATTAACCGAGGGAAGGTTGACACCTTTCCCAACCTGCTGGGCTTTGCACAACCTAGAATTATAGGAGTTGTAAACAAGCCTTCTAATAGCCCTGGATTATCTGTGGCTATTGTCAGGTCATGTAGAGGTGGTAATTTATTAAGCAGATTTTTCAAACGCATCCAAGTACACCTGGGTGGAAGTGAAAGCGGGAGGGCTTCTGGAAGAGGGGGTGGAGGGGTGCTGTCTGGGGGAGCGGGGGGGGGGCAGCCGATGGTGTTTGTCTTGGAGCTGGCCCAGAGTCCCTCTATTCCACCACCCCTTTCTCTGATGTAAAGCCTGAGGAGCTGACCCCAGAGTTGCCCCGGGGCTGCCCGGGGAAGACACGGGAGAGGCGGCAACAGAGGCTGTGTGGGCCTGTGGACGTAGCAAGTTGTGCCCTGTTCCTACAAGGCCGTGGGTGCCATTTCAACATGGTTATTATCTTGCTTCAGCTGCCAAGAAACACCAGCTGGGGATGGTGAAATGCCCTAGAAGAATTTCTTCAGGGAAGTTATTCACCAATGAAACAGTCTCTCATTCCATGAATGTTGCGAGGAAGGAGAATTTTCTCGGCGTGTTGGGAGCCCTGCCTTCTGCCGTCCCTGAAGGTTCCCCTTACCGATCTGGTCACATTCTTCGGACATCACTTGCTCGACAACATGACATATTTTCCAGGCTACCTGCTCTCCAAGCAGCCCGGAGAGGCTGTGGGGTGGAGACTTGATTGGGACACACAGCCAATTAGCTGGGGCAGAACCGGTTTGGACTTCAATGCAGTTGTTTGAGGAGATGTGTGGCCCAGTTTTCTGAGCAAGCAAGGCCAATGGAGTCAAGGGGAGAGTCCCTGCTCATAAGGGGCTTACCATCAAGCCGGGCCACCAACACCCATGGCCTGAGAGAACCTTCCTTAGGTGGAGGTCAGTATGGCGGGCGACATCTTGTCAGTTTCTGTGGGTACGGGCTGAACAAAGGGACAGGGTTGGTCAAGGGTGATGAGGTGGGCTGCAGAAGGGACAGCCCCGTTCCCAATTCACAATTCTCTAACAACACTAGGCTTCTGGGTCTTTCTTGAGCACATACCCTTCCCTTACACACCCGTTCCCCAACCCTGCAAGCTCCATGGTGAATATTTAATCCTTTTTTCAAAAATCAGCGCAGCATCACGCCCCAGGCCCCACTCACTGAGCACTGACTGTGGATCAGGCACCATCATAAACTCTTTCCATGCATTACTTATTGAATTCTTCCAGTAGCTCTGAGAAGTAGTCTCTGTCGTCTTTTCTAGATTACAGATGGGGAAACCCAGGCTGGGGAAGTTTAAGTCATTGGCCCCAGATCACCCAGTCATATAAGTTGTTATTAAAACCTAGGTTTGTGTGGCCTTCGAATTCAGTCTCTTGACAATAGGCTCGTGCTTCTGTCTGAAGCTTTTCCACGCTCGTGTCTCTGAGCTCAGAGCTGTGCCCTCGATAAACCCTGAACGTCATTCCCAAGCCTCCACCACTGTGTAACGTTTTTTTTTTTAAATGTCCATCTGTCCTGCTGAAGGGGGTGAGGGATTGTGTGTGCTTCGTGTCTGTAACCCAGCACCTATTTCCGAGCCCAATATGCAGCAGACCGTGGATACATGTTCAAGGGAAGAATAAGTCTTCAAATTGTAATAATGCAGCTGAATGTCTGCATTTCTGTAGACTCTATCTTGTTCTGGAACACCCAGAAAATACTGTACATTGAAGGGGCACATAACCTCCCAGAAGGGACTGAATTAACACGAAGGGTTTTCTTCCATCTTTGAAAAGCTTTTTTTGACAAACGTGTTTTTCTCACTTGACAAGTCTCTTTTAGATTTTCATGGCATCAGGGAACATTAACCTGTTTCTCATTTGTGATCTTTCTCCATCCTCACACCTGCCCTGGGAGATGGGTAACTCAGGTGTAAAAAAAAGTGCCTGCCTTAGAACTGAGGCTTGGTGATGGCTAGAGACTCATTTCCAAGGCTGGTATATTGCAGAAACTAACAGACTCCGTGAGGGCTCAGGGATACCCCTCCTCTGGCCAGACCCTGTGCCTGGGTGCTGGAGATGTCAGTAGGTGCTGGCCAGAGTAAACATTTCTCTTGTGGATGCTCAGCGGTGGCCTGGAAAGAACGGTCTGGTCAAGGGAAGCAGCCCTTCCTTTCTTGGGGCAGGGGCTCTTTTGCCCACATGCCTCCATTCTCCCATTTGGCTGACCCCCCCATTGGGGAACAGCAGCTTTGGGCTTGTGGCTTCCATGGATCCCTGTTGGTCCATCTTGGTCACTGTTGTTTTCTAGGTTCAGAAACAACCCATGCCAAGACAGCACCCACCCATGTTGGGCTTCAGCCTCATTATTCTTCCCTTGAACATGTATCCACGGTCTGCTGCATATTGGGCTCGGAAGTAGGTGCTGGGTTACAGACACGAAGCACACATAATTAGCATACAATTCTGTTGTACTCAAGAAGAGTGGGTAGTTATTAGAATTGTCCTCTTGATCCCAGCCCTCCCTACAATACCAGATCTTCGTAGCCTTCAGAGGATAGGAGAACTCACATAACCCTGCAAGCTGAGAGGTGAGGGACTGTGGAGTCTTTGAGAGGATAATGGGCTGGGTTGGTTGGGAAACGCAGATCCCTTAACCTTGGGAATTGGGAATTGGGCTCCCCGCCCCGCCCAGCTCTCATGACAGCTGGGGAATAAAAGGTAAAGCTGATGCATCTAACAGGAAGGCATTAGGGTCTTCCAAGGAGGACGGGCTTCTTAACTGGCTTCCCAAAGAGTTGACCAGGCTGAGGGCTTTCTGGCATTTTTGTCCCAGTTTTTGTGCTTGAAAGAACATTCCCCCTGGTTGCTTCTTTAACTACAGCATGATTTTCTAGAATAACTGCAAAAAGAAAAGGAACGGATCCCCAACCCCCTAGGTGACTCTTCCAAGCAGGTGTGCTGGCTCTGATGGGGGCAAGGGCTGTGACAAGAGTCACCTCCCGTGGCATTGGTGGCTGCTTTGCGCTCTTCTTCTTCCTGGAATCACACAGTCAGGCAAGGCTGGTGGGTGACAGGACACTGCTGAGGGCTTCGCTCCAATGTCCTTCCCAAGGACGTGCCCAGTGTCCACCAGGGTGGCCTTGTCAGGTTGTGAACTCAGGGAAGAGTAGAGCAGAAGGAGGGGCACTGTTTGCTGGCAGCAAGCCCTTGGCAGCAGGGTCTGTAGAAGGCTGGGAGAGCTTTAGCATGCAGGACCCGTCCTCTGAAGGAAACTTCTAGTCTGGGCTGATGCCAGTGACAGGAAGCCAACGGGTCAGCCACCGCTTCTCCAGCTCAATCATCATTTTCTTAGGCCGGTCAGGGAGGGAGGTGTGTTTGTTTGTTTGCTTAGATAAAACTCACATATCGTCATAACATTTACTCTTTTGCACATTTTTAGAAGGTGGTTCAAATATCACCGCGAATTCCATAATCCCCCAAAGAATTTTCATCATCCCGCAAAGAACCCCCCAGCCCCTTAGCTGTCGCTTTCCAGTTCCTCCCCATCTCAGCCCACGTCTGCCACTAATCTACTTTCTGTCTCAGTGGATTTGTCTACTCTGAATCTTTCACATAACTAGAATCCTACAGTATGTGACCTTTTATGTCTGGCTTCCTTCACCTAGCACAGTGTATTCAAGGTTTGTCTGTGTTTAAGCATGAATCAGTGCTCTACGCCTTTCTATGGTTGAATGATATTATTCAGCTGACGGACAGCTGGAGGGTTTCCACTTTCTGGCCCTTATGAATAATGTTGCCAAAAACATTTGTGTAAACGTGTTTGCGAGACATGTTTTCAGTTCTCCTGAGTATATACCTAGGAGTGAAATTTCTGGGTCACAGGATGACTCTGTGTTTAATCTTTGAGTAATTTCCAGATGACTTCCAAAGTGACCGCATCATCTTCCATTCCCACCAGCGACGCATGGGGGTTCCAACGTCCCCCCGCTTTTGCCAGCACTTGTTATTGTCTGTCTTTTTTAGTACAGTTATCCTAGTGGAGGTGAAGTGGAAGTCTGCGGATATGGACAAGGCAATGGCTTGTGATTAGGAAGCCCTGCAGGAGCCCGAGTTGCGGGAGGAAGAATGGGTGTGTTGAGTGTCCCTGGTACATCCTTAGGAGATCTGGGGGCTGTTCCCCAGGCAGGGGTTAGGCAAGCTGATTGAAAGCAGCATGTGGCGGTTTACTTAGTGGCTTGTAACCCCAGCACTGAGACACAGAAGGCACTCCGAACTTTCTGTTGAATATAGGATTGCCTGAATGAATGAAATCCAGTGAATTACAGAACTGATGACTGAAAGTGCCCATCCCTGCGGACCCAGGGAGCGTGGAGGGACTGGGAGCTGAGCCACTATTCTGTATGTTCCAGGAAGGAACTGACTTGGTGTCATACCCTCAGGCTTTTCATAGATGGGTGATGATGAGCTGTAGCCTTTCTGGTAAACAAGACAAAGGAGCTGGTGAGGAATGGGTGGGAGGGGCCGGGGCTCACACTGAGAAGCAGCAGGCTGTGAACAACCTTGAGGACAGCCTTCCCAGAAAGGCTGTCGCACCCCCTAAGCCCTTCTCCTGTGGAGGCTGACTTCCCAAATTTGCCTTCTGCGGGATCGGTCAGCTTCAGGTCTCTCTCTGCAGAGGATGCTGTGACTGTTGCTTTCTGTGGCGAGGAACAGAGCAGCTACGAAACAGATGAGCCTCCTTCCAGCATGAGCTAGCTGTCTGTTCCTGGTGGCCTGGCAGGTGCAGGAGGGCAGGCAGAGCTGGAAGCCCAGAGGTGCTGTCCTTCTTGAAGCTTGGCACTGAGGACGGGTGAGGGTGGCAAGGAGGCCCTTTTCTGGAAGATCAGCAGAACATTGAGTGTGACGATAATAACAATAATAATAATGCTTCCAGTTACGGAATATTTTATATACGCCAGATTCTGCCCAGAGCACTTTATATAATCTGGTAACTCCTAGGGACTGTCTCCTTGGAGGTCACTTTCCTCCTTGTTCCTGTTACTAGAGGACCAGAGGATAAAGAAAGATTGGCAAAGCCACTCAAGAAGCACCTCATTCTCTTTTCCCACAGGTTTGTCTTCCCAGCATCCCTTGCAGCTAGGGGTACCCAGTCTGGCCAGGGAGGTGTAAGGGGAACTGGGCCGGGCAACAAAGGATCATGTGATCCAGTGCTGGCCAATGAGGTGTAAAGGAAAGTGGGCCGGGCAACAAAGGATCATGTGATCCAGTGCTGGCCAATGAGGCCTAAGGGGAAGTGTGCTGGGTGTTCGTTGAAAAAAGATGTGGGAATGGAAGACTTCTCTCCTGAGAGTTCTGCCATTGGGCTGCTGCAGCCACCTTGTGACCGTAAGGCAAAAGAAAGCCTAGTGGATTATAGAGATACTGAGATACTGAGCTAATCAGGTAACTATCTACTCCTGATGTCTTGTGATGCAAGAAAATTATACCTCCTTTTATTTAAATCACAGTAAATGGGTTTTTCTGTTCTTTGCAGCCAGAAAGCATAACAGACACTTATATTTTATCTGATTAATCCTCAGAGTCACCATAAGGGGGAGGTATTCTTATTTCTTTGTCATAGATGGGGACAGCAGGATCAGCTGTGCTCTTTCCTGTAAACAGAGCAAAGAGGCTGGTGGGAGTGGGTGGGAGGGGCCAAAGCTTGTGTTGTAGAAGCAGCAGGCTGCGGATCGTGGCTTAAAACAACCCCGGGGTCAGCAGTTCCAGAAAGGCCTGATGAATTATGTTGGAGAGGAGAAGAGACTTGTGCAAAGTCACTTAACTGGAAGAAACTGGTGAGTCAGAATTTGAACTTAGGTCTGTCTGTCTCCAAAGGTTTTGTTAATTTCATCACTGGAAACCTCTGTGGACCTTAGCCCAGAGGGAGAAAGAATGTGGGCAATGGCCAGACAGGAAGGGAAACCAGGTCCTGGTCTTCTTCACCTCAAAATGTGCCCTGGGTCTCCCAGGCTCCTAGTTTTGGCTTCCCTCATGACATCAGAGTCTTTGGGCCCTCCACAGCTCTCTGGCAGAGATGGGCAGTATGTGGGAAAGCCAGCAGGGCTTGGAACAAAAGGGCTGGGTGATCCCAGCTCTGCCACTTATGAGCTGTGTGACCTTTGAGTTGCTGGCCCGACGGCTGTGACCTTTGATTCCTCGTTTGTAAAATGTATGAGAGACTTCACTTGGATGGAGAATCCAGGTCAAGTTTTCTTGAGACCAAGGGGGTGTTCACTAGCTTTTATTTGCTGAGAAATTCAATGGGTGGACTTGACCCTAGTCTTAGAGGTAGAGGTGTTGGTAGAAAGAGAAAACATGGCCCCATCTTTCCAAATTCCACTGCCTTCCTTTATGTCCCCTGGTGGCTGCTTTTCCTACTGCCCCCACTTATTCAGGTTCTGCCTTTTTGCTGCCCCCATGGAACAAACATGCCTGTTGCTGGGGGTTCCTGACCACAGTTCTACAATGGATGCCAGGGTCTCTGATGAGCTTGGTCTCATGACCTCCCCAGGAGCTGGAGGTAGAGTTAGTTCCACCAGAAGCTTCCTCTGAAAGTGGGGATGGCTTGGTTTCCCATGAAAACGAGGGTCCTGTATCCAGAAGTGGGGAATAGATGTTAGGCAGGAAAAAACCACAAAGATGGCCCCTCCCACACCTCAGGAAGCAGTTCTGCACATTCAGTAACGTAGATATGTTCAGGCCAGCTGGCTTTTATTAAAGGTGCCCAACATGGTTACCGACCCTACGACACCTTTGGTAAAAGCTAGCCGGCCTCTTCCCAGGACATGGCCCGGTCTTCCCTGAAGTCCTCGGCCTGTCCATCTGATGTCAGTGGGCCCATATGGGGGAACAGGCCCACCTGCATTCTGCGGGCCCTATCCATCACGCCGCCTTTGTCCCTGCACCCAACATGACAATTACCATGTGGCTGAAGATGAGACTCTAATCCTATTACTCATTCATCAGCCAGCCACCTAGAGCAGGCGCAGGATCGAACACTGCCAAGGAGGCTGGGAGAAGCCTTCTCCACCACTGTGAAACTAGGCTTAGCTCAAGCACAATAGGTGTGTAATTTAAGGTTTTGTTGAGCCGAAATCCAATCACATACTTGACTGGTGGATCACAGAGACTCACAGGCTAAAAGAATGAGATAATTCTACCTCACACAAACACTGGGATTCGGCTTTGCCTTAATGACAAATGTGTGACCAACCTTACACTGTTTCATTCTTTCCCGCTCTCTCTCTCTCTCTCTCTTTTTTTTTTGTTTCAATGTATTTCCACCTCCTTCCTCAGTCGCCTCCCTTCTCTACCCTCCTGTGTACCATCCAGAGACGATGGGACTCAGCAAAGTCCTGCAGCCAGGAAACAAAGGTAGATAAGCAGGAGGAAGCTTTCTAAAAGGCAGTCACCAGGTGGGAACGCACCCCTGTTCATTGTCTTCATGTAATTGAATGAGGACGTGGAGGTGAGAGATGACTCCTAGGGATGGATTAATTCTGATTCCTCATGGTCTAGGTTCTTCTTTTCCAGGAATGGCTTAGAGTGAGAAAGGGCAGCACGCAGGAGAGACACATGGTCATGTTCAAGAACTGTTCTCTTTTTTATTCATCCGGGGCTTTCTGTCCTGTGAGTGCTTCTCTGCGTGGGTGGCCAAGGGTTACAAGGAAAAATATGTAGGTATGTATGTATATAAGTATTTTTACCCCTGTTCAGTGATGGCATAGTTGTATACCCAATTAGAGGTAACAGCATAAATGAGCTCACTCAATTTTAAGAGTTGACTTAAATTTATTCACTTCACAAACGTTTATGGGCTGGCTCCCACATGCCATGTCTTCTGGTAGGCACTGGGCAATGCTCTGGTGAATAAAGGCAGTCAACAAAGTGGACAACCAATATAGTAGGTAACTAGGAATGATGGAGAGTCCCATCTTGGAAGTGCGAAGGGGGCAGCAGTAGAGAACGAATTGGGAAGATCCCTTTGAGAAGGGGACTTGGGAGCTGAGATATGAATGATGAGAGAGAGCCATTTATTTCAAGATGTGGGGGAGAGCTTTGAAGTCCATGGCCAGGCCCCAGATGGGAGACAGTGGGGTGAGCCAGAGTCAAGCTGGATTCAAGCTTTGCCCGCCATGTATGTGTGCTATTTGCCAGGGCAAACCATTCATCCTTCTGAATCTCTGATTCTCGTCCTGCTCTGCTAACTTTGCAAAGTCTCTGTGACATCTCACTGTGATTACATGTTGTCACTTTGGAGTGACAAGCAGAATACACTTGTAAGGACAATTATTGGGTTCATGTTTCATCTGATGGACAAATTGAGGGTGTGGGTGTGTAGGGAGGGTTGTCTCCAGAAATGGAAGTAGGCTGGGACTGGTGTGAGGAATGGGTCTCCATTACCTTTTTTTTTCTTGAAGATTCTGCATAGGTCTGCCCTTAGCGGCCATTTTTCAGGTCAATTTTCTATTGTTAGAGAAGAAATGGACTTTTCAAGTGAGAGTCCTGGGGTAGTAGCCTCTGGGAATAATTTGAGATGAACTTGACTCTTCTACTTTGGACAACAGGGTGTTGATCTTGTAACCAACATAATTTTCACAATAACTACGTGCCAAATATTTGACTTGTATTACCTCATTTCAGCTTTGCCAAAGCCCTATTGTTGTTGTTATTGTTGAGTTAGGTAAATTCCATACCCAGTATGGAGCCCAATGTGGGACTTGAACTCATGACCCTGAGGTCAAGACCTGAGCTGAGATCAAGAGTTCAACCGACTGAGCCACCCAGGCATCCCAAAACCCTATTTTTAAGACAAGGAAACCAAGGTTCTTAAAAAGTTAGATGACTTCCTCCAGATTACACAAGTAAGACCATGGCAGAGCTGAGATTTGAATACTTTTCCACTATTGTCGTTTTTACCAGCACTAACAATGATAGCTTCCATTTATTAAATGCTTGCTCTGTGCTGTAACTATATTGTTACTGGTAAGTCAGTTATTATTTTAGTTGCTGGTCCTTTGTAGGTAACATTCCTTTTATTTCAAGATGCTCTTGAACTTCTCTTTGTCTTTGATGTTCTTTCCCTAAGATATGTTCAGACATGGATGCTTATTTACTTTTTTGGCTTGGGATTCCTGAATATGAGGTGTTAAACAGGTGAATAACTGTTTTCATTTCCACAGAACTTGCATGTTGAAACCTAATGCCCAATGTGATGGTATAAGAGGTGGGGTTTTTAGAAGGTAATCAGATCAATAGAGTGGATCCCTCACAGACAGAATTAGTACTCGTACAAAAGAGGCCCCACCTCAGTACCTCCACCATGTGAGGCCTCAGTGAGAAGGCAATGGTTTATGAACCAGGAAGTGAGCTCTTACCAGATACAGAATCTGCCAGCAATATGACCTTGGACTTCCAGCCTTAAGAACTGTGAGCCATGCATGTTGGTTTATAAGGCACTCAGTCTATGATGTTTTGTTACAACAGCCCAAAAAGACCAAGATGAGAAGATGGGTGACTTCTATTAAATACAGAAAATTCTCAACTGTTCCTAATTGAATATTATGTCCCCTGTGGTATCTTATCCCCTCTTCCTGAAACTCAGATTAGATGTATACTAGACCCTTCCCTCTGTTCTCCCAGGTTTTTAACTCTTCTCTTCTAATTTTTCCACCTCTGTTCTCACTGTGTTATAGTCTGAGTAATTCCTTCAGACCTGTTTTCCAGTTCACTAATTTCCCCTTATGTTGTGTCTAATTTATTTAAGTTACCCATTTCCTTGCTTAAATAGAAATATAAATTAAATAGAGGGAAGTGCAGAAATCATAGATTTATGGAGTGATGAATTTTCACGGAGTGACTATAATACACAACCATCCCATGTGAATAATCAGAGGCTGACCAGCACCTGCGAAGCTCCTAACTCCCTTCCTATCTCACCCACCTTCTTCTCCACAGAAACCACTTTTTGACCTCTCCCACCATAGATGGGTTGGGCTGTTTTCAACTTTCCCTAAATGGAACAACTCAATATGAAGCCATTTGCATCTGACTTCTTTTACTCAGTCATATGTTTTTAAGATCCATCAGTGGTGTTGTGTGTATAATCTACTTCTAAAATCTCATTTAGTTCTAAAAATGTCCTAGACATGGTTGGTTTTATGTTCTGTTTCTCTTTGTTCGTGTATGTACAGATTTGCAGGCCTTCTCCTCATGGTGGTTTGTTTCCTTGTGATTTTGTGAGTTTTTCTTATAAAGTCATGTTGTCTTGGCTCTTTGCCTATAGGAATGGTTTGAGTCCAAGTATGTGGGGCAGTACTCTAGGGAAAACTTGCATTTGCTTCTGCCAGTCTTCCTGATTAATGACCAACATGGGACCACTTAAAAAAAAAAAAAAAAAGTTGGCAGAGGGCTTTTTGCACCATATATATAACTTTGGTGAATGGATTCCTACTTGACACCCAAGTTAGGCTCATGACTAAGTTCTTGGAGGAGACTGGTAAGAAAACCTCCACGGTCTCTCCTCTGTGGGATGGCAAGTTGTTTTCGGTAACAGCTTTATTGTGATATGGGGTGATATTTTTTGTCCTAATTCGCTTACTGAGTAGGCCACCTTTCAGGGGTCACCAGTCTAAACAGCTACCTTGCTCGGGTCCCAAGCCTTGTCTTTGCTGCTCCACACACCAGAACCCCTTTCCAGTGAAAGCTTACATCTACCAGGTGTTAGCAGCTGGCCCTAGTGTTAGGGCCAACACTAGTCCATGCTACTTTCTGTCTGCTTTGGAACATTCTGGTTGTTTCTGGTTTCCAAGGATTTCATTTGCTTTTCTTGCCATCTCATTTATGCATTAGACCCAAAAGTGCCTTCTTACAAAATATTTTATGCAGCATCTTTTGTGTGTGTGTGTGTGTGAATGTGTGTTATGTAGCAGGAAATTTTTTCCTAAAACATCTATTCTGTCATTATACTGGACCAGGCAAATGAGCTCTTAATATGCAGCCTCTCACTTAGTCCTAGAAACACTCCCTTGTAACCAAATACCCTCAATTTAGAGATGAGGAATTAGAGACGCAGAGAGGGTCGGCAACACAGCTGGTGCTGCCCAGCCAGCACATGGCAGAGGCAGGATTCAAGCCCAGGTCTGTGGGGCTCTAGTGTCCATGTCTGTAATGGGGTGGACTTGCTGAAGTCAGCACCCCAGATGTCTTCGGGTTCATGCTGGGTCCTTGGGCCTCTGGAGCAAGCACACGAGAGGAACGTCTCGGTTGCCGAGGGTGATGTTTACAGCGCCCTGGAGACTCTAGTGCTTTGGCTCGGCATCCAGGCTGGACACAGAATCAGACAGGCTCGTCGGCTTCTCTGCGAGGTGGCGATGGCCACCCAGAAAAGTGCCATTTGCTGAATCAGGCATCTTCAGATATTATAAATGGGCCAGTTCAGACTTGGGAAGACATGCCAGGGGAAGAAAACTTGGCTGATGGAACATTCCAGGCCATTAAGCTATTACAAAGGGAGGCTTTTTGAGGGTAGCTCATAAGTAGGCTTCTAGAGTCACCCAGGGAATATTCCCATGGAGTGTCCCCTCCTCCTCCGAGTGTCCTCTGTCCCTTTTCTTATCTCTCCCCACCCAACTGCACAATCTAGCCTGTGGGCCCCAGGGAGCAGCCCCCTCCAGCTTCTCCTGGCCTTGGCTCTGCACTCCCTTGGGGTGTCCAGTGCTGGGTGGATGGGGTTGTACCAGTATCTGGGCATCTCTTCATCTCTTCTGTAGCTGTTCTGGTTGCTGGGAAGGAGCGTGCCAGTCTCCAAGTCCTCTGAGCTCCTGCCTTTGTTTCTCTAAAGGGAGATTATTTGTATATTTGTCAGCAAAGTTAGAAACATAGACACTAACCCCTGTTGGGCATTCGCTCTGTGCCAAGCGCTTGTTTTGCAGGAATGAGCAGAAGTTATTTTGATTTTGATTTTTTTTTCTGCTTTTTGACTCCCATTAATGTTCTCTTGTATCTTACATTATTTTTCATTGCACTGTTTCGAGCTCACAGGGGCTGGACCTGTACCCCCTGGGTGGGGGTGGGGGAGGTCAGGCAGGGCGTAGGCTCTGGAGTTGGCCATGATGGGGCTCGAGTTCTAGCTCTCTCACTTCTCTGCATGCATGCCTGTGAGCCTGAGCCTGAACCTGATGCAGGTTCTCCATCTGCAAAATGGGGTAATCCTGGTTGTTTCCGCAGAATGCCAGGTGGAGTGCGTGCGGCAGACATCTGAGAGGTCGTTCGCAGTCACTTCTCATGCTCACCAATGGCTGAGTGTCTCTGCCTGAGTGTCCTCATGGCCCCAGGGGGAATAGTCCTGAGAAGTCAAGCCCCAGGGAATGCCCTCAACCTGTGAGGCATGGGAGTTGCTGGGTAAGTACCCCCATTTTGTGGTGTCTTCCTGCAGCCTCTCAGAAGCTGCCCAGCACGCTTGAGCCCCCAGTTACCCACTGGGGTCCTGCTCCCGAAGCCGCTCTGGACAGACTTTCCTCCCTTCCCGTCTCACCTCCCCACCCCCTCACAGTGCTTCCCGAGCTCCCTTTCCAGATAAACAGGTATGCTTATCCTTGCCCTGGGGGGTTCACCCCCCTCACACACCACCTCGGAGACGCTCCGTGTTCTGTTCGGAAATGTCATTCTGTTGCTTGGGGATGACACACTCCTGAGTGTAAGACTGGAAGTGAAGGCCATGAGGAAGCCACCATCTGGGGGACACTGCCTCCTTGGCCCCAGGGAGCTTGCTCATTGACACTGGAAACACTTTTAATATTGTTTTTCCTGCTAAAACGTTAAAACCTGCAGCCTGTGTGCCAGTGCACCCAGATGCAGGCTTTGGCAGTCATACGTAGGTGGGTGGTCCCCTTCTTCCCATCCATTCAGACATCTGCATTGGCCAGTGGCTCTCTGACCCGTCCCTGAAATGGATAGACGGGCTCCCGGCTCGGTAGGCTGCAACAGGACTTTTGGCCATTGGTCTGTGGCTGGGCAGCGGGACCCTGTTCTGCCCAGTGGGGGTCGGCATATGATGGCCTCGTCCCCTTCTCTGTGATTTGCCCCCAGCTACTGGGTACCACAAGAGACTTAAGAAGCAGGTAGCCTTTCTACTCCCATGTTACAGATGAAGAAACCGAGGTTCAGGGTGGGAATGAGACTTGCCCCAGTACCCCCAGGGAGTGAGTAGAAAAGCCTTGGTTGGAAGCCAGGATTGCTCTGAGGCAAGGGAAGGGGTGGAGGAGGGAGCCTCAGGGGTGGAGATCCCACGAGACTGGCCTAAGCACCTTGCTTCCTGGTGGAAAGCCCTAGGGGTCCAGTTCCTTGGAGATGCTGCTGGGGAGTTTTCAAGGCCGTGGCTGGGTGGGCTTCTCAGGGAATGGTGAGGCAGGAAGGCCAATGCAGGGGGTATGGTGCTCCTTCCCTGAGAGGGTGTTTCCTTCGATGCTGGGAGAGAAGGAAAGGTGGCCACCGAAGGGGCCTCCCAGCGTGCAGGAATCTGGTCCCAGCTGTCTGAGGCTGTGCCAAAAGCCTGGGATTTACTGCCCTTCCCCGCCACCCACCCCAGCCAGCTGCGGAAAGGGTGTTGAGGGGAAATGCATTCCAAATCAAAAAGGCATCAGGGCCACCCCTGCCGGCATCATGTGGTTGGTCTGCAGAGCCGGAGAGAATCACCTGGGACGGATCACACCAGAGCCCGATCTCCATGGGACAGGTCTGCACAGCGGCATCTTCAAGGTGAGTGAAGACTGCCAAAACTCTCCCTCCAGTGTATCAGCTGGATTCCATTTCATTGTTGAGCCTCACTATCACCATTGTCATCAAACTGGCATTCTTTGGACATTTCCTATGTGCTTGATGCTACTCAAGTGCTTAGCCTATATGCCATTTAATCTTTTAGAAAGATTTATTTATTTATTTGAGAGAGAGAGAGAGAGAGCATGCAAATAAACAAAAGGAGGGCCAGAGGGAGAGGGAGAGAGGCAGAGAAGCTGACTCCCTCCTGAGCACAGAAGCCAGCGTGGGGCTCAATCCCAGGATCCCGATATCACGACCTGAGCCGAAACCAGGAGTTGGAGGCCCCATGGACAGGGCCAACCAGGTGCCCTCTTTCATTTCATTTTAAAGCTCATCACCTCCCTGCAAGGTTGGTGGGGCTGCTGGCCATGTAGCACCTGTGTGTGGATTAGAAAAGGCTGCTCCCTCCTGAGTGGGTACGGACATCCCCGGCTCACCAAGCAGATAGGGGCTGGATTTCCTGCAGAAGGTGCCCTTGCTGGGGCATCTTAATGTAGCTCCCAAGACTGCATAGCCCTGGTGACCCGGGATGAATGACAACTCTCAGGATCCCCATTTTACAGATGAAGAAACTAAGACTAAGCAGGTGTTTGCCCAAGGTCACGTGGCCAGTAAGTGTCCAAGTCAGGACTCAAAACTGCCTGAGTCCCCAACCGCCAGGATTCACCATGACATCACATTTTATAAGCACTCCATTGTATAAGCACACATTGCAGTGGTGTTGGAGGGGAGAGCAGGAGCCTATCTCTAATGATGCCTTTCATTAAAACCTTATCATTACCCAATGTGTGTGAAAAGAAGATAATTTGCTACAGGTTTAAAGTCATCCGTAGAATGGGGGGAAAAATCAACAACCAAACAGCAACACAAACCCCAAACTTGTAAATACTATTAGCTGCTCTCCAACTTGGTTGAATTTAGCTGATGTTTTCGGTGTTGACTTTCCCAGCTAGCTGCTTAACTATATAAATCCAGTTGACGTGTCTTTATTCAGATAAAACTCTAATACTGCAAGTGTAGCAAATTAGATGCAAATGCCCCCTTTTTATTTTAAGTATACTTAAAGCTGCCTTTCCAATGCAAATTTCATAGGAAATCTCAACCAGCTAGGACAGACATCTTAGCTGTCAGCAGGCAAATGCTTTCATTTCGGTCTCAGGCAAGGGAGCTGCCTGCTTTTTTTTCTTTCTGCCCCTGCAGACTGAGATAATTAAAACTATAGAGAAATAGTTTTAAATATACATGATACACAGTTCCTTAAATTATGGGATAATGCATAAATTCACCCATTACCATATTTGATAGCGGTCTCGCTGACCAAAGTTGGGAGGTGGCAGTGGGGGGGTGGGCAATGTGGTTTTCTCCAGGATCTCGCTTCTGCTGTCATTAACCACACGGCTCCTGTCGCTTCACCTGCTGTCCTAGGGAGCCCTGGTAATGGTTCAAAAAGAGGTTGTGAACACACTCATTAAAAAGGGGCTGCGATGTGTGTTGTTTTTTCTTTTTTTTTTTTTTTTAAGAAATAAAAATGTTAATGGTAACTTTTTTTCCTTTTTTTTTCCCCCCGGCTGTCTGAGTCTCTTTGGAATACATATCCATTTCGGCTTTGATTTGTTGAGCTCTCTGAATGAGTTTATCCAAACAATGTGAATTTACTTAGATCTCTCTCAAATCCCACATCTCTTGTGGTTGATAAAGCTGACTTTAGCTAAGAAGGGCTGGATCAGTGTGATTTGAAATTCACATTGAAAATGATAAGGGCTTTGCTGGAAATAATAAAGCATAGTCAAACGCTGTCAGGAGGAAACAGTGGAGCATGCAGGGAGAAATTCGGTAAGGCCGTGCCCCACCCTCCCCCTTCTCTCCAGAATCAAGGTAGAGAAGGGAGGGGAAAGGTGGAAGGGGGGCTTTGCTCAGACACACAGTTTAGCTTTGTAGGTGATGGGGATGATCATTTTAAAGAGCTTTGTGCATGAGCTTTATTCTTCATGCTTAGAAAATGGCAGCCATCCCTTGATGGGTGATGGACACCCATGGGCTTTGGGGGTGGCAGCCATCTTTGCTAGCGTGGTGCCCGCCCCTGCTGGAATCCATCTCCCACCCGCCCAACCACTTCTGTCTCCATCTCCGTCTCTGTGTCTGGTCTCCTCACCTCTTTTTCTATTTCTATCTCCTCAGATTCCTTTCTGAGCGCCTAATCCATGCCTGGTCCTGAACTAAACTTTGCCTCCGTTTCCTCCTGATTACCCTAGGAGGCAGAACACGTATCCGACCCCTTTGTAGGAGGTGCCATGGAGATGTGGCCCAGGGGAGCCATCAGGGACACCCGTGTCCTTCATCCTCTTTCCCTTCAGCTGCCAGGCAGAGACCAATGCCTTAAGGAAGTGATGCTTGGAAATGGTTCTTGAGCAACTTTGAAGGAAGATGTTTTTCTGGAACACGTTCTCCAGTGAAACTGAAGGGGAAGCCAAATATCCCTTGGCGGGTGCAGGGGGCTGGGAGCGTGCAGAATTGCCCCCAGTGGGGAACACTGTGGAGACTTGGCCCCTTCAGAGCTCAGATTCCTCCTTTCCCTTAAAAGGCAGGTTGCACGTAGGTTCTGTCCCCTCCTCCCCGTTTCCCTTTGTCTCGGAAGACCCCGCTTTCACACGCCCTCCTAAGCAGCTATGCAACCTTTCCTGGAAATAGTGCATCAGAGGAGCTTTGCCACTGAAACCTTATTTCTAATTATAATAATCGCTCCCCATTGTCTTTACCATTGGGGCAGTCGGAGCAGGCGCTGGGGCTTCTCCTCACTGCCTTGATCTGTACAATCCTAGTTCAGCTTTGATGAATGACTTTTTCGACTGCTTCTGCCCTGTCTGTGCGTGTGTGTGTGTGTGCACGTGTGCATGGCTGTATGTGTATATGTGTGTGTGTGTGTGCGTGCGCACACATGCATGGGTGTGCATGTGTGTCTGTGTATCTGGGGAGCACAGGGACCAGGCTGGGGGGAGGGCGGGGTGAATTCTTCTAAGGCCTTGTTTCTCTCTGCCCCGCTGCGGCAATCCGGCAATCCGTTTCCCCTCCACCCTGTAAGGCAGCTGAGCTCCGAGCTGACCTCTCTTCTCCCTGGCGCTGGGAGGAGGGGGTCTCGCCTCCCCCACGCCATCCTCCACCTGGGCCAACTCTCCTGACCCCATGACTCCCTGTTTCCTAACTCACACCGCTAATAGCCACTGATCACCGAAGGGCAGTTTAAATTCTATTTAGACTTAAAAAAAAAAAAAAAAAATAGAAAAAAAGGAGAAGCCAAACTTCAAAAGCTCTCTCCCGCGAGCGGAGCGGAAGCCACATCCAGCCATTACCAGCAGAAGCCGGATCAATACGTGTGCAACATCCCCTGGCTGGGGTTTCGAGGAACTTTTATTATGAGCGTGGTTAAGCTGTTCTAAAGTGGGGCATCATTTATAAAACAAACGGATCCCTTCCAAATAGGTTATTTTCCTGGTTAATGACCGATCGTCTGCCCTGGGGTCTGTCTGTGTTAAGATTCCAGATGGGAACAGGCACTACCAGCCCAATTATCTTTATTAAGTGTTTTTCCTCCCCCTTTCTGAAAAATGAAATGGCAGCCGGCTCAAATGTCTCCTCCTTCCCCTTGTCCTCACCCCTGCACCATTTCCTGCGTTCGCCTCATTATGGACAAGTATGTCCTTTAAGACACGGAGACTAATGAGGCGGTTTTATGAGACTAATACATTTTAAATTTTAACACTGGAGCTAGCATCTTTAATTGTACAATTATACATGCGTTTAGCACACGCGCGCGCGCTCTCTCTTTTGCTTTAAAAGATAACAAACCACAGGTGACTGAAAGTATGTGAAAAGGCAGAATTTATGTTATTCTTTAGGGTACTAAATCATGCGGGACTAGAAATTGTTTTTCTCCTGACAGGTTTCTGAAGCAGAATTAGTTGCCTTTTTGAAGAAAAATTAAAAAATAATTTTTTTTTGTTTTGTTTTGAATCAGGGAGGACGGCAGATGGGTACATCGTGCCGGAGGTGAATTTGTCTTCTGTCTCCCATTTCGACCTATAGGGAGAGTGTGGCTAAAAAGTATTTTGAGAACGAGAGAAGCCTGGATGTTCTGAGGCCCAGCAGCTGCAGCGGGTGAGAGAGAGAGAGAGAGAGAGAGAAAGTCACTACCCCCATGCATCCCGTCTCTAACAAAAGCCCCCTACATTCCCCACCTGACAGGACTTTATAGGGTAGTAATAAATAAGGCTGAATTATTGATGATGAGAACTGCTAATATTATTATGACCTCAATTAAGTGCTTTTTCCAGACACATTAGTAACAAAGGGTCTTCCCTCTCCTGGTTGCTGTTTTTCTCCCCCAGGCCCCACTTTACATTAAAATCTAATTGATCAAACCTATTTGCCATTCGCACAAGAGCGATCACCATAATGGGTCATCTATCAGCATGGGTTCCTCATCAGGCTATTAACACCTTTTGTTGCTGGCCTCAATTCTGTACCAGCTGAGAGGATCAGAAAGGCAGGGCCTCCGATCTGGAAGGATCGTGTGTGAGGTCTGACTTGTGCTTCCTTTTAATTGCCCTCTTTAACATCCTTGCAAAACCCTGTAAGATGCTCTTGCTCCCGAGGAAGTCCCGTCAGGCAGCTGTGGAGTGACAAGATGGCGGCCTTCCTATTAGAACAGAAGGTGTTTTGGGGGTGGGGGTTGGCCACCTCCACTGCAGCTCACTGCCTCTCCATCATCTCCCCCTCCCTGTTGGCCCTTACATGGCCTGCTCCGGGGAAGCCCAGAGACAGGACAGGTCCTGTCCTGTGGGAGTCTGGAACTTGGTGCTGGACGTGAAGGTGTGGGAAGTGGGCAGGCAAGCGCTTATTGTCAGAATTGGAGACTAAAATGGAGACCTAAAGTGGAGACCGGTCCCCCCAGAGCAGAGCCTCCTCCTGACTCCCGGTCCGGAGTCACTCACAGAAGGTCCATGATGACCCATAAGCTCTCTGCACTGTGTGCACAATTGTGTTTACGTGTATTTTCTTAGAGAGGTTTATAGCTTCCATGAGATTACCAAATTTATCCCTGACCCCAAAATGGGTTAAAAATATCTTCTTGGGAGCTTCCTAGTTGGGGAGGTCTTCTTTCAGTCCGACTGTCATGCAGGATTGGATCTCTGGCTTTAGGAAGATGGTGAGGCCATGGAGATGGGCACTGCTCTTGATATACCGTGGTGTTGGGTCAGACTCTCTCTCTGGGCCTCTGTCTTCTCTGCCTATTTGGTCCAAAGAAAAAACTCTCATCAACCTCCTGCTGTCCAAAGTGACTGTGGGAATGGGCTTTCTAAATTAGTCTAACTTGTGCAGGGCCTCCCACTGGCTACTGGAAGATACCAGAGAATAGGACACGCCCTGCATTGGTTGTGTTGTTCCAAATATGACATGACAGGAACTCTCTTCGGGTGACGTTAGACAGCTTGGAGCACTATTCCTGGCCATCTCTTTGGCCCACACAGCCCTACCTACTCCCCACGAAAATAGCTTTATCATTTTTTCCCTGATTATAAATGAATCCATCCTGAAATCGTTCAGAAGGGAATTGGGACCTCCTCAAATCTTAACATTTTGGCTGGCCTCATTTCTCCTTCCCTGCCATGCAAATAACAATAGGAACATCTCTAGGAAGTTGTGTGTGTTTTTTTTTTCCCCTCCAAGAATGAGACTATATATATTTAAGTGGTTAATTTGTTAATTTTCTTATTTACTTAACAATTATATTATAAACATCTTTCCATGTAAATACTGTCCATCCTCCTTATTTTAAATGACTGCCTAGGATTTAATCACATCGATTTTTCAAAGGATATTACCCAATCTGCTCTTGTTAGATGTTTCCCATGTTTCCACTTTGGTCAGTTATAAACAGGGCTGCACTAGAGGTCCTTATATAAACCGATGTACTTACCCAGTGATATTCTTCATGGATTGGGAAAAGCAGAATTCCTGGGCTCAACGGTTTGTGTTTCACTGTTTTGTTTGAGTTAACAGTACAGATTAAGGCATAGGCTACATCACCAATGCGACTTCTGAGGGGGTGCTAACTGGCGTTTCTGTCAAAAGGTTGTCCAAGGTGAGAAGCCTCGAGGCGAAGAAAACTCAGCAAATTAAAGCTGCCTTGGTGGGTTTGCTCTCTGCAAGTGCGAGTCTGGAAGCACCAGGGCGATCAGGCTCGGGTTTGCTGCCCGGTGCAGGGAGAGGCAGGGCCGAATCTTTTGTCTCTTCTGGAACTGCTGATGGACAGACATACAGCCCCTTCGGTGAACAGGACATCTCTGTCCATAAAGAGGTTGCGGGACGGGCAGCTGGGAGGGGATGCTCGCCTCTCGCCTCATCTCAGAACTGCGTTCTCACTCCACGGGACCCCGTGCCAGATGGCCAGGCCAGGGTGGGGTGGAGGGGTGTCTGTCTGCCCGCCGCTCCTCCAGAGAAGGGGGTGGGCAGGAGGCCCCACGGCTTTGATGCATTCCGTCAGGAAGCACAGGATATCACGAGCACTGCCTGGTGGCTTCTCACCCTGCGTTGTCTTAATTCAAGCTGTCATTCATAAACCAGGAGAAAACTAAAATCAATAAGTGGTGAAAATGGGCTTTCAAGGCAAACTAAAGTCACAGAGGAGGGAGGAAAAGAGAATCTGTTGCCTCAGTGGGTTACCTTTTCCCTTCCTATGTGGGTGGCTGGATTTCCAGCCTATGGTTTTTGTTTTCGTTTTGTTTGTTTGTTTTTTTAAAGGAGATGGGGGCAGAAATTTGGTTCTTTCCTCTTTAAAATATACAGGATGTCAGTGGGTACCTGGGTGACTCAGTAGGTTAAACATCTGACTCTTGCTTTCGGCTCAGGTCATGCTTTCAGGGTCCAGAGATCCAGTCCGGCATCAGGCTCTGTGCTCAGTGCAGTCTGCTTGAGGTTCTCTCTCTCTCCCTCTCCTTCTGCCTAGTCCCCCACACTGCCCCTGCCAGGGCTCTGATTCTCTCTCTCTCTCAAAAAAAAAAAAAAAAAAAAAAAAAAATTAAGTATACAGAGTGTCCATTGGACAAGACCTAGGGGGTGGGGGACCCATTATTTGATGGGATCACAGAGTACATGGGGATGATGGTGTTGGGATGTGTCTGTATTTTATCCCAGGGCAACTGCAGGTTTGTTTTAAGATGTCTGTCTGCTAATTGCTGTGTTACTTTCTACCAGTCAATGTACTTCTCTGGGCCATGTCTTACCAGCCAGAAAACAAATGAGATAAGGTGCAATGATTTTTTTTAGCCTGTTCTCTGATAAGAGACCACAGCTGATGTGAGCTGGGTTGTGAGTGAGGGGGTATTAGGGGGGACATTGAGGTCAGGACATTTAGGGCTCTGATCCTTTTGTCTTGATAGGGGCTCTGCAGAAGATTTCATGGGAAGTTAGAATTTCAGAGCAGAGGCAAAAGTTTGGCAAAAGTTAGTGAAGGAGAGGGTTTCTGAATTTCTTTCCATCTCTGAGAGACTAGAAGCATCTGTTGTGTGCCTACAAGTTATCACTGAGAATCCAGCTTGGACTCAGTCCACCTTCTTCTGGAGACCAGAAGAAGGTAGGACCAGCAAGTAGTGGCATTGGTGGCCGGCCTAGGTGGGCGATGGGCTCTGGTTCTGGCTATTCCTGGAAACACGGAAGGAGTCCTTTGTCACAAATGAGATATCTCAACCAGGTCACTCTTCATCTCTGTGTCATGGGCTTGGTGGTCAAACATGGAACAGGAGGAGACGCTTGTCAGACCAGGAATAATTTTAAACCAAGGGACAACAGCAGAGACAAGGCAACACCGTCTTAGTGGGCATGAAACTCCATTACCCAATCTCCGTGGCAAAGTGAGGTAATAATTTCCTGGGCATCCTTTGAAGGAGCCAGACTTTTGTAGGTGGGCACCAAAAGGGTAGCCTGTGGAGGAAGGAGGGAGAGGCCCAGCCTCTCTACCTCATCCCCAGCCAAGTGTTGGTCCTGAAACCATTTCAGGCAAGTTCCCTAAAGGCCCCTTCCAGTGCCTAGTTAGAAATCCTGGGGTCTCTGAGGGGCACACAGATTTGCCCAACACAAACATAGAAAACCATTCAGTGTTTAAAAAAAAAAAAATCACGGGCGAGCGGTTTCAGAAGTAGAGATGTGAGGTTATCTGTATTTAGAACATACAAAATGAGCCAATGGGTTGGGAAGACTTTCTAAGAAATGCAGCTCAGCAAACTTGACTGGCAGCTCGAGGGCTACTTTTGACCAGGAGCTGGTTTTACGAGGCAAGGATTTACTTACACTACTTGTGGGGACGGTGCCCTGGCCTTTCGGAATAGTGCGGAAGGTGTGCCTGGCCAAGGTGGGGACAGAGCTCTGTTGATCTTCATGTCACACAACTGGTGTCCAGTGGGTGTGGAGTGTGTGCTCTTGGCTGGGGAGACAAGTAGACCCAGCAGGCAGAGAAGAAGGCTCAGTGCACACCCATGGGCTGGCCAGCCCAGCAGCCTGGCGATCCAGGTGGGCCAGACCTGACAGTGGCCCTGGGTCTCCTTGAACTCTTCCTACCTGTCAGCTTGATTAGTGTGCAAAGGGGCCACCATCACACCTGTCAGAATAGCGCCCAGTTATTTCCTGAGCACTTTCTCTGGGCCACACGCTGTTCACAGCCCCTTACTAATGGACTTGAAGGCCCTTGGAGCCAATCCCCTCAACAGCCCAGTTATTAACCCATTTCACAGATGAGGGACTTTGAGACTCAAAGCGGTGTTAAGTGGCAGAGCCTGGATTTCTTCCTGACTTGGGAGTCTGGATGTGACGCTGGGAGACTGTTGTCTTGGAAAGCACACACCTGTCCATTTGAAGGGAGAGAAACAGAAACCTGGAGCCTTCAATGTTCGATCTTGGCCGACACCAGCCCCCTTTTCTGTGAGGTCCTTGAGGAACACACATACCTTGAGAGCAGGGGCAGGGCTCCTCTATTCAGAGCTGAGGTCCCCCCCCCAGCAACCCCCCAATTCAGCGTTCTGCCAATGGGGACTGAGCTGTAGGGCACACGCCTCTGCTCAGGATACAGGGAGGGCAAACGAGAGGAAAGTTCTGGGAGCCTCAGTTACCAGCTGCAAGCCTTCCCAGGTGGGGAGGGTTTAAGGTGCAGAGAGAGACACCATGCGCCCCCCACCCACCGCCCCGGAGAGCATCGCCCTGCCCTCTTATGAGCCTCAGAACCTTCCCAGCACCTGGCCCCTGAGCCGTCTCCAGCCTGACAGAGGTGAGCAAGAGAAAGGCAGAGAGTGCCTGACCTGTATTCTTCTCCTTCCCAAGGCCAAGGGCTTCACTCTGTGCACATTCAGGTGGGGGAGACGCCCGCCGTTCTCTTCTTCCGTCTCACACTTTGATGGCCAAGTTCAGTTTCCAAGGTGGTGTTGCCAGTCGCCGAGAACGCACGGGGAAGGAAGGTGCGGAGTCCTCGTGGTGTAATTCTTAATTTTGTAGAGTTGTGGAGCCCTATTCATTTCATGTGACAGTCTCTTCCTTCCCCCTACCGTGACGGAATGTTCTGTGGCGTATGTTATGATCTTTAATTAAAGGGAACTTAATTTGCTTTTGAGGCATCCTTTGTTCATGGGAGACACCCTAGGGTGTTTTAAAAAACCAGTTTTGGAAGCATTGTCATTGAAGCCCAGAGTCGAAGGCGGACTCGCTGCTCCGGACAGACGCCGGGGTCGCCTGGGTATCGGGAGTCGGGGGGGTGTCTGTCCCCCCCCCCCCGGGCGCGCTCTGTGCTTGGGTGGAGAAGCTGGACTTCTCCAGGCCCTCCCCACCAGCCTCCGGGTTCGTCTGCCCACCTTCCCGCGAACACAGACCCCACAGGCCCCGGGAATGGACCGTGGGCCAGAATGATGTTCGAGAAGGGGACGGACCATTTCGATGACAAATGGGCTTCAGGACACTGTCAGAGAGTCCGGGTGGGGGAGACTATTAGCAGTCACACGGAGGCGGCCGCATCTGTGATGCCAGAGCCGGCCGGTGGGTCCCCACTGCTGTGTTTACTGCTCCTTAATGCGGTATTGTTTACTCACAATTAAACCCTTTACCATTAATTTAACTTTCAGATGCTGAAATTGGTCACACAGCCTCGAGTCTCAAGGCCCGGACAGATGTGTTCTATACACTTGTTTAAACACGGCGCTCATTAGGAGGTAATGCATGTATAGCAAGTTGATTACACCACAAAGCGGGCCGCTTTATCACGGGGGCCTCTCAGGAGGCGGCGGGAGGGGCCGTCAGCTGCCGCTGTCACTCCCCCCCCCCCCCCACCAACCCCCGGATCCTGAGTGACGGCTGGGCCCGCCACCTCCTCGCAGGCCTGCTCGGAAGTACACAGCTTCCCGTCAGAGAGCCGCCGAGCTGCCTTGGAGGACGTATTAATTGTTGTCAGCCTCCATTTCACACTCCAGATAACAAACGAGAGCCACCCTGGCAGTGTTTAAGGAAGATAAACAAGTTGCCTGAGCCCCTGCAATTAAACACGCTTGCATATTTAACTGAGATGTTTCCTGTAAAAAAAAAAAAAAAAGAGGCAGCACTACCCCGAGCAGCAGGGCGTGTGTGTGTGTGGGGGGGGGTGCCCAGGGTGGGCCTCCGTCCTCTGACCTGGAAGCTGCCGGCCCCGTGGGGCTCAGAGGCAGGCCCCGAGTTTGCGGTGTCTCCCGGTAAGCCGTGTTTCTGCATCTTGGGCCGGACAGCTGCTGGGAGGAAGGGTAAGGGGATGGATTCTGGAGGCCAGCTACAGGGGCATAAGTTCCAGATGCGTTTTTATATGCTGTGTGACTGCGGGCACGTGGCTTCTTTGAGCCTCAGTTTGCCCATCTGTAAAATAAGCGTGCTAATAGGACACCAGGTTGTGTTTCTCGAGGTGGAATCAGGTTGCAGTCGGTGGCCCTGTGTTTGCCCCGTAGTAAAGGGTGAGAACATGGGGACGGTCAGCAGTCAAGTTAGGACACTTTCTGTTCACCTTTGAGCAGATAAGTTTGTTTAACAGCAGAGGGTTAGAAGAAAGAATGAGAGGTTACCCCTGAGCTGAGTAGGGTGATGGCCGTCCTTTGCTCCGCAGTCCACAGAGGGCCGGATGGAATGAACTCGAGCCAGAAGCCTGTGGTGGGTCTTTTGCCTCAGGGCAGATTTAACAGGCCAGGAATTAGATAGATCTCCACCTTCCAGAGAGTTCCAGAAATTTCCACCCCCACCTCTGTGAGGAACGAACCTGCCAAACAACCCCATTTGCTTCCCTAGGCCTTCTCCTCACCCTCCTCTCTCCCTCCTACTATTCCTCCTCCCCGCCTTCTCCCTCCTCCTCCCCATCCTCCACCCGTACCTTCCTTCTTCCTTAGCTTGGCTCTGCCCTAAAGCAAAGCACTAGCCCCTATCACCTGAAGGGCCCCTACTTGTACCCTCATCTATCCTGACACCCCAGCCACCGCTTGGGTTCTCAGAGCACAGGTGTTTCTCCTTCACAGCATCTCTCATCTGTCCCATAAGCTCATTATTTGAGAAATTATCTGTTTAATTTCCATCTTGCAATGAAGACGGGCTCTGCGTCCGTGCTGTTCACCCTTAACCCCAACACCCAGGATGTTGCCTGTGGGTGCCGAAAAGCGGTGCATTGCTTGACCCGCTGGCATGCGTCAGACCCTGTCTCTTGGGGATCCAGAGAGAGGAAACGTCCTTATGATTCCTCATGACCTCTTTTGTCTTTTTCTTTCTATGACTCAGTGAGGCTAACCCTGCTCCTTTGTGTCCATTTCATTGTTGGGGAGGGAGGGGTGGAGGGTTCAGAGAGGACCTCCATCAGCTAGGTGCTTCCGGGGCCCCTGCCAGGGACCTGCGAGTCAGGGCTTTTCCCTCCAGTCTTGCTGACACCGCCAACAGCTCAAGAACCCACGATGATTTGTCCTTGGACAATGCAGAAAGGATGTGGCTCTGCCTTGTGGGTGCATTTTAGGGAGGCGGGCCCTTCATTATTTGTCTCCACAGCTGCTTCCTCTGGGCTTTGTGGCTGCCCCGTGTGTCCCCTTCTCATCCGATCGCGTTACCCTTAATAAGCATTGCCCTGCCAGGAGAGGGGTGCCGAATTCGGTATCCTGAGAGCGTGTGTGTGTGTGTGTGTGTGTGTGTGTGTGTGTGTGTAATGTGCTGGGGGAACAATCCCAAGGATGCATTTGGCACAGCACTCCCCCAAGACCCCAGCTTCCAGTTTGCTCAAACCCATTTGTATTTCCGCTCAGACCTTTGGGATCAAAATTCCTGACCCTGATGTGAAAAGCAAAAACACCTTTTTTTTTTTTTAAAAAAAAAAAAAAAAAAAAGCACCCAGAGGAGGGAGGTGAAATTTCCTGAGCTTTCATTTCCCTTCATGCTTGAACTTGGATGACTCAAGTTATTTGCAGTCAATCTATTTAGCTGACTTGTCCTGCCGACTGCCAGGAGGTCAGCATTTCTGGATTTGCCCTTCCAGGGGGCAGCATGTGGTCCCAGCTGGTTGTGCCGTGCTGGGAACAAGGCTTGGGGAGTGGGTAGGGGGGTTAGGGGGACTGGTGTTGTCTGGAAGCTGCGTTGGAGGGGCTCTCTGTGCTCGGAGAAGATGATACTTGGAGGGGAAGTGCTTTTGCTTGCTGTTTGTTTGGGTTGGTGGGATTAGCTCCGATTACATATGAATAACCTGGAGCGCTCTCAAGTAATTAGATGTTATCTTCCAGATGTTTAAAAGAAACCTTTAATATTTTAAGCTGCTTGGAGATCTCTAGGCATGTTATTAGAATGGATGGAATTTAAAGTGGGTGTCAGTGGTGTCCCTTTCTGTGGATTCTCTTGCTAGTGTAAGACCCGGGAGCCCGGGGTACCCATGAAAGGACCCGGAGCATTTATTGTCGTGGTCCCTGTTTGGGAACAATTGAGGCAGCCACCCATTCAATGGGTGGTAGAGGGAATGTCGCGTTGCTTCTGGCCCCTGTCAATCGGCCAGAGTGGCTCATTGATTTCTTTGAAGCACTTGAGTGAATCTCTCAGAAGTACCCCTTCTCCGAGTCCCACACAATTGCCTGTTCTCTCTTTATTAGGCGCTTTGAGGGACAGCCTGGTCTACACCTGCCTTTGAAGGGGCCCCCACCACGGTTTTAATGACCTCCATCCGTCAAAGGAAAAGTTCAGAGTTCATTCTTTTGTCCAAGTCCCAGCAACGGAGGAGTCGAGGGTGCTGGCTGGTCCCGCCTCCTTAAATCACCGGCCCGAAAACTTTCCCTGTGACCCCGCTCATGTCTAAACAGCGAGCTGGCCACTCTGGCCATTGTCATTGGAATAAGGGCTAAGTGATGCCGCTCAGTCATTACGTGTGTCCTGATTGGCAATCAGGGTACAATAGGGGGTCATTAAAGGCCATAAACCTGCCAAAGCTCTGAAAAGGGGATTTTGAATGGAGCCAGAGGGCTCTGGGAGCCTGCCAGTGGAGTGCCTCCAAGGACAAGGGGTTCGAGCTGATCTGGGAGGGGAAGAGTCAGCGCTGGATGGATTAAGAAGTTTCTCCCCTGTGACACCAGAAAACACTGATCTCCTGACATCACCTTCCCAGAATGCCCATTCCTTCGTTCTTACAGGAGATGCCCCTGGAGCCGTGACCCAAATAACACTTTGTGCAAAGAAGCCCGGAGGATTTTCTAGAAGGAGGTAGAAGTTACTCATAAACATCTAAATGTTCATCAAATTAAAGGATCATCGGGTAAAGGGGGTGCCTGTATGCTCACAGGTGGTGGCTGGGCACGTGCGTTTGTGCTGTAATGGGTGAGCACGTCCAATTATAAAGCTGTGCGTCGGAAGCCTATACCATAGAAAATAGTCAGTATACATTGATGCATAGGCAAAGGCTCTCTATAAAGAAACAGGCAGCTCTCTTCTTCTTCTTCTTCTTTTTTTAAGGTTTTATTTATTTACTGGATGTGGGACTCAATCCCAGGACCGTGGGATCATGGCCTGAGCCAAAGGCAGACACTTAACCAACTGAGCCCCCCGGGGGTCCCAAAAGAGGCAGCTCGTACTTACTAGTCTCCTATACCAGGGTCTGTGCTAGGCAGCTACACGTGTTCACTTAGGTAAGCCCCACACCAACCTCTAGAGGCAGGTTAACGCCATGAAAGCTATGAAGGCTTCCTTGGGAAGGTTCCCCAGTATGGGGGGTCTTGGAAAGGAACCAGGAAAAAAGAAGGAGAGTCCTTCTTCTCAAGATGATGGCAGCCTTCAGAGTAACATTTTTTGAGGCCCCTATTATGGGCCAGGCGTGGGTGGCATCTCACTGAGTTCTTCTGTCAAAACCGTGGAGTTGATACTGTGACCATTCCCGTTTTGTAAGAATTAATGATCTGGAAACGGAAGTGCAAAGAAGGGTGCCGTGGATGGGGTCATCACTTCCGGCCGGATGGCTGCCCCACTGGTGTGCAGCTCCATAGCCCCAAGAGGACTCTCCCCTGGCCTTGCCAGCTCCCTCTGCCTCTGCCCTCAACTGCTGTGTCAGAGGGGGTGCGGAAACTCTGGGTTAGGACACTACAGATGTGGGGCCCATACTCTGCCCTGCTATGCAGCCTTGGGCAAATCGTGTCACCTCTCTGGGCCTCCGCTGAAACATGGCTGGAGTGAGGTGAGACCCGGACTAGCTCTGAGCTTCTCAAACTCAGCCCTTCTCCACCTGGGGATAAAGCTGGGAGATACATGTGGGCCATCTTTTGAGATCATCTGTTTTATTCCAAGGCAAGTAATTAAAAACACGAGTTTTTCTGGTTTTTTTTTTTTCTTCCCAGAAATAGATGTATTCTGCAGTAGAAGGCAATCCCCTCCCCCTGCCATGAACTTTTTAGGTTAAAAAAGAGGCTTTATAGAAGTTTGGAGCTTGTACCCAGGCATTTAGACTCTGTCCACTCTCCCCACTTCTATACCCCAACATCTGTTGGGGCTACCGGCTTCCTCTCCTCTGCCTCTAGGGGAGCTTAGAAGACAAGTGTGGGATCTCCTGGATCACCAAGCATGTGGACAGCTTGAAGCTCTTTTGAGGTAACCCAGCTGGCAATAGGTGGCAAAATGGGGCTCTCAGGCCCTCATGATGAGGAAGCAACCAAGTTTGAGGATGGAGGACTGTCCTGTAAGCTCAAAAATTGGTGTGAGGGCGCCTGGGTGGCTCAGTGGGTTAAGCTGCTGCCTTCGGCTCAGGTCATGATCTCAGGGTCCTGGGATCGAGTCCCGCATCGGGCTCTCTGCTCAGCAGGGAGCCTGCTTCCCTTCCTCTCTCTCTGCCTGCCTCTCTGCCTACTTGTGATCTCCCCTACTTGAGACATTTGGGGATGAAGTCATTCTCTGATGACCTGAAGTCCCTACTACCATTCTGGCTGCTTCTTCCTCTCTTGATCTCCAACTGAAATGCCCATTCCCCCACAATGACGTGTCTGTCAAATAAATAAATAAAATCTTTAAAAAAAAAAAAAAGTTGGCGTGAACAGGGCGGAGGATGAACCCACATTGAGATGACTGGGGATTCCCAAGGCTGTAGTCCGAAGATCCAGTCAGGGCTAGGAAGAGGAGCCATGGGCACAGGAGGAAGGACATCCTGGTAGATCCCAGCCCCATATAGAACTGGTTAGAGACTCTAGACAGATGCTTCTCAACCCAGCACCCAGGGCCCAGGGTGGGGAGGATTCAAGGAGGAAATAATCAATGCAAGGCACCCGGAACGGGAGTGTGTGTTATAAACTGTCCGTAAAGACCAAGCATCTTTAGTATTATCATTACTGTGTGACTAAGACCATTCCTGCAAGCAGGTGAACCACTTACCTGGGGTCCCTATGAACTCTGCTGGCTGACCTCAGAAAGAAGAAAGAGACAAGAGAAGAAAGGGAAAGTGAAAGAGGGGAAGAGAGAGAGAGAGAAATAATGTATATTTTTAGGTCTTTGCCTTTTCATGGTTCTCTTGGGGAATAAATTTTTCCTTCTTTATTTGCATGTTTGAAGCTACTGAGAGGCTGTCTCACTGTCTGTCCCTTTGCTTTGAGTTATTTAGATTCTCTTTGTCTGTCTATCGCTCTTGGAATGTAGCATCCCCCCTCAGAATCTCCAAGACTCTCCTTCCCTACCTTGCTCTTGGTTGGGGAGTGGAAGATTTACTTGGAGCTCCTGAAAGCAGCCTTTCCTCTCCCTTGTTGGAGGCGTGAGGCCTCCCAGGAGAGGAGGGGAGAGACATTTGGGGATGAAGTCATTCTCTGATGACCTGAAGTCCCTACTACCATTCTGGCTGCTTCTTCCTCTCTTGATCTCCAACTGAAATGCCCATTCCCCCACAATGACGTGTCTGGGGAAACTTCTAGAATGTGAAGGGATCACCCTGCACCCCCTTTCTGTGGTCTGAGTTAGGCCAGACTTGCCAGTGCGCTGGAGATTCCCCATGATGTCCTCCTTTCCTCCGGGAATTTTCCAGAGCACATTTGTCTCCCTCCGGGGGAAAAACAGGATTTCCTGCACTCCAGTCCAAGTTGTGAATGCCCAGAAAGCGACACAATTTAAAATCTCATCAATCTCAAGTCGTCTTCTCAAGAATAGACGGTAGTGGGATGAGGTACGGGAGTTTGCTTATGGGTGCCTGATCCCAATGATGTCTTTGGGAAAAGGGCCCAGGGACTCACTACTCAGATCATCTGCAAATGGACTGAGGTTGGCTGTGTGTTCCTGGTCCTTGCGACCTACAGATTCTAGCCAGGCTTGGCCACCCTCTCACCCTGTGACCTCAGGCCATACCCTTCCCTTGGCTGAGCCCTGGCTTGTTTGCCTGCGAAGGGAGGACCAAGGCCTCCCCTAGCCCTAGTGCTCATTTCAAATATTCCTTCATGCATCCAACATGTGTTTCCTTGGCAGGTACTAAGTGGCAGGCATTGTGGGCACTGGAAATTCAGCCACGAATCATGGGGAACGTCATTTCCACTTCCATGGAGCTAAGGCTGGAAAGGTTGTGGGGGACAAGGAAGAGGTGGGAGGAGGAAGGAGGTCAGTGGGGAGAGCTTATGAGGGGGGACGATTGGGGATCCGTCATCAGACAGGTTCAAGACAGCCCAGCAGACTTGTGCAGCAGGGTCCTCCCTGGGAAGCCGTATATGAGCTGGCCCTGGGGGAAGGGCTTGGCAGAATGGTTTTAGGCAGAAGGAAGAGCACACGCACCGGGTGGAAGGCTGAAGCTCCCCGCTTCGGGGCCTGCCTGCATTGTCAGATTCTATCAGGTGTCTAGATATCCCGAGTGGGCAGGCTCCAGGGGCCCTGGGGGACCGACCGATTGGCCAACCCGTTCAAGGAAGAGAGTGGGCTCAACCAACTGAGCCACCCAGGCGTCCCGAGAGTGGGCTCAAGATGGCCACTCGCACCACAAGTCCACAATGGTGGATGGGTGTGAGTGAATTCTGATTCTGAACCAGGTGCCTTTGGAAATTAGCTAGAGGGAGGCGGGTGATTTCCTTTGATGGGAAAGGAGGCTAGTGGGTAAAAATAAAATGATTTATCAAAGGGTATGAGGCATGGGAACCAACGCATGAGGACACTCTGTGTATCAGTCAGCTTGGGCTGTCATGACGACATACTACAGGTGCGGTGGTTTCCATAGAATTGTGTCTTCTCACCCTGTTCTGGAGCCTGGGAGTCCAAGATCAAGGTGCTGGCAGGGCTGATTTCTGGTGAGACCTCTTTCCTTGCTTCTCACTGTGTCTTCCACATGGCCATTTCTCTGTGTGTGTCCATGAGAGCATTCTCACCTATCTCTACTTCTTCCTCTTCTTCAAGATTTTATTTATTTATTTGAGAGACTGCAGAGGGGAAGGGCAGAGGGAGAGGGAGAAGCAGTTCAGTTCCCCACTGAACATGCGGGGCTTGATCCCAAGACCCTGAGATCATGACCTGAGCCAAAGGCAGGTGCTTAACTGACTGAGCCAACCAGGTGCCCCTCTTCCTCTTCTTATAAGGACACCAGCCCTATGGGATTAGAGCCCCACCCTTAGGATCTCATCTAATCTTAATTACCTCCCTGCATGGCCCCATCCCAAATGTAGTGGCATTAGAAATGAGGACATCAACATAGGAGTTTGGGGAGGGACATAAATCGACCCCTTTCAGCCTACATGTGCCCCTGGGGTGACAGACAGAAACCCTTTAGCTGCTGGTCATGAGGACATCTGGGGGGCCTAGGGGAAGGGTTAGGGTATCCAGACAGAGGGCATAGGGACTCAGGAACTTAGGCCATTTACCTGCTGGGCTGGAAGGACTTTTGTTTCTAATGACTGATGGGGTACACCTGCACAGCCCAGAAGGACACCAGCCTCGTGTGGCTCGTGGAACACGGTAGTGTGTGACAAGTTGTGCCAAGTCACCAGCAGCAGGACCTTTCAGAACAATGACAACGATGACAACAACAAAAATCAAGTAAGGGTCTGTGGCATCGGGAGAGGCTTTCAAAATGATGATCAAATATTTGCTTTTAAGAGCCGTGGAGCTCAGCGCCTGGCCCACAGCTGCCTTTTAAGAGAGCAACTCGGTTATTTGTTTATTTATTTTTCCCGTGGACTAAATACCCATCTTGATAGGCATAAAGGGAGTACTGCATCGAACATCAAAGTCCTCATTACTAACCAGAGGGAGGCACTTCTCTCTTTTCTCTTAAGCCCAACCTTATCTGGAGGGACCTCTGTCCCCAGAGCTGTAAAACAAGCTCTTTTTCTAAGCTAACGGTGCACAATAGTGTCGAATTATGTATAATGATTTTGTAATGTGAACTAATGCCACCAGGGACCTCGTGGAAAGTACCACTTTCATTAAACTTATCCAGCAACAGGGTCTGAATATGAATTTCGAGGTGGCGGCAGGAAATGGCAAGGCACGGTCGTCTGAAGCATTTGCTGACTGCACTTGCATACACAGATCCACGCAGCAGAAATCAAGAGTGCCCGTGCGGTGGGGTTTCCCGGGGTGGCCGTGGGAGGAGGCAAGAGTGATGTCCTCCCCGCCCCCCCATCTCCTCACCCCTGGACCTCAAGCCCTGTGAGGTGCCTCACGAGCAGATGTGGGCGCTGCCAGCCCCTCTTTGTTGCAAACACGCTCTCGTCTCCGGGAAAGTTCTCCCGCCCTCTGGAAGCACCAGCAAGGGCACCCGGGCACCGTCTCAGAATTAATGAGACCTCCAATTACATTCATTTGCTTCGCAGAACCGTACCCGGCCATGACCCCCCTCCCCCCACATGTTGCCAAGTTTCCCCCACCTCCTTCGTGTTCCTTTAGAACAAGTGGCTAATTATAAGAAAATCCACCCCGAGGAGGACACGTGGATGGGACCTCAGAAGGAAAGAACTGGGAAATGCCAGATCTGTAGCCCGGCATCTAGTCCACGAACCCCACTTCCTGAAGCCTGCCTCGCCTTCCCCGGTGCCCGACAGAGCTCAGCTCTGCATGTGTGCAGGCCACCACCACCAAGAGAGGAGAGAGAGAAGACATCACTGACCAAAACGAACCCAGGTGCCATTTTTCCGACTCTGCTAATCTTAATTGAATCAATCCCCCAGCCTCCCTTGACAGTGAAAGATTGCTCAAATCTGGGAGGCCAGGCTGGACACGACTCCTAGAAGAAAAAAAATCTTCCTTAATCATTAATTTGTCCATTCCCTCCCATTTGGCCCCATTCTTCACTGTCTTTTCAGTGCACCCCCCACAACCTTCCTGTGTTAGTAATCACTCGTAAGTGTTCTTCTCAATCCACTCACATGACTGGAAACCAATTTGCTGGGAGAGGATATGGCCGAGGGGCCCCCAGCCTCTCTCTTCTTGGTGTGCTTTCTCTCCCTCCTTTCTATGAAGTCAAGTTGAGCTTTCATTAAGTCCGATGAGGTCTCTAGTACAGTTTCCTAGACGCGCTGGTAAACAGGTGTAGAGCGGACTTTCTGGAGAAGTTGAAACGACGTAGGGAAATCATCAGAAGGGATGCTACCATCTTTGGATGCGTCTTGACCCTAGTGGGGTCTGACAAAAGATGGAACTACAGTCTCCTTGCTGTGTCTTAAAAGGAAAAAGGACTTCTTAGGTCCTCAGGACTTAAAACTTGGTTATCAGAAACTGCTCTTTTTTCCCCCCTTGAATTATCCAGAGCTCTCAGACTCTACGATTAACTGTGATTTTGTCTTTCTTAAGATGCATTTAATGGCTAAAAGGAATTTGTCGCAGACCGCAATGACCTCTGGTTAGACTGATGCAATAGTATGCTAACCGGTCTCTGGGCTTCTATCCTTGCCTCCACTATCTGTGTGGCTCTTTCCCTGACTTCCTTTAGGCCTCTAATTAAATGGCCATTTATTGAGGAGACATTCCCAGATCATCCTGTCTAATTAGTCACTCCATCACCGACTTTATTTTTCTCTACCACAATTATTCTCATTTGACCGACTACTCTCGTATTTTCCATCTCCCCCATGAGCAAGTAAACTCCACTAGAGGATGTACCCACCACATAGTACATGTTCATTAAATATTTGTTTAATAAATGACGTTATACCAGAAATGAGATTCACTGAGAGGACTTTAATGATTCAGGACTCTTTGAGGCAAATTATCGTATTTTCAGGATTCGTAACATGTCCTTTAAAATGTTTCATTATTGAAGCATTGATCTTGAATTTCCCATTAACAAAGTCCATAAAGGACTCTCTCTGTTAATAATAATAATAAGTGGCAGTGTTTGAAGCCCGGCAAGACATGGCCGTTGTCACACTGGACTTCCAACCCAACACCGTCCCTGTTCGGGACTAAGAATCTTTTACAAGATAGCCTATCTTTGCCATTACTCCAAGTTCTCAACCCAAGGTGGGTTGCTAAACGTAGGTGGATTTATCGTAGCCTTGTGGATTGTTCCCTGGGCCTCACAGGCCAGCTCCCCCAAGGCCCCTCTCCGTGTCCGTGCCAGGTGGTAAAACAAATAAAACACACTGTTTTTCTCTCGCGCCTTGCCATAAATCGGTCCCAGCCTCCCTCATGGGGCTGGAGTCAGGTCTGATTTATGCTCTTCGTGAGATTTATAGTGTAGTCATTTAACATAAAAAAAAAAATAAAACCTCTCAAACATGAGTTCTTACACATAAATTCCAGAGCTAGCAAAGGCTTGGAAACTTTTGTTTTCTTTAGGTGATGCTGAACGTGCCTGCCCCATGTGAGGGATCCTTTAAGGTAAGAAGTCTTCACCGCAGGAATTTCAGTAGAGAAAATAGCGGCTCTGAGTGGAGCCAACATCATTCTTCATGTACAATAGGTACTGAGTGATGGTGAGTTGCTTTCTTGTTAAACTTGGGGTCCCCGCTGAGTGTGGTGAAGGGTAACTTCAGTCTGAAATCAGCAGACACTGCAGCTTCCTGGGGGGTGGGGGGGGGCTGGTGAACTTGGCGGATGGGGTGGGGGAGGGGTGGTTCAAGCTTCTCCGCTTCTGCTTTGGAAGTAAGGAAATGTAGCTTTGCATATGTTCACGCTTGCTGGGCCTCAGTTTCCTTGACTGCGAAATAAGGGACGAGACTAGAGAGCTCAGTGTGGAGATGTCTGCTTGATTCTATTTTATGAGTCTACACTCTAGAAGGAAAGGAATGCTTCCTGATTTTTCTTTATTTCTTTCCCCTTGGCCTCCCCCCACACTCCAACAGGGTTTGGTGTAAGGAGGCACGACCAGGTGTTGGTTGAAGAGAATTCGGTTTTTTATTCCAGAAGTGTAGTGCGAGGGTAGAGGTGGGGAAATGGCTTCTGTTAAATTTTACAAGGTCCTCAGTGGCTCATGAGAATAAAAATAATTCTTCATCCGATTTGGTTTGTAAGTGCCATTTGAGTGATACTTGAGGGTTTCTAAAAATAAAATAATAAACTCAAGCAAACACTTCCCTTGCCTAAAATTTGGTAGATTTTTGTGATATTTGGCTGTTGAAAAAATTCTTATTGACTTCTTCAGGGCTGATAGTAGTCATTTTGAAAGCAATTGGGTTTTGGGTGCTTTCCACCACTCAAAGAATGATAAATCTCACCATCTGCATGCTTATATGGAATATATATATATTTTTTTCCTGTTTAGGTGACAGTTTTAGGATGCTTCTAAGCAGTGATAAAAAACTCGCAGTTATAATGTGTGATCATTTTGCCTTTCATTATAATGCAGAATTTCTCCATGCAAAATCAGGCCAAGATGTAAGCCTAAACCCAGGGGCAAAATTCATTCATTATGCATGTACATTATTCCCCCAAATATTGATAATACTTTTCATAATAATTATTTTACATATATTAGCTCTTGCTGCTATATTAGTATTAAAGATACCTTTATTAATCTTGAATATTTTGCTGAATAATAAATCGGATCTCAGAGGCTTGCGTTAAAAGCTGCTCTCAGCTAGAATGCTGTAAATCAGTTGTTTTATGAATAAAATTGGCTTCCATATTTTTTTCCTCAGGATTGCTTATTTAAATAATTTTCCCATTTATTGAATGTGTATTTTTATTTATTTATTTATTTATTTAGCTAGACACCCATCCCCCTGCTGCTGTCCTCCCTCCTGTCTCTCTCTCTCCCAGTTGGAGAAAAATGCAAAATCACATAAACCTTCTTCTAAACCTTCACAGTGAGAAAGGGCAAACACTCTGCATTATTTAACAGGCAATAAGCATTTTCGTCCCAGTGAAACACTCTTGTAGCTAGCTTGCTTTTTCTTCCTTCCTTCTCCCTTTCTCCCTTTCACCCCTCCACCCTCCCCTCCCCTCCCCTTGCTTCCTTCCTTCCTTCCTGTTAACAGATAAACAAAAAATATTGAGAGCTAACAATCTGCAAGGCTGTGAAAGTTTTAACTCACTAAACGCTCACCCTGTTAGTTGAATTTCCCCTATTTTCCATGTAATGACACTAAGGTTTAGCAAGATTAAGGTCACTTAGCTGGCGTGGGGTGGAGTCAGGATTTCAGCTTTGTTGGTCTAACTCCTGAGCCCATCCAGGGCTGCCTTGGAGGTGGATGATAGTGGGACGGTGTTTGCGTGACATGGAGGAAGGGGACAGGCCATGGTGTCTGGCCTTGTGGGTCCCCGAGGGCTCCAGGGAGCTCTGTGGGTAAAGGTGTCCATGGAAGGTTCAAAAGTGGCTCCAGTAGGGACAAGCTTGGATAGGACGCACATCATCATTCAGTGGTCTCCCTCTTTCTTGCATAGTTTGGTAAATGCATCTTCACGTTGTGTCCGTGAGCAAGGAAAGATGGCATCTTCTTAGACTTTCATCGTCTCATCTTGTGTAAAGGCCCAATAGCGTCCACTCTGACCAAGGCAGACTGTGTCTAAGGACGAGTCATGGTGGATTATGGGTGTGGCTCGGGATGGGACTCAGCAGTGGACATACTGGGTGGTGCTCAACCTGGGCTAGATTGTGTCACCGCTGGCAGCCATCTTTCCAAGAATTCACATTGAGGACTTGGATTTATGGGTCTCCCATTCCCAAGAGAAGAAGGCTCCAGGGAGGGCATGGTTTTCCCCCATGTTTCACAGGCGCTGCTTCTCTGTGTAGCACATCTTTGTTGTGTTGAGAGGGAGAAACAAAATGGGCTCCATTTTCCTTACAGCCCAATGTTTGGCTGACATGACCTTATTTCTTGTCTGCTTGTCCTGTCTGTTCTCTCTGCTGGGCGACCAACCTGGCAAGGACAGGAGCTTGGTTTGAGCAGTTGACTACATCATCCCAAACCCCAGAACTGTACCTGGCATTTAATAGATGTTTGTTGAATGAATGAATGTGTGAATGAATGGAAGGTCCTCATGTATTTCCCAGCACCTACACTCACCTTGAGAAATTCCCACCACTCTCCCCTATAGCTCAACTTCCCCATACTCCCCATTTTCTGGATTTCACCACCTTATGTGGTTCTGGGTTTTCTTTCCTAATTCCTCTAACATCTTCCAGTTTTGCCATTTAATCATGACCCACGTGTGTTCCTTGGGAGCAGTCCAGGGCACAGAAACCTTTTCCAGGAGTAATTTGTATTCCTAAATATGGCCTCTTCAGCTCCCACAGCTAGGGGCAGCCTGGCTTACTCAGGTTTTAGATATGCATATTATTATGTAAATGTCCTTGAATTGAATATAATTTTCTTAAAAATATTTTCCAATGGAAAATAGATCTCCTTGCAAGGGGAGCCTAGCCAGGCAGTACCTGAAGAAAGCCTTATTGTTTGCAAGAAGTGTGCATGAGACGTACATGAGTATGAGACATTTCAACAGCTTTTTTTAGAATAATGACAACAATGATAGCTAGAAGTTATTGAATTCTTGCTAAGTGCCAACCATTGAACCAAGCACTTCAAAATGTTTTCTAATTGAAGCTTGCCAATGATCTTAAGAGCACTTAACAGTTATTATCCCCAGGTTACAGATGAGTAAACTGAGGCAAGAGAGCATTTTGGAGCATGCCCCAAAGTGCCCCACCTTTAGGAAGAGCTGGGATCTAATGCAATTGAGGCTGCCCCCAGACTCCCTGCTTCAACTCTCTGCCACTCTGACTCCGGGCACTGCACGTGGACTTGGACAAATCTTTAAAGGCATCTCCGAGGAAATGATTAAGTAAATCTAAAGGATTAAGAAAACAATGCACAATATCTACCTCCTCTCCATGCCTTTTGTTCCATGATTCTAGCTGGTTCTAATGCCTCTCTAAGGGATCACTTGGAGAAGCCAGATATTTCTGGTTAACAAATGTGTGAAATAAATCAGAACGTATCCTAACTTTAATACAACACACAGAACCAGATCTCGGAGTCCCTGGAGGAGCGATTCTAGGGAAGATGCTGCTTCTGTCTTTCAGGGGATATTTGAAATCCCACGCACACATGCGCCCCACAGACTTTTTCTCCACATGACTAATCCAGTCTCCTGTGACCTCTCTTTAGTGTGATGGGGACGCAGGGAACAGAGCCTGCAGCTTCTGCCGACCCCAAACATTTAGTTACATTAATCACAGCACGTTTTTGGACTTTGAGCATCCAGAATGAAAGACACTTTCTTGGGGAGACATTGATCAAACAGTCTACAGGTATCTGTACATCGGGGGACATTAATCATCTCTGCAGTATCTCGCCCACCAGTAGAATATGTAAATGTGATTCCTGTCAATGATAAGGGGAAGTGAAATTATTCTTAGAGATTGGTCCATCTGGAGCTGTTGATACAATCTTACCTAAGACAATAGGTTGTAAAGATAAATTTTTTAGCATTACTAATCCTGTGTTGCCAATAGCCATGAAGAATGGAGAAATTTAAAACCAAACTAAGGATGTACAGTCAAGAGGAGAGAGGAAAACAAGTCCCAGCTTTGCTCTAATTCCTGCAATATAATTTGGCAACCTAGTAAGGAAGATGCTTTCTGCATAATTAAGGAGGGCATTTGGAAGGGTCTGGCTAGCCAGTTGGGAAGAGTGTTCTGGAACACTTCACATCCAGCCAAAGGTTTAACTCTTAACATACCCAAGACAAAGGCTTCAAAACCCAAAATGAGATTTTTATTGTTTCTAAGGCCTAGAAATTCAGGAGTTTTATCTTCATAAAGGAATCTTTCTAGGCCCTTCTGACCCATCAACGGCTCCCTATAGGGTCAGCAAAAAAGTGTTCAGTGTAAAGAAGAACCGAAGGAAATGGATAGAGCTCTCTGCAAAAGAAGGAGACCAGGGTTATATAACCCAAGCCATACTTCTCAATAATCATAGCTTTGGGCAAATTCCTTCTTATCAGGGGTTCATTTGCATAGGTACTGCATATACAAAATGAAATGGATTAGATAGGATGTAAGATGATGTCTTCGGCCTAATAGAATGATGGCCCGTCCTTGATGTTCTGTCTTCTTTGCCAAGGTTGAGAAAGTTAACAAGTTCACTAGAGGACCTTGAAATGCTGACCTACAGGGGAGTCTCCTGAATTATCTATTGTGTGGCCGCAGTGCCTGGAAACTTCGGGCTTTGGGTGCTAGTGATCTTGAGAGTTGTCCTGTTATGAAAGAGGCCCCTGGAGCGAGGACATATAAGCTTGAATGAACATATCTTTCTAGAACTTACAGGACTCAGGAATCACGGAGAGGGGAGCTATTCTTTTTTTTTTTTTTTTAAAGATTTTATTTATTTATTTGACAGAGAGAGATCACAAGTAGGCAGAGAGGCAGGCAGAGAGAGAGGAAGGGAAGCAGGCTCTCTGCAGAGCAGAGAGCCCAACGTGGGGCTCGATCCCAGGACCCTGGGATCATGACCCGAGCTGAAGGCAGAGGCTTTAACCCACTGAGCCACCCAGGCGCCCCAGCTATTCCTTTTTTATGTGTGCATGCTAAACCCATTTTGCTAGAAATTTCCAAATCCAAATTTACCCTGGAAAGAGTACTGAAAATCAATAGTAAGAGTGAGTTTGCAGGGCCCTCCCTGCATTTTAACTCTTCTTTCCTCCCTTTCTATTGATGAATAAAAGAAGTAAAGATTTCCAAAATGCTCTTTTTCAGCTCCTGGCCGGAAAGGAGATGGAGCATATTGATGGGTCCTGACAATTAATGATGGAATAGTGTTGATGCGGTATTCAGGGATGCAAGGAACTCTCTCTCTAGGGACCTTTGAGAAAAGGACTCAGTGATGACTGGCAGACTCCAAGAAAGAACACAGTTAATTTCCTTCTAAGATGTCAGCTTCCAAAAGGTCAGAGATACTGTCTTTCCCTGAATCCTTAGCTTTCCTCAAATAATCCATCATGAATCTGACATCCACTCATTTGCCTAAATGTTCTTTGAACTTGATGGGGTAATGAGTTCCTCAACTTTGTTATCCCTTGTGAAGGTACAATCATGTCCCTCATGCTCTATGGGCTGCCTACTTCATATTTAAGGAAATAGCAAGCACCCTCCCAGCTCATTTAGGTCCCTCTCATCATCCCTCTTTCCAAAATTAGTAGTCTTTTATTATTATTATTATTATTATTTTATGTCGTGCTCACATAAACATTTTTCTAGAACTTTCCAATAATCTTCATTCCTTACTGTGCTGTGTGGTGTTGACCACCCTCTGTAGCGGCAGGATTTTTGGGTGGGAACATCATAATATTATACAATGATAAGATTCTGTTTTTTGCCCACACACGAGACCAGATTCCCTATACTTGTTCTGAAGAACTAGTCATCTGAGTCCGTATCACTATTACTTGAGGAGAGCATTTTGTTTGGGAAACTCTAGGTTGAGGATGGTTCTAAAGGGAATACGGTTCTGCTCAGTGCTTTGAATGGGCTAGTGAGCTCTGTGACTCTCAGAGAACAGAATGACAGTCCTTAGTATATCCTGAATTTCTGTGAGCACAGGATCCTCTTTTCTAAGCATACATCTTGCAGTGGGTGTCCGGGGAGCATCTGTCGGGGAAAGACGAAGTTAAAAGTTGTATGCCTGGATTGTGTTAAGAGAGTTTATGCAGTGTTTTCAAGAGGGAGAATGGATTATTTTCATCCTGGACATTACATATGAGTTTAAGACTTTATGATAACATGTGAAATTTACTTACTAAAAAGATTCTTTGTAGAAAAAAAAAAAAAAGATCCTCTAATATTCTGCTGGTAGAATTAAAAATTGGCATAGACTTTCTGGCAGTTGATTTCACGATGTTGGTAAAAAATGTCAAAAATGTGAGTACTCAGTAAGCAGCTAGCCCTTCTTTAAGAATTTATCCTAACATAATTATTAAATTGTGCTAAGACACAGTTCTGGAGGTACCTGGGTGGCTCAGCCAGTCAAGCGTCTGCCTTCGGCTCAGGTCATGATCTCAGGGTCCTGGGATGGAGCCCTGCATTGGGCTCCCTGCTCAATGGGGAGTCTGTTTCTTTTTCTCCCTCTGCCACTCTCCCTGCTCATTCTCTCTCTCAAACACACACACTCTCAAATGAATAAATAAAATCTTTAAAAAAAACTTCGTTCTGATGTTCTTTACTCCCATATTGTCTATAGGCTAGATATTAAGAAAATATTTAATGACTGGCATGGCAAGGACACAAACTCATCAGATCAGATGGCTCCTACACACCGTTTGTGTCCCTGGACTAACGCCCAGCTACTAAATAGTAGCCCTGACTCTTTGTAGGAAAGATGCAAAAGAAAACAAAATCTTGCAATGGGGAAATAGTTACATAAATTGTGATATGTCTCTGTAATGGACTACTTCTCAGCTATTTTTTTTTTTCCTTTAAGATTTTATTTATTTGTCAGACAGAGAGGGAGAACAAGCAGAGAGAGAGAGGGAGAAGCAGGCTTCCCACTGAGCAAGGAGCCTGGTGCAGGGTTCCATCCCAGGACCCTGAGATCATGACCTGGGCCAAAGGCAGACGCTTAACCGACTGAGCCACCCAGACATCCACTTCCCAGTTATTAAAAGTAATGTTATTGAAGACTCTTCTGTGGCATAAATATTCTTGAAATATTATATGAGAAAAACAGGTTAGAACAAAACAGGTTAGTCCTGTTGGAAAGATACACATCAAAATTCTCACTTCAGTTATCTTTTAATGGTAAGATTCCTGGTAATTTTTTTCTCTTGACTTTGTTAGTCTGTAGTCTGCAGGTGTGGAGGGAGGTCAGCTAACCATGGCTTGCAAGCCAAGTCAGGATCACCGTCTGTTTTTAGAAGGAAGCTTTATGGGAACATAGCCAGGTCTATTCATTTATGTATTGTCTGTGGTCACTTTTGTAATACAATGTCAGGGTTGAGTAGGAATAACAAAACCCAGCCCAGAAAACCTAGAATATTTTCTAGCTGGCTCTTTACAGAAAGAGTTTGCTGATTCCTGGCCTAGATAATCTACAACAAATGCCTCCTATTTGTTTGATAGAAAAGCTTCAACACTAAAACAGAAAGCAATAAACTACGAAGTTTAAATACCAAACTTGTCCCTTTACAAAGATGGACATATAAAGGAAAAACTGACACTGAGTTATATTTATTTATTATTTATTATATTTATTAATTTATTGTATATCATGTATAATGTATTATATTAATTATATAATATTATTTATAATATTAATTACATTAATTATCATGTTAATATATTATAGTATATATTACTTATTAATAAGTTTCAAGGGGAAAATAGGACAGAAATCAAACAGTCTTATAGATGCTATCTGAGATAGAAGTCATCACACAGGATGCTCAAGTTAAAGTGTCAGAGTTTTCAGACAAGATTGAGTTTTAACCAAGATGCCAATAACATAGATCTCCTCACCTAAGCCATTTCCCCCTTCTTGTTCCCAGTGTCTTTGTCGAGAATCACAGTAGCACACCCCATTTGGAATGTTGAGTGGTTTATCCTGTCTTCTTCTCCTTGAATTCCAGTTTCTTGCCTTCTGACTCTCCCTCCCTTTCCCTCACTGCCATCCCCCAGGAGAATAAGTGATCCTCTTCGGGAGATTATGAATGGCCCCCAAGGAAAAAGCACTATAAATATTGATATTTGGGGGTTTCCAAAAGCAAAATATGGCCTTTGACCGGTCATCAAAACACTCACAGATTCCCACTTGCTTTCTAGAGCTTTCCTATTAAATATAAGCAGACAACTAAGGATTTTTAGAGCTTTGGGAAGAGTCCTCAGTGTGAAAAAACCCAGATCCCGCTCAAAAAAAGAAAAAAGAAAGACAATGCAGGAACAAGAAGAATATTAAAAAACAAACAACTCCAACCTCTCCAGAGTGATAAGAGAATATATTATATCTATGAAAATCAACAGATGTAGAACAAGAAGTTCTTGGAAACTGAAAATATCATGGCAAAATACAAACGTGTAATAGAAGAGATGGAAGATAATCTTGAGAAAATCTTTCAGAAGATCAAATTAGGGAAAACAAAACAAAACAAAACTCGAAAAGATAGCTATTAGGAGAAAAGATTTATTAAAAAAAGGCCAAATTCATGTATCTCTATTCTATGGTCAGGAAGCCCAGGAAGGATTTACACAGTGAGTAGAGACAAAGAGATTTTCAAAGGAAAAACAAATGCAAGAAAACTGCCTAGAAGTGTTCCGATTCAGCTACCCATAGGCTTTCCAGGGCCATGAATGAGAAATGATTGACGCTAAGTCCTGTTATGGGGGCCATTCAGAAGAACAAAGATAAAGAGGGGATCTTAAAAGGTTTCAGGGAGGGGGGAAAAAAAATCACACTTCATGAACTGGGGGTAAGAAGATCCCAAGACTTTTCCACAGCAGCAGTGGAAGTTAGAAGACAATGAAGGATTACCCTCGAATCCCAGGAGAGGAGTCTTCTCCTCCTAAGTAAGATTCTATACCCAGCAAATTCTTTGTCCAAAACATTTTTCAGAGATGAAAAGCAAAAACAAAACAAAACGAAACAACACCCCCACCTTGAAACTCCCAGCTTTTACAGCTACTGAAAGCTTTCGTTTATCAAGAGGAGGGTTTTTGGGTTGCTATACAAAATACCATGACCGGGTGGCTTAAGACCATAGACATTTTTCCCCCCTCACAGTTCCGGAACCTGGAAGTCCCAGACCAAGGGATTCAGGTAAGATTCCTCTTCCTGGTGTGCAGATGGCCACTACCTTGCTGTGTCCTTGCACCACACAGAGAAAAGGCAGGGGCTGGGGGTTGGGGGGTGGAGAGAGAGAAAGAGGGAGAGGTTTGCTGTCTCTTTCTCTTCTTATGAGGGCACCGGCCCTATCAGATTAGCATTCCACCCTTACGACCTCATCTATCCTCTGTCAATTTCTCACGGACCCTCTCCCCCATCTAGTCACATTGGATTTTAGGGCTTCCAGTTATGAGTTTGGTGGGGAGACCAAGTTCAGTCTATAACAAGGGTGTAAACCACATGAGAGGAAGATAAGGAATCCAGGAAACCAGAGGGAGAGGCAAATGAGAAGCCACAAGAACAGAGCTTTGCCCAGGTCTGGAGAGTGCTGGACCTGGCTTACACTCAAAGGGCTCTAGAAGGGAGACAGTCAAGGAAAAAAAAAAAGAGTATGTTTGAGACTGGAAATCTGTACTGAGAGGCTGATGGGGTTGGGGAAGCCCAGTGGAGGCACAAACATGGAGTTCTTGGGAGCTGGTGGCTTTGCCTGTGCCATTCCCTCTTCTGGAATCCCAGGCCCCTCCTTTCCCCCAGTTAATTCTCATTCTGCCTAGAGGAGTCACCTGCAGTGTTACCTCCTCAGAGAGACCTTCCCCGAGGGAGGCTCCCTGACCACCATATTCTTCTGTGGCACTGCCTCTTGCCACATTTCCTTCCTAGCTCCCATCCTAAGGAATACTGGTTGGGTATTTTCCACCGTCCCCCCTTTCCTCTTCTGAACAGGCATCATGGAGAACTGAGGACCTCCCCTGTAGGCTAGGGTCAAATGATATCTGAGCTGGGCCCCAGCGCCACCTCTCTCCACCCCAATCTGTACTTAGGAAGAGAACAGAGCCTCTGCCTCTGGTCTGATATCCATAGTCAGCCCAGGGCCTTGGCTTCTCTCATCTGTCTCCCAGGGAGGGAAGAGGAGTTCAAGTCTTCTGACTTCTATGGAGGTCCCGGTATGGGACTGATGGGCGTTTGAACCAAAGGGCTGACTTTTAATTTATAGCAGCACTTACTATAGCAGCCTTTCTGAGCCTCAATTGTTTCTTCTGTAAAATGGGCCCAATAGTTGTATGTGTCTCATAAGATCATCCCTGGAATTAAAAAAGTTAACAGCTCTAAACCACTTAATACACTTTCTGGCTGGTGGTATTCATTAAATGTTTATTATAGTTATTATGGTTGTTATGGTTGAGCAAAAGCATGCTGAGAAGCAACTGCTTAGCTAGGCTCCTCCGTGTTGGGTAGCCCAGGAAGGAAAGGAAAAGTAGGAATGGAGAAAGAGAAGAAGCTAGTGTTTACTGAGCACTCGCTCTGCACCAGACCCTGGCTTTTCTACTTCTCACGGCACCTTTGCCGTCCCCATTCTACAGATGAGAAGACTGAGCCTCAGGAAGGCAGTAGCACGGCTTGTGCAGACAGGAGGTGGCAGAGGCAGGTTGGGAAACCTGACTTTCTGCTTCCAGGGCACTCATTCCATGCTCTGGGGGGTGGGGGTCCTGAGGGCTTCTGTCTTGTCCTTTCCCACTCCCCTCGGGCCTGGTTCTCATCCATGGAGCCCTCTGGAGCCAAGCTGGGGAGCTCTGAGGCCAAGCTGAGGGCGGGAAGTTAGATCATCAGCCATCCTTTAAGGGGGTAATTAGCTGACTAGGAAAACAGATTCTTTAACCGCAGCAATTCGCCCCACCAGGGGAGAGGGGAAGTCAATGTTTTTATTATAAACGGAATCATAGAGGGGTTTAAGGCTTAGGAGTGTTTGCTTTGGTTTTGTTTTTTAAAGGCCTGAGGTGGTTCTTGGCATCTACCACCCCAGCCCAGAAGAAAGGAAGTTTATTTTCTGGGTCAGATTAAAAGACTTTGGCTTTCTGGATTTTTATTTTCATGGAAAAGATCGCCTTTGCTGAGTCTCCCAGACCCTCTGTCCCCCTCTGATCCAGGTTTTCTGCTGCTTTTCCAGCCAAGGGATGGGGAGGCAGTTCAGGCAGTTAGAAGTGGGGAGGGGAGTAGTGTAGCGGGTGCAGAAGTGGAGGGAGAGAGGGAAAAAGGGAGGGAGGACCAAATAGGGCAGTTCCAGGGTGATGGAGGAGGGGCTGCTGAGAAACCAGAGGGTAGCCCGAAGGTCTTGGGATCCAGTGGGAATAGGGTGGAGCCCAAGGGAAATGCTTCAGAGGTCACTTACTGCTTGCATGACCTTGACCAAGTAACTTAACCTCTCTGAGCCTCATTTTCACATCAGAGAGAGGGGTGCCTGCATCTTGTCTAGGAAATAAGTCATGTCTTAAGGTGAAGGCTGCCTGGCCTGACCCCTAGCCCCAGCTTTTACTTGCTGGGCAGACACATGACCCTAAGCTCTTGTTTCTCATCTGTAAAGTGGGAATATCTTAGGGCTGTCTGAGGATCAAATAGAAAAAGTGCTTGAAGTAACGCCTGGCCCAAGGTAAGTACTCAAGAAACACCAAAACCCCGGTGATTTTATATGATTATTAATAACATGGTTAATACGGTCAGTCTGGTTTCTGTACGGGAAGTCATGGATAACAAAGTTGAGTTTAGAGTCACATCATGGGAAGGTTTAAATGTCTAGCTAAGAAATGTGGATTCAAAGAATCAACTTTTGAATTAAAGGGCTCTATGAGGACACTTTGTTCAATCCACTCAAGTAACAGACGGAAAACCAGGGCTCAGGAAGAGGATGTAGCTTGTTCAAAAGGTCCTGCTGGGGCTGAACTGTAACCAGGAAGGGCAATTTGGAGGGTAAGTCAATAGATTATGAGTGGGAAAACCCCCCCTTCTAGAAATCTCCCAGATTACAGTTCCACGGACAGTATTTAGCACCCTTCCCAAAGGGCTTGGATTTGAAGGCAACATTCATATTCACATGCAAACCCATTGAGCCCGCATGGGACCTGACGGTCACACTACAGTCTGTTAGTTGACTTGCAGGTGTTAGATTTCCAGTGTGAGAGCAGAGTCTCCTTGGGTAGTTCCAGGGCAGATCAATTGTGATTCAGGGTAGAGGTTGAGCCTGGAGTCCTTCTAAATCAGCTTTAGTGAGGTTGTGGGGGGGCGGGGCTGCTGAGAAGCCAGATGACAGCCTGAGGACCCCCTTTCCTTGCTTCCCAGGAACACCAAATATATATGTCTTTATGGTTGGCCCAAAGCTTTTACAGTCTTGAACCTACTCAGTTTTGGGCAGAGATTCCTCATCCTTCCTGACCACTCAGAACCCAAAAATGCTCAAAACGCTTGGCCAGTGGCATCTTAACCTCAGGGGCTCATTTGCAACGGGGCCCAGGGCACCGGGTTCAACCATTTCCCCAACCCACACTATTTCTGGGTTACATTATTACTGTATTCATTTGTTCAGATCTGTCTCCAACCGGAAAGGACTTTGGGCAATTTATAAGGATACGTTAAATAAAACAAGATGGTCTCCAGCCCCCCTGACTGCCCGCCCCCCACTTAAGGAGCAAAGCAAGGAAGAAAACGAGGGTAGGGCCGCATGCTCAGTTAGGACTGAGGTTACAGAGTGCTCTCCATTAATAACCAGGCTATATCTGACTTGGTCCAATTTTGTTCTTTCTGGAAGCTGGGATGGAATCCGCTTCTTTAACTCTCTGAACACCATCATCACTATTTCTAGTAATAAACAACCAGCTGGGGCAGAACTGTAACTGTTTCCTCAGTGAACTCAACCATGATCATGGAGCCCCCTCCCCCAAACAGGAGCTGCCTGCCAGTGGCCCCTTCCTTCCTATCATTAGTTCATCCACTCATGGGTATGTCTGCTATGCTACCCTTTTCTGGGTTGCGGGAATGCAGGGGTTAACCAAACCCACTCCCCCCACCCCACCCCCCACCCCGGCTTACCATGGGAGTGTAGGCTTCAGCACATTATCCATTAAAAGTCAAATCCTGAGAAATTCTCCAGGACCTTGCCCTCTCTGAATGCAACAAAGACAGGTAGGAGAGGGGTGTGGAGGCATTAGGGTCTGGCCAGACTCAACTGTTTCCTTTTTTTATTATTTAAATTCAACTAATTAACATACAGCATATTATTAGTTTCTTAGGTAGAGTTGGTTGTAGGTAACACCCAATGCTCATCACATCCATGCCCTCCTTCACCCAGTGACCCCACCCCCCCAATCCCAGCAACCCTCATTTTGTTTTCTATGGTTACAAGAGTTTTATGGTTTGCCTCCCTCTCTGGTTTCTTAATATTTTATTTTTCCCTCCCTTCTCCTAGGCGCCTCTGTTTTGTTTCTTTTCTTTTCTTTTTTTTAAGATTTTATTTATTTATTTGACAGATAGAGATCACAAGTAGGCAGAGAGGCAGGCAGAGAGAGAGGGGGGAAGCAGGCTCCCCGCTGAGCAGAGAGCTCAACTCCAGACTCCATCCCAGGACCCTGGGATCCTGACCCGAGCCAAAGGCAGAGGGTTTAACCCACTGAGCCACCCAGGCGCCCCCTCTGTTTTGTTTCTTAAATTCTGCCTAAAACTCAAGTGTTTTCAACAAGGGGAGTGAAAGCAGGGACACGATTAAAGCTAGAGGAAGACTCAAGGTTCTGAGCAGGGGGTCGGGGGTGCTGTGGGTGAACCTGGAGACTCGGAGCAGCTGGAAGCAGCCACTGGCCCAGTCTCTCCACGCCATAGCGATAAAGGGCAGAGGCTCTGTTTCCCAAACATAGGGACCAGGGTCACCCCACGGAGGCTGCAGCCTGTAGCTTCCTGTCAGGAAGGAACCTGTGCCTCATGGACGTGCACTTTCTGAGAACCACCTAAGGCAGAGAGAGAGGCACAGCACGGGGCGAAGTACTCTGGCTTTTCGCTTTCCCTGCCTTCGACGCCTCCACCAGGGCGTCCTCTTAGCTATTTTCTTAGAGCCGAGTTCTTCAAGAGTCTGAGATCCACAGACCCCCTGCTGACTCGGCAGCCCCCTCAAGCCCTCCTGGAGAGCAGAGCAGAGGAAGCGCAAAGCATAGATATGTTGGCAAAGCAGGTCGCTGGCCTTGGAAGGTACCCCCTTGGCAAGATTTGCTAGGACGGCCCAGGGTATAAACTCACGGTGATCGTCAGGGGTAATGCCAGAACTCAGTGGCGATTTCTCCTAGAAAAATCTAATAAACAATGACCACCACTGACGTAGATAGAAGGCATTCCAAGTGTTTAATTCTTCCCCAACCCAGAATATGTTGGGGATCCCCCAACCCAGAATAGGTTATACATACGTCCACATATATGCATATACGTGTTTACCTGGAGATCCCCTAACTGGGCCATTTTGTACATTAGAGAACAGGAGGCAGCTTTTTTTTTTTTTTTTAAATTTTATAATTTTTTTTTTTTTAAAGATTTTATTTATTTATTTGAGCGAGAGAGACAGTGAGAGAGAGCATGAGCGAGGAGAAGGTCAGAGAGCGAAGCAGACTCCCCATGGAGCTGGGAGCCCGATGTGGGACTCGATCCCGGGACTCCAGGATCACGCCCTGAGCCGAAGGCAGTCGTCCAACCAACTGAGCCACCCAGGCGTCCCGAGAACAGGAGGCAGCTTACTTGCTCAAGGTCATGTCGTGAGCCCAAAGGCAGCACCAGAACTTGAGGGGCCATCTGGCTGACTCGGGATCCTTTGCTTTCCAACCACAGAGCCTTGCCCCACCGAGGCTCCTGCGACAAGACTCTGGAACCACACCTGTCTCTCTGTCTGCTCAGGGGGACTCCCTGAGAGGAAGAGGCAGCTCTCCGAGGGCTCAGGGCTCAACCCCGGAGCAGAAGAAGAGCTTCCTCTGGACCCTCCTTCCCTGACCCACACACCAGGTAGCATCTAGAGGCCCGGGGCCAGCCAGGGGCCTGGAGAACAGGCCAACGGGCTGTTGGTGAGACCACGGCCCCGTTGGCCAGAGAAGGCTGACACTGGGGACTCAAAGGGGCAGCTCGTGTTTGCTTCAAGGTGTGCGGTGTGTCCAGCGCCAGGATGTCCTCCCCTCCCCTTTACGTTCTGCCCCGTTCATCTCATAAAAGGGTGGCCTTCCCTGGGACGTTCCTGGTCGGTCCCTTCTCCCTGCCTCTGGAGTTCCAGGGGGGACCCCACGTCGTGCATCACCCAGACTGAGGAGGCACTGGGAGGAACCAGAAGGACTCCGGACACGAAGCGTAGACTCCGCTGTGAGGACAGGTTCCCCCGGCCGTACCTGGCCCCCGTCACCCCTGGATGCCGGACGTGAGTGCTGTCTCCCGGAGCACGTCAGATGGCCGCAGGTAGAAAAGTCAAGTCAAGGTGAGGAGCTGGACCTAATGGGGGGTGTGGGGGTGGGAATTGGGTGAATTTTCTTTGAAGGCCCCGCCGCCGAGTTTCCGACGTGGCTTTTCCCACGGCGGCCCGGGAGCCTGGCTTTATCACTCCCTAATCTCAGTTTAATTGCTGTGGTCAGTTCGCCCTGCACTTAATAACCCACAGCTCGGGATATTGTTGAATATGGTTGACACACACTTTGCTTTAAATGTCAGCGCTGGCTGGGCCTGGGGACTTGGCAGGCTCCCCGGGAGAGATGGCAGAAAGAGCAGTGTCATCTGCCCGGCGTCTGGGATGCTGGTATGTTGGCTCTAACCTTCTTGGCTTGAAGGCTCAGCCACTGCCCAGAGATGAACTGTTGGAACGGGGGGGTCGCCATCTCCCGCCGGCCTCCGAGGCCCACCCGGCTCCGATCTACTTTCCTCTCGCTGAGCCTCACGTCGGGGAGCCCAGGCGAAGGGGTGACGGTCAGGCAACCATCCTACGCTTGGAAAGAGGGTTGAGGCCACACCCATGGGAGATCCCCGTTGGCTCTAGTGCTATGTGCGGCCTGGTCTGGGTGGTGTGTTTGTGACCAAGACCCCAGGGGGGGCTGTTGGGTAAATATCACACTCTGGTTGAAGGCTTGTAAGCAGTGTCAGTGAGGACAGCTGGGCCCGGATGGGCTTGGCCCGCCACCCTCCTATGACGGCCTCATCCAGCAGACCGGATACATTTTGGCTACCCAACTCGACTTCCGTTCCTTCTGCTTCTGGTGGTCTGTGTGGTTCAGCTGGATGGCCCCAGCTAAGGGGGCTTCCCAGCTGGCCTCCCAGGTCCTTGGGACCACCCACTGCAACTCTCTACAGAACTTGCTTTTGATTCCCCAGGACACAAGCATCCAGGAGTACCTTTCTGGAAGGACCCCTGACCCAAGCTGAGCCAATCAGCTCCTCTTCCCTGGGGATCAGGAGTGCAAGATGAATGGACAGTACTGCCATGTCTGAGGGCGTCCTGAATGGGAACTCACAGTCCCGGGGGGCATGGGGCTGTTGTATTTTGCCAGTGGACGAGGTGGCAGAGGAAGAAGCATGTAGTGTGCAGACACAGAAGCAAAAGGGGAGAGCCCTCCCGTCGATGGTTCTCTAGCTCCTGGTTTCAGTGTCCCCCAAAGGAGCAGTGCTCTCCTGCCCTTAGCTTTCCTGAGATATCCCAAAGCCTTGTGACAACCTCCTGCCCCCACTTTGCGGAAGCCACTTGGGTTGCTTTGCCATTCTCAACTAAGAGCCGTGCCTCCAACAATCAGGAAAGTATTCTACACAGCTGGCCAGGCTGAGGGCTGGTCCTGCTTTCATGAATTCATATCTGGGATATGGTGTGGGGGATGGGGAACGGGAACATGTCGGGTGGGAGTCTGTTGGGGGTCACACTGACCTTGCGGGTGGCAGACATTTTTTCCTAGGCCTGGAGCACCCATCAAGTCCCTCTCCTTGGTTGGGTTTCTCTTTCCACTTTTGACATTTGGGGAGGAGCTGGAATCTGGTGTCCGAACCCCAGAACCTAGCCTGCACCGTTTGTTCTCGCCTCTGGTCACACTGTCCGGTCACACTCTGGTCGCACTGTGTAGGTGAGGACAGCCCCTTGCAGACTATTTGGAAAGCTCAGGCTTACCCTGCAGTCCCGAGTGTCAATCTGAGAGCTACTCCTCCATGGGCATTTACCTTTCGGGCTCAGCGCTAGGCGATACCTCTACATCCAGGGACCCCTGACACCCGCAGACATCCTGTCCTCCAGGTAGCACAGTGGCTAGGCCCACAATACTTCTGGGGATGCACGAGAAGGTCTTCATGTGAATTTCTTTTAAAATCAGAAGAAGAAGAAGACAAATGTGACAGCAATTTTAAAATCAGAAGAAGAAGACAAATGTGATAGCAATAACAAAACCAGCCCAGATTCGATTTGTTTTTATACCAACATGGTTGTAAACTGTTTAATTGTAACTTTTTTTTTTTTTTCAAATGAAGGAAGGGGCCCATAAGACTAAAAATGCCCAAAGCCCACAGACAATGTCGCCCAGTGGCTCTGTCCACACTCCCGGTCCTCAGCGTAAGTGGGGGTTCCAGCTTCCTGGGAACCCCAGGTGGAACCCACCATCAAAGCAGAGAGATGTGCCATGAATTGTTTAGTAAGGTCAGTGCAGAGGGCAGCGACCCCAAGTGTCTGCTGCTCCTACTCCCATGTCCCAGCCTTGCCTGTCCTGTCCAGATGGGGGCAGGGGGCCACCTGCTGCTCTGGGGTCCTTACTTTTCCTGTCTGGATTAGGCTCAAAGTATAGCCAAATGGAGGCCTGAGCTCCAAGCAGAAGCTTGGAAGACTCTGCCTTCTGCCCAGAGGTGCAGACATTGGCCCTTGCAGACCATCATGCACTTGAACACTACCCGTTCCATCTCTTTCTTTTTTAATATTTTATTTATTTATTTAACAAAGAGAGCACAAGCAGAGGGGAGCAGGAGAGGGAGAAGCAGGCTTCCCACTGAGCTAGGATTCCGATATGGGGCTCAGTCCCAGGACGCTGGGATCATGACCTGAGCCGAAGGCAGACACTTAACCGACTGAGCCACCCAGGCGCCCCTATCCTGATCTCTTGCAGGAAGGAACCAGGCTAATGCCTTCCTTCCTTTCCTTCAGAACATAATGAGAGCCGCCAAGTGTCACAGGCATCTCCTGCATTGTTTAACTGAAGGATCCCAGCAGCCCAAAAGGAGGGTACTACAATTAGCTCCATTTTACAGACACAGAAACTGAGACTCAGAGAGATTAAGAGGTTTAGTTAAGTTCAGAAAGATAATAAGTAGTGGGGATGGGATTTGGTCTGCCTGACACCAGAGTTTATACACCCTTGTACCCCTGTCCCCAGCCAGAGGGCTGGCCTCTAGGTGGAGGGGTTACAATCCCCAAAGAAGCAGTATGCTCTGAGGCAGTGTTTCCAAGGTGAGGCATGAATGTGGAGTCTTGGCCATCCCCAGGAGACTTTGGGTATCATATAAAATGAGCTTTTTCTGTTTATTCCATAGTTTTGTGGGCATATAAGCAAGGACATGGAGTTTATCCACCAAAACCATTATTTCCTGAGTATTCCTTCTAGTGGAAGGTAGATAAGTTTTCACAGGGGAGTTGACTTCGAGAAAAATATGAAGTCAGTCACGGAACAGCTGACCTACAGCTAAAGCAAAAACCAAAATAAAACAAGACAAAAACTTTAAATCCTGGTCTGAGGAAGAGACACCTAGACCTTCTGGTCATAATCTCTGAGTTTGAGACATCTTATGACTGTCCTTAAAAAAAGAAACTTCGGTTCTCCCAGACTCAGTTTCCCCATCTGAAAAACGGGGAGGGCCCCCACAGGGTGGTTGTAAAGATGCAAAGTGTTGTCACACGGTAAATGTATTGCCAGGGTCTGTGTGAAAATCCGGGGAAGTAGGACAGGGAGTGCCTCTGGCAGGCGCCTCTCCTGCTGCAAGCTCTTGGACAGGGAGCAGGAGAGGTATTCTTGGACAGGAAGACTGGGGAGCGGTTAGGCTAAGAACTTGGAGTTCTCTGTGCTTAATTCCACTTGGGACCTACCCCAGAATTGCTAGGCCTCCCAAGTAACATGATATAAATCCATTTAATTGAACATGAGCCTTAATTGCCAAAATTACCTGTAACATTAGCTTCTTCTGCAGCTGTGCCCTCTCCTGGGGCTGATGCCAGTTCTCTGGGGATGACTGGATCCCAGTTGGGCCGGGCCCTAATGGGGTAGGCTGTCCGTGACTTTGATCGTTCATGATGGGACCTAGAAGCGGTGGAGAGATGTCAGGACTGGGCCTCTCGGCTTGCTCTCCCTCCAGCGTCTCTGACCCTTGACACAGCCTGTCTAGCTTCTCCTCCAAGATGCTTCCCCTGGTTAAAGATGTCAAAGAAGTCTCTCATTTTTTCTGGAATCTCCTCCAACCCTGGATGTCAGGACCCATGTCCGGTGTTTCTATTAAAACCCCTAACCACAGAGCTCACAATGCTCAACCAGTGGGACCACTCAGCATTACTGAGGATTTCTAGTAACCAGAGGGGACAGGAGACATGAAATAAATGCCGGTGGTGGCCACCACAGGCCATGAGGCTTTGCCTCAAATACCCTTATTTTCATTAAATAATGTAAGGAGATTAAAAACAGCCCAAAGAAAGAGCAGTTAACACAGATCTACCAGTTATCAATGAAATGCAAATTAAAATTTAAATCACATACATCTGTTCGCCTATCAGACTGCAAAAATTTTCAAGCGTAACATTTCAGTATTGCGTAATGTGGGGGAAAGACTGTTTTTTAGTTCTAGTAGCAGTATAATTTCGTTGAGAAAACTTGGCAGGATTAGCTAACATTAAAACTGCCTAGGCATGCCCCTTGACCTAGCAATTCTACCTCTAGCTCTCTATCGACCTTAGGAAAGTGATTGCACAAGAACTCAGAATACTTTGCACAAAGATGTCCATTGCAGCGTTGTTTAGACGGCAGCTGGAAACAACCTAAATGTCCATCCCAGGGCAATGCTTAAATAATGTACGGAGGCAGCTGTCACCTCCCCAGGATTTAATTCATGTTCCAGTCTCCTCTGATCAGCATGAACTCTCAGTGATGACCAAAGGGTAGAACTGTGTATAGACTTGGAAAACTCTCTAAGACTTGCTGTCGGTGAAAACAAAACAAAAACGGGGAACAGAAAGATCCAAACAGTTGCAAAGTGAACTATATAAAGGCAACACTTACAAAACAAAAACAGACTTACAGAAGAAAGCCGAAGCAATACCGTACTTCTAGAGGTATCTATAGAAAAAGGTCAGGAGACAGAACCAGCAAGTTAATGACAATAGCCACCTCTGGCCAGGGATATAGGATTGGGGGAGGAGATCTCAAGCTTTATATCAAGGTTTTGAAAACCATTTTTACAAATGAATATATTCGTTTCGGCTCTTTCTATAATTAACAATAAATATATTGATGGGGTTGGGTGAAGGCTATGTGGAGAGTTATATTCTGTCACCCTTTGTATTTTTCCAAATTCTCCATAATAAAAATTTAAGAATTAAACAAAAAGTTTGGCATGATAAAAATGATGAGCTCACAAAAATATTGCTCCTTCTAAAAGATCTGTTAGATGTGCCCAGCTCTGCCCCCAGGGTGGACCTGGCTGACTTGGATGCCTCTGTGTCATAAGCCTGTTGACTGAGGGTCTGACTCCCTGAATGAATGAATGAATGAATGGATTGTTTCATTGAAAGGGATCTACCAAAATGGAGACCTACCTTTTGAGGACTCATTCCTGGTGTTTCTAGCTCTAGTTGGTCTGTGACCTATGCAAGTAAATGTGGGAAATGCGGCTCACGCTCTTCCTCAGGACTGAAGAGGTGAGTATCTTGGGGTGGTGGTATTTCTAAAGGAGGGAAAAAAAGGCATCCTTACCCCACACTCACCCCAGTTGTCAATGAGACACTCCTTTACAGGAGCCCACGCTGCTCCTTCCTCAGGGCTCTGGGCTAAGCTCTGGCATATAGAAGAGGTTCTGTGGATGGTTTCTAGACTATTGAACAGGATGGGGGGGGTACTTGCTACACAGAACTCCTGGCAAGGAGCCATGGGTCTAAAATCCACCTTGGACCAGGTTTGGAATCCCATTACTCATTCCTACCACTCTCCGGTTGGGTGTTGGGAGGTAGATGGGGAGCTTGGAAAAGGAGAGAGGAGTGAGGGGAACAGACACAGAAAGGGGGATATAGGGGGCAAACGCACATCTTGTGTTCACCTCCAAGGACAATCAGTTATAACCGTGGAGATGATAAGAAATAAAAGAGAGACCAAGCTCCCTGCCAACTGAGTATTAATTTTTAAAGTCTCCGAAATCTCGGGGCGTGGAGAGAAGCAAACGCCCCAGTATCTTCTCCATGATCTCATGCTGTATGCATCATAAGACACATGCCTATCAAAGCTCCAAGTAACTGCGACCTGAAATCCCAGTCTTGTACAGACACAGGGTTTCATGAAGCTAACCATGGTGATGCCGGGTAAGTCCTTGAGGGCTTCCAGGGAGATGGGAATCCCCAGGGAGTGAGGTGGTGGGAGAGAGGGTCTGAGCGCCTCTCCACTGGGCCATGTGCACCGACCCAGGCTGACCCGTAACTGGAGCCCCTGGAAGGTCATTAGGAATGTGACATCCAGGTGGCCTGGGCGGCCATGCCCGACAGGTGGGTGGGGCACGTCTTACTCAAATGAGGTTCAGCTGGGGCTGGGGGTGAAGCTGGGGTAGCAGCGATCTCCTGCCTTTACTCTCCCAGGGCGCCCACCCTTTGAATTTCCCTCCTAGCCTACCCAGGCTCCGGGCAAAGCCCAGCCTCTCTCCCCCTCCGGTTGTCTTTGTTTCTGTGGCGGAAAATTTGAAAGCCCAGCATATTGGATTTCTTTTTAGCACACCGATAAGGCAGAGGAAACATCTGTGGCTTGAGACAAAAATGTGTGAAAGATGGAGGGGGGGCGGGGTGGGGATAGGAGTGTTCTGTCTTGCAGAACGTTTTATCTCCTTGCTAGACACCTCCTTTATTAAACTTAAATTTATAGGTCGAAATGCGAACGCGAACACAGAGGAGACAGAAGGCTGAAATCCAAACGGCGGGAATTAAAAGGCAATCTTGCAAAGTCACAATTCCAGAGTTAAATGCGGATGCATTCGTTGGGCTTTACTCCCCACCCCGCCCCGCCCACTCCCTTTCCTTGGCCATCGAGCCCCAAGAGCTCCGCCACCTGTGGTACCCGTCTCAGATTTATTATCAGTTTCCAGGGACTGGGAGAACAGCCTCTCCACCCGCCTCTTCATAAATCAGGCGCTGAAAGTGGTTCAGATGACAAGCTGACAGAAGATGCCTGGACCCCGGCGGGATGGAGCTTTCTAGCCCCCGAGGCAGGCTGTTGGTCCTTCTGCATAATCCCAAGGAGAGAGAGAGGATGGGAGAGAGAAGATCAGAGAGGGGACATGAGAGCCGCCTCCTGTAGCATCCCCACGCCTTGCCCCGCTCCCTGCCTGCCGCGCCCTGGGCTCTGGGATCCCAGGCTGAATCCAAAGGAGCCTCACGGTGCCAGGCTGTGTGATGGGCAGGAACGGCCAGCTTCAGGAGGGGGACGCCCTGCCTCGAAATAGCCCCGGTGCACTCTGTAAGTGGGCCATTTGTTGTTTGATGTGTTAGAAGTTTCATCAAACCTCTGGGCATATTTATACAATTAGAGCGGCAAGCGAAAGAAAACAGCACAGTGACAAATTGGGCTCGTGCACTCTGATTAACTTGTTAAGCTAAATAAATGGCATAGGAAACGTGCCCCATTTGAATTTATGAAATTACTTCTCATCAAGATCGATGGCGGCTGGACCAGTCCGGGGCAGGCAGCTGGTATATGCTCTGGCTCCAACTCGATGTGAGTACAGGAGATGAGAGGACACCATCTCCCCCCCCCCCCGCCCGCTCCATACAAAACGACACATCCTGGAGACAGGGGCCAAGCCGGGCTGCTGTTCTGCTCAAAGCTCCTAACCACACTGACTCCAGCACCAGCGACTCCCCTCGACCAGAACCCAGATGGTGAGCTGACTCCCATCACCCAGTGTTCTCCGGGTTCTTGGTTTTCACAAGATGACCAGCACAAAAGCCAGAGGGCATGGGGCTGGGGTTGAAAAACCCTGTAGATCAACCTACATCGCCTACGCTTTCAGCCACCACAGAGAGATGCCGCAGCCCTGAGCTGTGTCCGATCGCAACAGACAGAAACAAACATTTATCGGGGACCTGCGTTGTGTTGGGACACAGGCCTCATACTCTTAAGTCAATGATCGCAACGGCTTGCTGACAAACAGGCTAGTATTATTCCCATTTTGCAAATGGGCACGGAGAGAAAGTCCATGGGAGAGTGCAGGGAAGCTGTAGCGAATGGCAGTGCTGGAACTTGAACCTGGGTGAGGCTGGTCCGCAGAGTCTGTAGTGTTCACGGCCCTCCTTGCTGCCTGCCTCTGGGCCACAGGGACCCCCCGGGGCTCCTCAAAGGGATCCCTGAGCCCCGGAAGGTCTGAAATATCTTTTTTCCTTTTTAAGATTTAAAAAATTCTTAAATTAAATTAAATTTAATCTAACATTTAATTAATTTTAATTCAATAATTTTATTTTATTTAAATTAAATTTAAATTTAATTAATTTTAATTTAATTACATTTTAAAATATTTTTAAGATTTTTAAAGATTTTTTTTCTTAAGATTTCTGTATTTATTTTAGAGAAAGAGAGAAAGTGAGCCGAGGGTAGGGGCAGAGGGAGAGAGAGTCTTAAACAGACTCCTTGCTGAGCGCAGAGCGGGATCCCGGGCTTGATCCCACGATCCTGAGATCATTACCTGAGCTGAAACCAAGAGTCCGATCAATGCTCAACCAACTGAGCCACCCAGCCGTCCCTGAAACTTCCCTCTGACACACCAGGGAGGTTGATGTTCCTTTCCATCCATGTTATTTATAAAATATAAAATATTTTAAAAATACTGCAGGGGCGCCTGGGTGGCTCAGTTGGTTAAGCATCTGCCTTTAGCTCAGGTCATGTTCCCAGGGTCCTGGGATCAAGCCCTGCACTGGGCTCCTTGCTCAGTGGGGAGTCTGTTTTTCTCTCTCAGCTACTGCTTCCCCTGCTTGGGCTCTTTCTCTGTCAAGTAAATAAATACAATCTTTTTAAAAATAGATAAAATAATAGTGAGTATTACTTGCTTTGGAAAATACCAAACAACATAATACATTGCAGGTGTATTCCCAAACAAAATGGTTTATATAAAAAAGAAATTGGGGCTAGAGGGATATATCACAGGGCCTCTAGAATGTTCCATCACGACATGCCTCTGAACGGGCCAGATTGTGCTACAAACACCTTGATTAACTCAAGAGATTTTTAGCTGACAATCAGGGAGTAGAGTCCTCCTATCACAAAGACCTCAGAATGAGAAAGTGGCTTTAGAATTAAATAATGGGTAAAAAGCTGGAAGAACTTTCAGGCATGGAGAGAAAGAAAACCTGCCTTGTCTTAATTAGACGGTTGGCAGAGTTACGGACATTCAAGTTGCTTCTGGTGAGGGTTCAGAGGGGAGGGAGGGGTATGGCCTCGAGGCAAGGAATGCTGGTGACCTCCAGAGCTGGAGAAGCAGGGACAGCGTCTCCCCCCCCAGAGCCCCTGCACAGGGAGTGAGGTCTGTGGACACCTTAATCTCTGCTCAATTTTAGACTTCTGGCCTCCCAAACTTGAAAGAATAGGGGTGCCTAGGTGGCTCAGTCATTAAGCGTCTGCCTTCGGCTCAGGTCATGATCCCAGGGTCCTGGGATGGAGCCCCACATCGGGCTCCCAGCTCAGCGAGGAGTCTGCTTCCTCCTCCCCCACTGTGATCTCTCTCGCGCGTTCACTCTCACTCAAATAAATAAATAATATCTTAAAAAACAAACAAACAAAAACGTGAGAGAATAGATTTCGGTCACGTTGAGCTGCTGAGTTGGTGGTAATTTGCTCTGGCAGCCTCAGGAAGCTAATGAATTCTGAGAAACCTTTCCCTTCATAGTCCACAAACCCCCACCATTTCATATGCCTGGTGCGTTCTCATACTTCAGACCAAAAGACACCTCCTCAAAGTGGCCTCCCGGACCCCCCTAACTAGAGCAGGTAAACCTCTTGTTAACCTTGGTCATGGCCCTCAGTTAAACCTAAAAGTCTTAGTTTCTGTGCTTGTGTTCTGTGTGTCTTCTTCTCTTTAGTATACGAACCCTGGGACGGTCAGGGACTGTGCACTCTACTGCCTGCTGTACCCCCAGCGTCCAGCAGAAAGCCCGCAGCAGAATGGATAGCCCTTGAAGATTTGTTGAATGAATGCATGACCTTTCACAGGGTTCTGAACGTCAACTTGAGTTTCACTGGTATTAATAAGACCGGCGAGCTTCCCAGCTTGCCTTGATCAACAAGTACTAGTGGCTCTTGGAGTCCTAGTTTGGATCCTTCGCCTGTCCCAGGATGTGAGTCTGTTTAATATTCATTTGCTCATTCACTCATTCAATAAATATTTATTTATTCGGGGCTTTATTTTGTGTGAGGCAGTCCACTGATGATTCCTAATTGGGCTTTTTTTTTTTCCCCTGTTGAATTTCAATGGAGGAAGAAAAAAGCAATTGTAGCATTTTTCAAGGCAAAATAAGCCATACAACAACCACAGACCACAAACAACAAAACAATCTTTCATGAGGCTAATTAGTCCTGAGCCTTATAAAAAAACAAAACAAAACAAAAAAACCTGCTAATTCTGGAACAGTCTTTGAAGGCTTTTTGAACAGAATGGTAATCAGGAAACTTCAGCCTTCACCAAGCAAGTGCTCAGAGAAAAACAAGGCGCTCCAGAGTTGTGGACTTTCTGTAACTCTGATTTGGCTGAATTTTCTTCTGATAAGGTAATTTTAAGGACATTGATGGGCAAGCGAAGCCCATTCATTGCACACACGGGTTCTTTCAACCGACTTCAGGATATACACGTAGTGTCCTAATCAGAAGTGTTTCTTTCTGTTTAAAACCCAGAAGGGTAGCTGACATCTTTTATCAAAAAGACAGACAATTCTTATCCCCTGACAATTCCAGATTATGGGTCCCAGGAGGCTCTCCTTACACTGGTATTTTATCACCGGAATCAGAGCGACTGCTGTTTATTTTCTGAACCTGCGCATAGTTTTCAAGGTGTTTCCAACAGGGCCGGGGCTGACAGTGACACGTGTTATTGTCACATTGCTAGATCTGAAAGAAAACACCAGATAAATAAATATCAGGGTTTTCTTGGATCTCTTTTTGCTATCATGGGCACGGGAGGTACTGGTATTTGTTCAGGTACAGCTCCTCTCTGCTTGGTGAGGCCCTTTCCCCTTTCATCTCCCCTCTGGTGGAGCAGGGGGAGATAGGTTGGAGGCCAGCAGCCCAGCGAGGACAGCCATTTAAACCCAGTGCCTGCTGAGTCTGGGCGAGGGATACAGGGCAGCGAAGGCGGCCTGGAGATCAAGTTCCCTCCGCCGAGGGGGAGGGGTGGAGTCCGGCCACACTGTCTTCTCAGTCCCCGGGGCAGGTTATCTCGGTGGGAGAGTCCCTGTGGCCGGATTCCGAGTCAGGTGACACGGGCTGGGGTCCCAGTGCGTAGGTCACCTAACCTCTGAGCCTCTGCTTCCCGGTCTGCAGAACAGGATACCGGGACCTACCTCCCCCCGCCCCACCTCCCTCCCCAGGTGCAGAGGGAAGCACCCATCTCCATTCAGAGCAGCTCCTTAATGTCCCCCAGACACCTGCTGCCCATTTCCCTACTTACCTCCTCCGCCTCTGCCCCCACCCGCCCTTTTCTCTTCTATGGATCACACCTCTCTCTGCCTTTTGCCTATTTTTGATCTCCTTATCTTCGATCAGGCGATGACGTCAACCAACCGTGGCCCTTGGGCCACATCTGGCCTGCTGCCTGGCTTTGGAAATACAGTTTCGCTGGAACACAGCCATGCCCGCTCATTTACATATTACATATTGTCTGCAAGTGTGGCAAAGCTGAATGGTTGCAACAGAGACCATATGGCCCCCAAAGCCTAAAATCTGCATGATCTGGCCCTTTCCGGAAGAAGTTTGCCAACCCTTGTACTTGATGCTCTCCTAGACATAAGCCATTCTGATTTCCACTCATCCTTGAAGACCCGCCTGGAGTTCTAAATCTGCTTGGCGCTCCTCCATGCATGTTAATCGTTTTGTGTGGAAAAAGGTTTCCGTGATCAAATCCCTTGGGAGAATCCTAAGTCAAAGGAACGTAGACAGACGTCGTTGCTAAATGTAGGACTTGTCAGAGCATTTAATGGGCCTCTGTGCATTGGGAATCCCCACCAGGGGAATGTAGTGTGCAGCATTTCCCAAGCCTTTTTCCCCACTGGGCCACTAAGTGTTGAAGAGCTTGATTCTGCTTCTCTAACTATTCTTTCCCTTTGCATGATGTCATCCGATCCCATAGCTTCAGAATATTTTTATCTGAAAATTTGGTTTCTAGCCTGGGTCTCTCCTCTGGGCTCCAAACACCAGTCTCCCTTTATCTACAATTGTCAAATAGATAACTCCAACTTAAAGTGTTCCAAATGCACTTGCTCCCCTCCCATCTTTATATCCATCATAGGAAGTGGCAATGCTGTTGATCAGTTGCGGGGGTCGAAAACCGAGGACCTTCTTGACTCCCCTCTTCCTCTTGTGCCCTTTATCAAATGCATCAACACATCTGTTGTCTCCAACTACAAATTGCATTCTGCACGGGACCACTTCTCACCCACTGCTACGAGTGACGAGCCAAATTGAATCCACCGATATCTCCCCTGAATTTTGGCAACAGCCTCCAGATTGGGCTTCATGCTTCTGCTCTTTCCCCCGTGGTTCATCCTCTGCACAGCAGAGTGATCATTCTGAATCTTAAGTCCAAACATGTCACAACTTTCCCTGGCTTAAAATACTTCAAGGAAAATATTTCTGTTCCAACCTGAATGAATATGGAATTTCCTGAATGGCTTTCTGGGTTCTAGATAATCAGGTCTTCACCTAACTCTTACCTCGGGCCAATTTTGCCCTTAAGCCCAGTAACCCCAGGGCCTTTGCACACGCTAATGTTGCATCTTGGAAAGCTCACTGTCATTCTGTTTCCTGCTCCCATCTTTTCAAGTCCTCTTCTGCCTCATCATTGTCATATAGGTCTTTCTTAACTTGATAGTTAGAGAGTTCCCTGCTCATCACCCAAAGAACACCCAGTTTCTTCATATCAAATTATTCTACCATATAATCTTCATGGTTCTCATCAGAACCGCAGATTATCTTACTGGTTTATTGTTTTCATGCTTTTTTTCTGTCTCCCACTGGGTAAAAGCTTCATGAGGGGAAGAACCAGGCCTGTTTTCCTTTTACCATCACTAGGGATCCAGAGCCCAAGACAGTGCCAGGCACATGATAGCTATTTGACAATAGGCGATTGTTGATGTGCTGACTCATAACCTCCTTTATCTACAGAGCACCCCCGTACCAGCATTTTAGATTATTGTTATAACAACAACAACACCTGACATTCATTGAGGGTTGGTTGCCAGGGACCATGCTAAATGCTTTTCATTTGTTATCTCATGCAGGTCCTCCAATTAACCTATAGAGCTCATGAGCTGGTGCTATTTCTATTCCCATTTCACAGGCAAGGAAACTGAGGCACTAAGGGACCAAGTTACTTGCCTAAGATTGCACATCTGGTTATCTAGATCTGCTTCCAGAGCCATGCCTGTGGGCAATGATGCTAGGCTTATAGCTGTGTCATGGTGGCCAGCATTCGCAAGGTCAACAGCATTGTGACCAATTTCATGTCTGACCCATGGCTTCTGATTTGAGGAGGGACTCTGCTATCTGGTGTGCCATTATTTCGAACGTCCCTTCGCTACATCAAAAACCTTATTTTTGGGGCGCCTAGGTGGTTCAGTGGGTTAAAGGCTCTGCCTTCGGCTAGGGTCATGATCTCAGGGTCCTGGATTGAGTCCCACATCGGGCTCTCTGCTCAGCAGGGAGCCTGCTTCCTCTTCTCTCTCTGCCTGCCTCTCTGCCTACTTGTGATCTCTCTCTCTCTCTCTCTCTCTCTGTGTCAAATAAATAAATAAAATCTTTAAAAAAAATTTTTTTAAAAAAAGCTTTCATCAAAAAAAACCCAAACCCAAACAAAAACAACTTATTATTTTCATTGGGAATCACCAAATGTACTTTGCGCAATCCCCATCTATCATAGAAAGAGTTTCACCTCTATCTATTATTATAATGAGCTAACTGCTGTAAAGTGCTTAAGACAGTTCCGGCCCATAATAAGGGCTTTGTAATTTTTTGTTCAATAAGTCGAATATATAGCCGGAAGCGCTCTGTCCTTGACCACGGAGGCGAACAAAAATAAGAGGTGACCAAAAGCGAGGTCCCTGTGCTATCTGGGTGGCATGCCTGCCGGACATGAAGTAACATTGAATCCCAGATTCATTCCCTCCCTCAAAGACAACCTGGCCCCGATCTTTAACACCTTTCAGCACCTGCTAATCTCCCCCTTTAGCAGAGAGAATTCTCTGGGACTAACCTAATGCTCAAAGCCTTTGGCAGGCAACAGTATCTCTCAGGCATGTAAGAACATTGCTTTTTATAATGTTTCATCCTCACGCGTTCACAAGCAAAACCCCCTACGACTATATATTTTGAAAGCTTGAGCTTTTTATTATTATGGTAAATTTTGATTTGTGGCAAGCGATATTGCCTTTGAATTCTAGTACCGATATCAAGTTAGTGGGTTTTTTTTTCAACATGAATTTAAGTTAAAAATTAGTTTACAATACACATTTATCCTAACGACCCATCAATTCCAGTCCTAGGTATGCAGCTGAGAGAAGTGAAAACTTCTGTCCATGTAAAATTTACAGGCGAACGTTCATAGCAAGTATTACTTATAATAGCCCCAATTGGAAACAACCCAAATGTCTATCACCAGATGAATAGATAAAGAAATTGTGGCTCTCCATACATAATACGCAGTAACGAAAGGACAAAATAGCAAGGCTTCCAATGACATGGATAAGCTTCAAAGGCGTGGAGTTAAGTGAGAGAAATCCGAAACAGGAGACTGGGAGCTCTGTGATCCCACTGACATGACTTTCTAAGAAAAGGCAAAATGCAACAACGGTAAACGGGCTGCCCGAGTCCCAGGATAGGGGAGAAGGTGGACAGGAAGGGACCCAAAGGTGGTTTTGGAGGATAATGGAAAAGATCTATGTTTTGATTGTCAAGGTGTTTACATGGCTATGCAAGTTTGTTAAAGTCATGGAAATGGACATTAAGGTAGATGTTGTTTTATTCTATGGAAAGTATATCTCACTTAAGTTGATTAAAAGAAGAGTTTAAAGGGAAAATAGGCAAATAATAAAACAAGAATGGTATGGAAAGGCCAAATGTGTGAAGGTGGCTGAGGATAGAAACTTTTGTTCATCCTATTGTCTCTAAAAACATTCCTTAACCAATTTTGGCAATTTTTTTTTTTTTTTAAGAATTTATTTATTTGGGGAGCCTGGGCAGCTCAGTGGGTTAAAACCTCTGCCTTCGGCTTAGGTTGTGGTCCTGGGGTCCTGGGATCGAGACCCGAGTCGGGCTCTCTGCACAAGGGAGGAACCTACTTCCCCATCTCTCACTCTGCCTGCCTCTCTGCCTACTTGTGATCTCTGTCTGTCAAATAAATAAATAAAATCTTAAAAAAATAATTTATTTATTTAATTGACGGGGGGCAGGGAGGAGGAGCAGAGGGAGAGGGACAAACCACCTCCTTGCTGAGTTGGGAGCCAGATGTGGGGCTCCGTCCCAGGATCCTGAGATCATGACCTGTGCCGAAATCAAGAGTCAGATGCTTCAGGGCACCTGGGTGGCTCAGTGGGTTAAAGCCTCTGCTTTCGGCTCAGGTCATGGTTCCAGGGTTATGGGATCGAGCCCCGCATCGGGCTCTCTGCTCAGCAGGGAGCCTGCTTCCCTTCCTCTCTCTGCCTGCCTCTCTGCCTACTTGTGATCTATCTGTCAAATAAAAAAAAAAAAAAAAAGATTTTATTTATTTATTTGACAGACTCAGATGCTTCACCGACTGAGTGACACAGGCACCCCACCACCTTTGTCAATCTTCATGAAATCGTCACCTTAACTCTGTCAACCTTTTCTCTTATGGATGCGAGATTGCATCCCACTTGAGACATCAGAAAGGTCTTCCCTACCCTACCATTATGAAAACTACTATCTCATATTGTCCTCTGTGCTCATGTAATTTTTAAAAATAAGCCTTCTAAAAAATTATTTGTCTTACTTGTGGTGAAGAGTACCCAGCAGGACATCTACCATCTTTCTTTTTTTTAAAGATTTATTTATTTATTTTAGAGAGGGGAGTGGGTAGGGGCAGAGGGAGAGGGAGGGAGAGAATGGCAGGCAGACAGAGGGCTGAGCACGCAGCCCGACGTGGGGCTCGATCTCACAACCCTGAGATCGCCACCGGAGCTGAAACCAAGGGTCGGATTCTCGACCAGGTGTACCCGGGACATTGACCATCTTAACCATTTGTAAGCACACACGTTAGAGGCCTTCGGTGAGTTTACACAGTTGTGTGACCCTCACCACTGTTCATCTCCAGAACCTTCTCGTCTTCCAAAACTGAAACTCTGTCCCCAGGAACCCAAAACTCTCCGTTCCCTCCTCTGGGCCCCTGGCAGCCACCATCGTCCTCTCGGTCTCTGGCCGGGCACCTCTCGTGCAAGTGGAATCCTGCACGATTTGTCCTTTTGTGACTGGATGATTGCACTTTGCACACATGTTCGTATCCTCTTTAAACCCGTTTGGTTTTGAATCCACCTGGAATTTATTTCGTGTGCATCTGGTGGAGGTCCCGACTTGATTTCCATACTTCCAACAAATGGTGAACCAAATCACCCCACCTTGGTTATGGAGGAGACAGGATTTTTCACAATCAAACGATAGACACCCTTACCCTCCTCTGTGTTCCCGATGTCAGCGTGTCCCTTCAAGGGCCCTCTCTTCTGTCCCTTTGATCTGTTGGTTTATTCCTGAGTTCCATCCTGACTTGGCCTTGGTCTGGTTTTGCTCCTTCTAATTAGCCTTTTAGCTCCTCCAAAGGACTCAGGACACCCCCAGGGTTTCCCTAACCCTCTCCCAGCTCCCTCTCATTCCCCAAGGGAACCTAGTGTGTGTGGGAGGGTGGTCCTCAGTGTAGGTGTGGGGAAGGAAGCTCAGGGCACACTGGTGGCATCGCACGGACCCTGACTGTCCTGAGCCCACCCACCTGCTTCAGGCCTGGGAGGTCAGTCTGCGGCCCTTGCCTCAGAAGGAGCTGGTGTGGAGCTCAGGTGCTTATGAATGATTTGGATTTCTCTGCCAGCCGTGAAGCTTTGTTGTGACCCAACTGTGATTGTCAGGTAAACTTCAAGATAAGGCAAGTTAATCTTGGTTCTCCTCCAAGGACATTCGGTACCAACATGCAAAGCAGAGTCCTTCCGAAGTTCATTTTAGATGGGACCCCGGAGGCAGTCCCCTAGGCTTCTCTCAATTTCTGTGAAGGAAGCACAGTGACATGTTTGGGGCCACCTCTCCTGGGTTGTGACAGGACGTTGGAGGAGCCGAGCCTGGGCCCACAGGGGCAGGGCTGGCTGGCAGGTGTGTGGGGCTGCCGACGTTCCATGACGGTCTGCAAGGTTGTGTTAAGCCCTTGGCCTAGTATCCCACAGAGTCGGGGTGCTTCAGATGGCTTTCTCAGGGCTAGGGGTGTGGGCAGAGAGTGGGAAGGGCTGGCGTTTCCATCAGTCTCTTGCCATCTCCCATCAGATGAGTCAGGTCACATCGGCCAACGAGCTGCCTCTAGGTTGCTGGTAGGAGGCAGGGGAGAGAAGCTGGGCCAAGGTAGAGCAGAGATAAGCTGGCAGAGCTTGTCAGGGAACAATGGGCATCTTCTTCCCCCACCCCTGCACCAGGGAGGCCACCTGGAGAGCTGACTGCATTTGGGAAAGGCCCCTTGAGGACATGTGGGCCTGGGAGGAGCTTGCAGGGACCGTGTGCACAACAGGCCAGCTCTGCTGGGAGCTGGCAGGAAGGCAGTCGGCAGAATGGGCCAGAAGCTTGGTGTTCCCCAAACTGCAGTCTTCACATGCCACCTTCCCATACACCCCATGCCCTGCGTTGGTCTTTACAGATTACATGTGCGCACATGTGCACACACACGCGCGCGCGTGTGTCTCACATGCATACCTATACATATACATTGAAACCTCTTTCCTAGCATCGGTGTACTTAGCATTCTTATAAGCAGGAATCTGATCTCGTGCTGACTAGTATCACTCAGTAAGAGAACTCTTTCGATCGGCCGATGCTGTTGTAAGCATTTTAAATAGATTAACCTAGTCAGTATCAACTCCTTGAGGTCAGTTCCACTGTGGAACATTCCCCCGCACTCCCCTCCTCCCACTTTTAACATATGAGGAGGGGTGCCTGGGGGGCTCAGTCAGTTAAGGGTTCAATTCTCAGTTTCAGCTCAAGACATAATCTCAAGGTCCAGAGTTCAACCCCGAGTCGGGCTCCCTGCTCTGAGGGGGGTCTGCCTGAGATTCTCTGTCTCCCTCTGCCCCTCCTGCTCGTGTTCTCTCTCTCGCTCCCTAAAATAAATCTTTTTTTTTTTTTAATGAGGAAAGGAGGGATGCCCGAGTGGCTCAGTCAGCTAAGGGCCTGCATTCAGCTCAGGTCATGATCCCAGGGTCCTGGGATCAAGTCCCACATGGGGCTCCTTGCTCAGCGGGGAGCCTGCTTCTCCTTCTGCCTGATGCTCCCCTTGCTTGTGCTTGCTCTCTCTCTCTCAATCTCTGATGAATGAATAAATAAAATCTTAAAAAAAAAAATAAGGAAAGGAGGCACAGAGAGGTAAATCCCGTGCCTAAGGTGACTCTGTTTCACACCCAGGCTGCCTGGCTCTTGGGTCTGAAACAGGCTGTCTGTCAAACATGGGCTAGGCTGGATGTTTTTTTCCCCCTGAGTCACATGAATAAATCACAAATATACACACACATCAAGTACAAACTGTTCACCTGTGTGCCACCTTGTTCTCTCTGCAAGCCTGCACTTCCGGGCCCCCACTTAGGCACGGCACTGCCGGGGAGGGATGGTGCATTGCTCCAGTCAATGCAGGAGCTGGGATGACCTCCTTCCCCAGGACAAGGAGACCAGCAGGACCACCGTCCTCTGACAGACTTTGGCCGCGCTGACCCTTCCCTCCACTCCAGATGTGTTCTGGCTCCTACCTCCGAAGCCACCGCCGGGATTCAGTGTGAGTGCGCTGGGTGGGAGGGAGGGAGGGAGGAGACAAAGGGCGGGCCTTCTGGGGCCCAACGGCCACAGAGAATCCTCCACGCCCACTTATTTAGTTGGCCCGATCCCCCAATTCTTCACGGTCGCTGTCCTGTGGTCTGGTTCTAAATCAAGCACCTGGCCTGAGGGGTTCCCGGTGAAGTCGGCAAGGAGGAAGTTCAAGGTCAGGCTTCAGAGCTGTGTGGCCCCCAGCCCCAGGCATCAGGATTTATGGCCTGTTGTGTGGTTTTCACGGGAAGTGATGGCATCACTTGTCCTATCACTCTCACCTTGGGTCATCTTCGGGGCAGCCCCAGGGCAGGCTCTGATCCCCTTAGCTGTGTCCCAGGTGGCTTTAGCCCATGGTGGAAGGAGTTTGAGAAATGGTTCTGTCTTCTCCTGGAGGCCTCAGGTCAAGTGGGGAAAGAATGAGCTGTTTCTCTAGGCCTTGGCCTGTGGCCACCTGCTTGTCTGACAGGCTGAGCACCATGTTCCCAAAGGACTCCCGGGGCCTCTGTGATAGGGCACCCAGGACTCCCCTCTCCCTCAGCTGGGCATGCCTGGTAACCTTTTGAACAGATGGCTCTGGTCCAAATCCTGCGGCTGTTCCTCCCCAGGGGGGTGGACGGGGCGAGGGGTTCTACCTTGTTAGGGGCCGAGTTTCCTCACCTGTAAAATGGGGGAGCAGCTCCTAGTTGGCTCTGTTACTGGGAGGATGGAATGAGTTCAAGGGTGGAGATGGCCTGATCCCCAGACGCCGCCCAAGGATGGGTGGGTAGGGCCGTGGGACAGGCGGGCCACTATGGCTTTGCTTCTCTCTCCTGCCTTTGCCGACTGCCTCTTCGGGGCCAGCTGTGGTCCATGGAGTTTGGTGGTGGCCACCGAAGCAAGCAACATCCCAGCCCTTGTAGACTGAAATGCATCTCTCCCCTGGCTCTGGGTAGTTCACTTCCTCACCTCCTAGAGACGGGGCTTTCTACACTTTGGGAAGGAGGTCATCAACCCCTGCGGAAGTCAGACCAACGTCCCCGTGCACGGGGTTCACCAAATTTACAGATAAGTCAGGGAGTTCTTGGCCACCCCCCACCCCCCGCCCTGTCACCGCAGCCACTCTTTCCATTCTCCTTAGTGTCTCTTAGCAGTCCCTAGAGATGAATTGGAAAAGAGAAAGGTGCCCTCAGCCATTTTGCTCATTCCCTTTTCCCCTTCCAGGCTCCCATGGGTGCCCACGGAACCGTGTGAAATGCTCTTTTTAAAAGCCTAATTATTTACACTGACAGTATTTACTTTTAACCTCCAGTTGCTGAGTCAATATCATTTTTCCTCCTTTCTTTCCGTCCCTTGGCTCCAAAAGCCAGCAGCTTTGCAAAACCCACCTGATTGTGTGTGTGTCTTTATCTGCAGGGTGGCCTTGTAAATTTCACCTGCTCCAGGAAATAAATGACGGGGGCCGGGAAGACCTAGCAGGAGCTGTCCTTTGGACCTCTGGCCCGGCCTTGGCCTCATACCGCAGCCCGCAGGCCAGGCACTTGGCGACATCCTTAAGCCTTCGGGGCTTTCGGGTTAAGGCGAGCTCCTACCACGCCCCTCACATTTTCTTTGCATTGCCCCAATGGAGGTGGGAGGGTGGGGATCTTCTCTAAACCTGTGACCATCCGGGGAGTTTCTGAACAGCCTGAGACTACAGGAACCAACCCTCTTATCTGCTCTCCCGATCGCTTCCCGGGGTGAGTCTTCCCGGTGACGCCCTGCCACTAAACACACTGTACCCAGAAGTGAGCTTCTAGGCACTGCGCTGCAGTCAGCAAACTGATTTGTTCAGTTCTATCTATGATCAGATGCCACGGGCAGATGAGAGTGATAACACCTCCTCTGTTTTGCAATCGTGGACATGATGGAAAGGGGAGATAAGGCGAGGGGGAGGTGTGGGGCAACCTTGAACCGGCTCCCCAGTAAGGACACCGGGAAGGCCAGATGACCCATTTGCGCTGTTTGCAACACGTTGTTTCTCGTTAGCCCCTTGCCCCGGCTGCGGTAATCAACCATGCTAATATCGGTCTCCTCGGTGGGGAGTGGTGTGGCTCGGTGCTTTCCTCAGCCCCAGAGTAACAGATGCCCTACAATTAGCAGGCAACCAGGTGACAAGGATCTCCTGGCTGGTTGACGATAGTCTCAGAGGCTACTCCAGGCCTTCCTGCTTCTATACAGAAGTTCTCTTGGGTCTCCTGCTCATGCTAAAGTGCAGGGAGCCTGGCAGTTCCTCTGCAAGCAGTCCTCCCTCCTGCCAGGAAACGTGGGTTCAGCAAACCAGGTTGTCTGCGCTCCCCCACCTTCTTCTCCTGATGGAGCTTCTTGGAGCCTCTGTCCTTGTCTGGCCCGTTCACTGCTGGGTCCCCAGCCTGGCATGCCGCCCATTCTGAGCTGTGATGGATACCGAATGAATGAACGGATGAGGAAGGAGTGGACCTGGCACCCCCCTACCCCCCACTCCCGCCCCCAGGGGCTGAGAGTTCGTTTTGCAAGCCTACTTTTTATCCTCCTCAGAGGAGCCTCCTCCCCAGGCCGAAGGACACATTGCAATCTAGACGCTGGAAGAAAACTGACCAGTTTCCAAGGTGCAGGTACAGCTGTTGCTGTGGGTGGAGGACAAGGGGTAATGGGCTCCGGGAGCTATAGATGCCTCCAGAAAGTTCTGTAGGGCGCGGGGCATGGGGTGCCTTTCATGCCGTTCTGCAGCAGCTATACGGAGGGCCATGGGCCTGGGGAGGAACTCTTTAGGGTTCATGTCAAAAGTTCAGCCAGTATGGTATTTCCAAATACTAGGAGGGTGGGGTGATCCAAAACAACAGGTAATATACATATGTCTATTTCTAGCCATACCCACAGAGTTAAAAAATGTATATATACATGACTACTGTGTTCCAAATGTCACATCCCTCCCACCCCCAAATTCATTCGTGGAAATCTTAATCCCGGATGTGAGGGCATTAGGAGCTGGGGCCTTTGGGAGGTGCTCTAAGCACGAGGGTGGAGCTCTTGTGCATGGGATTGGCGTTCTTCCAATTAGTGTCCAGAGAGCTCCCAAGCCCCTCTGCCCCATGGGGATACTATGAGAAGACTGTGACCCAGAAGAGGGCCTTCCCCAACCATGCTGGCACCAGCCTTTCTGTCTCTAGGTCTGTGAGGAAGGAGCTTCTGCTGCTCATAAGCCCCCCAGGCATAGTAGTTTTGTTCTAGCAGTCTATACGGATGAAGACAACGATCATTTTCTCCACCGTGAATTGATGGGGTTGCTTTCCTGGTCAGAGTCCCAGCAGGAAATTGATTCCAATTTAGATGGCTTAAGGGTCTCTAAAAAAAGGATGTGATCTCAGAGACATGAAGGGCATGATCAGGGAATGACAAGCGCCGCAGAGCCTGGCAGGGTACCAGATGCTATGACTGAAGCGAGGCCCCTAAGAGCAGGGGAGGAAAGCAGGCATCACAGCTCTGCCAGACCAAGGCCCCAGGAATGGTGCTGCCCACCAGGAGCTATAACCTTAGAGGAACGGGGGTTGGCAATCACGGTCCAAAGCAAGTAGAGAGGAGGGAATGGATATCCTGTCCTTTTCTCTCCCCAGTCTTTCATTGGGCCTCTCACTGGCAGGTGGGAGTCAGAGAGCATGGAGCCCTGGGTCCCTAGGTCAGCCTCATGGGGGCACAGGGCAGGGCAGAGAAGGCAAATGGATGTGGGGGCAGGGCAAGTGCCAGTTGAGGGGAAAGGACAGATCACAGCACGGTGTCGGAGAATGATGATCCCACCCAGCTCTGAAACCAAAGCCCACTTTGATACACAAGGCATACTGTTGGCTGAGCTCTTCCCGTGGACCACCTGTCCGGGATATTCGCAGCACACGGCAGGTGCTTGCGTGCTCCTTTTACCCCATTATTTCTTCAGTGTCAGGAAATCGTCAAGGACGTGAGTTACTTGGATACATCAGCTCATTCGGTTTCAGCACAGTGCCTAGCACATAGCAGATGCTCAAGAAACATTTCTTCAAAAATGAGGCAAGACATGAACTATGAATAAGGAAACCAAGAGGCGAACACGAACCAGTCTTGACAGTGGGTACCGCGAAGCCTGTTTGACACCGAGACAAACGCGATTCCCAGGGGTTAATGGACCAGCAAGTGTGCTCAGCAGCGCGGGGCATTCCACAAATATTTATCGAGTACTTATTATGTACCGGGCGTGTTTACATTTGACTGGAGGAGACAAGCGTCAACGTATGTAAGCTGTGTGATAGCTAAGTGCTATGGAGACAAATACAGTAGGATGGGGACAGGAAGCTCTGGGGACAGGATGTACTTTTATAGATTGTGCGGTCAGGGATGGCCTCTTGGATACGGAGAGACGCGGGAGGCCAGACCCGAAGGAAGGGTGGATAAGTCACGGGGTTCTTTGGGACCAGAGCTTTCCTAGAGGAGGAAAGTGAGCGCAAAGCCTTAGAGGCAGGAACATGTTTGGGGCATTTGGGAGAAAGCAAGGAGGGCACCATGGCTGGGGCTGAGTGTCACTGCCACCAGCCCACGCTTCCCCAGCTGGAGCCCTCCAGTGACTTCTCATGTCCGGGAGATACCCTTGCCCTCTCCCTCTGAGATTCCCATCTCTCACTGCTCTCCAGCCATACTTGGAGCCTGACACTTCCCACCTCCAAGGCCTTTGCCCTTCTTGTTCCCTCTACCTTGGAGACTTGCCCTGTCACTGCTCCGAAGGGCCTCTTCTGACTACCGCTCCGGGTCCTCTCTCCTGCAGGCCTTCCTCTGTTCTTCCTGGTCGACCTGTAATCTCCCATTACTTGGTTAATATGTGTCTGCTGGGTTATTGTGTCACCCTGACCCCCATGAGCTTTCTGAAGGCGGGACCTCGCCAGTTTGTTTCTTCTACGATCCTGTGGACCTGGAACAATGCCTAGCACATAGTGGGTCCTCAGTCTGTATTTGTTGCATCATGAATGAATGAACAGACAAATGAATGAGTGAGGGACAAAATTTTGTTTGAGAGCCCAGAGGGGGACTGAGAAGAACATACTTATTCTTTCCTCAATCTTTTGTCCCTGCAGGTTTTCGTTCTAGACTCTGGGCTTCCCCAGGGAGGTTTTAGAGCCAGCATGCACACTGGCATCGCTGACCGCAAGAGCAGAGCAGTGGGGGTCCTAGTGAGGGTTTTGGAAAAGATTCCTCCTGCACCTGCTCTCCTGTCTTTGGACAAAACTTCCCATGCAAGTTCTCCTTGGGGCCAGGAGCTCCCACAGTGCTGGGAGCAGCTCGCTCAGGCCCAGGGTATCCGCCACACCACAGAATCCCATGCCAGCCCTCCTCCCACTCCTTGCTGAATCAGTTTCCCATTTTCAAAATGAACTAATGAACAGGAAACCACCTCCTGATGGAATATGGCAGCAAGTTGATGCTCTAAACCTGGGAGCTTTGAGAAATAGAGACTTTTCTCACCTCCAGAGTGAAGTTTCTAGATTCAGATATCTGCAGACCCTTATTATGATCTTTACCACCTTCTTATCCACCTCCTCCCCACCCTGATCTAATAACCTAGGTAATTTTAAAACCAACTCCTGTTCTTTCTTATGTGCCTAGTATTACATTTATCTACTCAGTGAACTCATATGAACTGGTGCCATCAGACATGTTCGAACACTCTTCAAAACACTCTTCAAAATAGATCACTGAAAAAATGAGGGACACTCCCTCCCGCACTAGTCAAGGCCGTCCTTGCACCTCTGGTAAGAGGGGTACTTGAATGCTGGTGTAGATCGCTTTCTATTATGATGGCCTTTTTTTCCTTTAAATCTTCTAACTGAGCCGTGTTTGTAGCTGGGGCAGGTATGTTTCTGGTCCTCATTTTACAGAGGACACTGAGCATGAAATTGATGGCTTGGTTGGGGTAGTCCCACAAGGGCTTTGCAGCCCCTCAATTTCCTATCTGACTTAAGGGAGCCCAACTGATGACCTGCCGTGGCAGAGGGAGGAAGGGGGAGAAGGGAGTGACTCAGGAAATTGATGCTGCAATGGAAATGAAAGAGACAGAGTCAGCATGGGGGACAAGGAGCTGGGGGCAGTGATGGAGAAAGGAGAGGTATCACACAGTGGGGCTTTGGACCACCTAGGGTCCAGCATCTGTGTTCTAGGGAAGGTGAGATACCGTGAAACCACACAGTGTTGAGAAAGAAGTAGGAGCATCAAGATGGGCGTCGGTCAGTGTCTCAAAGCTGGCCCCCAACTCTGTGCCGTCAGCCGGGCATCTCATCCCGGGGCTAAGCAAATACCCCCGAGGAGGCTAGGCTGTGGAGAAGCCAGTATTTACCCACAATCTCTGTTTTGGAAGTAATTAATCTTCGAATGTATGAGCCTCTTTGTGGCGGAAAGTGCGTGCTGACACTTCCGTGTAAACACCCAGCTTAGCATGTTGACAAACCGGTGGCTGTTACTTTGATCCCAGGCTGCCGGCTTCAGGGATGCCCCGCCAGGCACAAAGGCGACTCTAATCCCTTGTACACTCATCTCAGATCCATATTTAGAATTCGGAGTCTTTATTTTCTATATCCACTTAAGCTCCGCTTGGAGTTTGTTTGGTAAACTTCGCTCCTTCTTCAAGCGCGCTGGTGACTCATAAGTTCGTTTTCTTAGCAAGGCATGCAGCGAAATTCCAAAGTAGCAAATGACCTGAATGAAAACCCTTAAACTCACATAGATTTAATCACTGCGGCAAATTGGAACCATTTGTGGTCAGGTTTTGATGGCCATTTATAAAGATTTCCCCCATGCCCCCCTCCACTTTCTTTTTAAGTGGCTTAGTTAAGGTTAGTGAGAAAAGGAGGCATCAATGCCAAGGTCCACGGGGTGGGGGAAGGGACTTAAATTGTTTCAGGTTTCAGGGACATCTGCAGTCACCTGAGTATCCTTCCAAAGGCAAGGAGCACACTTTGGTGGTGGCTGGCCATTCTCCCATACGCCTTGGCGGTCAGGCCTCTACAATCCAGAAAATGGGGAGTGGGGGTGGGGTGGGGGGGTGGGGGGCCCCAGCTACTCTCAGGGCTGTGAGTTTCCACAGGAAGTTTGGAGCCCTCTTAGGAAAATACTCCGCTCTGTGACTCTTGTCGCCTCTACTTATCCTAATAAGGCAAAGGAAAGGTCAGTACATTTTTTCACGAACAGCAAAGCCATCGAACCCGATCTGTTATGATTTCTCCCTAAGCAAACCAAACAGATGAGCCTTAATGACGACGCAGGTCCAGAATGGAGTCTGACCCAGGGAGCACCACGAGGGCGTCAGATCTGTTTCTGATAAAATCCACATTGAGGTTTTCAAGAATGAATCAGAAAGGAAGTTCAATTCCATTTCATGACTGGGCTGAACGAAATAGAAGGCTCGTCCGTAATTAAAGGGAAGGTTTTTTTTTTTTCTTTTTTTAAAATTTCTTGCTGTTGTTCTGCATTGCGCTTTCAGAAATTTCTGGAATTGGGATTGCTCTCAACAATCAAGTCGTGGGGTTCTGTTTGATTTCTCGAGAGCCAATGGGAAGGTGAATTTGCCAAGATTGCAGCAACAAATTTTACTGCACAAATTATGGAAAAAGTGACCCAGTAGGGTTCCCCCCAACCTCTTTTTTTCTCCCCCTTCATCTCTAGTTTCTGTGATTATAGTTGGAGAGAAAATTCAGGCTGAAAGAAATTTGATATTTATTTTCTGTGAACTTTAATAAAGAAAGTGGTGGGTTTGGGACTTTTTTTTTAAGGCCCTTTGGACAAGTCAATTTTTAATTTTTTTTTTTTTTTTTTAATAGCACCTTTCGGCATAAAGCTGCCCGCATGTGATTTATGAAGCTGCGGGGCTGAGAGTCATTCCCGACCAGTTGGCCAGGGATTCTGAAGAGGTTTTCAACTCTGGGAGCCCACTCTTCACGGGACCCGCATTCACCCAGGCAGGCTTTTGACAGTGTTTAGCTCCCAAGCTTTTGCTTGAAGTCCATGCTTATTTAGGTTGGAGGAATCTCTTTCCCTTTTTCAACATTCTCAGATGTCCCCGGTTTAGGCCGAGTGATCAGCCGTAATCCACTCCAGCCCTGACCAGGAATTGTCCACTTTGCTCGTAAGCACAGAACATAACTCCGGCCCCCAGGGCCTCCGTGGGGAAATGGAATCCCAGACACAGCTAGATGTCTTGGGAGATAAGAACGGCCCTAATCCCAGGGTCACCCGGGCCCTGGAGGAGCCGGAGCTCACCTACACATCATGACATCGTTATCAGTGGGCCCAAGCAGCCGCGACCCGCCACATTTTCCACAGGGCTTGGTGGTGTTAAGAAAATACCCTCCAGCGTGGTGTTATTTTAGGCTGAAACAAAAGTCGACATGAATGGCTGGGGGGGAACAGAGGGGGCATTGTTCTCCCTGTGGCCGGGTGCTTAGAACTGGCCTGAAACTGGAATCCAGCAAGCAGAGAAGTAAACGCCAGCACGTACAAATGGGCTATCGTGTGTCCGGCGGGATCAATCGAACACAGAGGGCGGCCAGGCTGGGGATTCTGCCAGTCCCCGGGTCATGGGAAGTTTGGTTTCCAGAGCAGGCAGAGAGTGCCACCTGATTCATGGTGGGGTGACGGAGGACCTCGAGAAGGAGCCACCTGCTTGTGGGAGGCAGATGGGAGAGCTCAAATGCCAGGGCGAGCTGGTTTTGGGGAGCGGCGGTGCAGGGGAGGGATCAGGGGCTAGTCTAAGCCCCTCTCAAGAACTGTCCCGTTTCAACTTCCCAGCCTCCCCGTCAAGCAGGTGCTGTTGTTTGCCCCTTTTCCAGATAAGGAAATTGAGGTAGACAGAGCTGTTGACTTGTCCGAGGTTGCACCGTTGCCATGTTCAAGAGCCAGGATGTCAAGCCATGACGTCTGGCTCCAGAGCCCGCCACCCCTGATCAGGCAGGCTATCCCTGATCATCTCATTCTTATTTTTCATCTCCCCTGTGTTTCTCATTCCTGGCACCCGGGTCATGCATGTGGCAGAAGCCCAGCCCAGAGTCCTCAGTCCATGTCATGTCAGTATCAGCTGGTGGTCAGTTGGGCCTGGCTTTCTCTGGCCACGGGCATCTTCTCTGTTCATTGGTGCCGTAGGCCGGAAGTGCTAGGAAATCAGCAGCCCCAAGAGGGCTGACGGTCGTTGTATTAATGCCCCAGTTCCCTTGCACCTCTGGTGGGAACACTCGGAGGTCCGTGTTCCAAGTTGCCCAGAGCTCCCCGGTGGTGGGAATGAGCTCCAGGCGCCACTGAGGCACCGGCTGGAAGATGCACGCTTAGTGGTTACCTTCCCTCTTGATGCACATCTTCACTTCCCTCCTGGTGTTTCCTAGGTTCACCGTCCTGACATCACCTCCTCTTGAACGCTTGTCTCTAGGGCTGCTCCTGGAGGAACCCAAACCAAGACAGGTGATGATACGTCTGTGCAATTATTTGACTAATGTCTGTCTCCCTCATGAAGCCGTGAGCTCCATGAGAGTTTAACATTATATTCCTGGAGACTAGGTGAATGTCCACGCAGATATTTATGAAGGAAAGGATTTTGAAATGAAAAATCCCTTCATCTAAAATAAGTTTATATTTTGACAGTGTGTTCTTTTCTTAGGTCTGTGTATTACATGTAAAGTCATATTTATTGTTCCTTTTTTATTGAAGAGGTGCCTTTTTTGGATGCTTTGCAGGGACGTGGAGACATGGCCTCTTCCTCCATGTGCCTAGAGGTGGGGATAAACCAGCTCCAATCAGGCTCAGATTAAGACATTTGGAGGTTGTTCCAGAAATGAGCCAGCTGCTTAGCAAGCCGATGTCCCTTCCCTGGACTTTATTTCCCAGTGTCACTCTCAATGAGGTGTGTCATGTGATTAATTTCTAGCCAATGGAATCTGAACAGGTGGGTACCACTTTCGGCCAAACCCATGAACACCTCCTTCATGCAGCCCTCCATGCTTTTCCTTCTGCAGCTTGATGTCAGTGAGCATGGTAACGTTGGGGGCCGCATGTTGAATATAGCAGAGCATGCACCATTCAAAAGCCTGGGGCCCTGAATTGCCACTTGGAGGATGGCCACACACTTGACTGGGAGCACACATTTCAGACTTTACTGGCGAAAAAAAATTTTTTCTTTTGTGTTTGAAACTTCATGCATTTAGGAGGCTTGTTACAGCACCTGGTATTTCCCTGACTGACACTGAGGCCACAAGATTTAGTGTCTCCTGCCATATGTAAAATTAGTATTGAACATGTCCCACAAAGTTCTGTCTTTCTACATGATTGCAACTTTCATTAGAAGAAGAAAACAAACATTCAAATAGCAAAGTCTTAATATTTAGCGGGTAGGATGTGGATGATGCCTTGCTTTACTGGTACCCTAAGTGCATGTGTATTTGGCCTCTGAGGTGACCCCACAGACTCTCTTTCTGAAAAGAAACCATCCAACAGGCTGGGACACGGACCCCTGCTCCATCCAAGGGGCTTGAGAAGAGCAAATGGAAGTTCAAGGACATTATCATTTTCTCCAGAGCTTCCAGCGGCTGCTCCTGCCCTTCTGTGGGTTCTACTAGCAAAGGATATGGATCCTTGTGTTAAGAGCAGAGAATATATCGAATCCCCAGGACCTGCCTTTCAGTGTCAAACCTTTGGCAATGTTCTCCTACTTCCTTAAAACCCAACAGGAGACACAGGCAGGCAAGCACCCAAGGCTCTTTGTCCACCCTCCCTCCCTTCCTTGAGAGGACCTTGGGGTGTTGGAAAGGGTCATGGTTTCTGAAACCAGGAAGATCAGTGTTTGACTCCTGGGTCTGCCTTCTCCACCTTCTTGTTCCCATTTTACAGATGATTGCTGAAGACGGATTCCTGAAACGGTATCTTTTTAAAAATTTTATTTTATTTTAATTCCAGGGTGTTCACAGACAGTGTTATATTCGATTCGGGTGTATGACATAGTGATTTGACTTTTCCATACATCACCTGGGGCTTGTGATAACCATATACACCTTAATCCCCATCTCGTCTTTCATCCACCCCCCACCCACCTCCCATCTGATAACTACCAGTTTGTTCTCTAGGGTTATGAATCTGTTTCTTGGCTTGCCTTTTTTCCTCCCTCACTCCTTTGTTTTGTTTCTTAAATGCCCCCCATGAGCAAAATCATATGGTACTTGTCTTTCTCTGACTTATTTCGCTTAGTATTATACTCTCTAGCTCCAGCCACGCTGTTGCAAATGACAAGATTTCATTCTTGTTTAGGGCTGAGTAATATTCCATTGTATATACTGCACCTTCTTTATCCATTCATCTACAAGGGGCACTTGGGCGGCTTCCATGATTTAGCTCTTATAAATAATGCTACTGTAAGTATAGGGGTACATGTGTACCTTTTTGAAGTAGTGTTCTTGTAATTTTTTGGGTAAATACCCAGTAATGTGATTAGTGTGGATCCTAGGGAAGTTCTATTTTTAATTTTTCGGGGAAGGTCCAAACCATTTTCCAGAGTGGCTGTACCAGTTTGCATCCCCTCCAACACTGTGGGAGGGTTCCCCTTTCTCCGTGTCTTCGCCAACACCTATTATTTCTTGTGTTATTGATTTTAGCCATTCTGACAGGTGGGAAGGGGTATCCCATTATAATTTCAATTTGCATTTCCCCTAAACATGCATCTTGGCCCTGGATCAAAGGAATGGCCTAGGCAGACAGGACCATGTGGTGGGAGAGAATGGGGGCCTCACCAGGCTTGAAATGTGGCTCTGCTTCCACGAGCAAGTCACTAAGCTTCTCTGTGCCTGTTCTCGTATGTATGAACTGGGATTGTATAGTATCCATGCGTAGGTCCATTGTGAGGTTGAAATGGGATCATATTTGTGAGACACATGGATTGTGCTCACAGTTTCCTGCTTCCTCTACTTATACTGGGAGCTGGTGGGCTCAGCGTAGCCCACCTCTGGGGTCCACAGCACTTTTTTTCCCATGGTCCACATGGAAGGGGCAGGTGGCAGCAGTCTGTAGACATGTTTGGAAAATGGCCCATAAGTAGAATGGTCACCTGGAGCCTTTGATCTCTGGGGACTGGAAGCCAGCACTCCATCCACCCTCTGGATAGACCCCTGATGCTCTGTCCTCAGACAAGCCTCCATCAGAAAAAGGTCTTGGCTCTTGATTGAGCCCTCCTTCCCAAGACAACATGACCACTGAAAAGAGAGAGGAACCCTTTGCTCTACCTTAGGCTTGCAGAGGCTCTTTGAGGAGGGGAATTGGGGCAGAACCCAGAAGATTCTGGTCTGAGTTAATCACCCACGTGGAAGAAAAGGTGGCATTCGCCAGGGTCAAAGACTTGGCCTTTGGAGCCTGTCACACATGACAATGCCTCCCACTTAGCCATTTTGGAAAGTCTCTAGCCCTTTCCTCCTTGGTTCTCTTATTGTAACATGGGACTATTGTTGGCCCTTACTTTGTAGGACTGTTGTGAGGACTGATTAGGGTAACAATGTACTTATACACACTTTTCACAGTGGAAGTGCTCAATATATTTCCGGAAACATTTTTTTCCCCCAAATCTAAAGTAGGCATAGGACTTAACATCTCCTAGCTGTCTATGAAACATCTGGGTGGCTCAGTCTGTTTAGTGTCTGACTCTGGCTCAGGTTGTGATCCTGGGGTCCTGGGATGGATCCCCACATCAGGCTTCCTGGTCAGTGGGGAGTCTGCCTCTCCTTCTTCCTCAGCCTGAGCCTCCCCTGGCTTCTGTGCTCACTCTCTCTCTCTCTCAAATACATAAAGAAAATCTTTAAAAAAAAAAAAAAGATCCTATCAATATAAAAGTTGGTGCACTGAAAAGTAATCCTTTCTCCCACTCAGGTGCACTGGCCCCATGGGACATCTGCAGAGGAAACCACAGTTAATCAGTGCCTTGTATAAACAAGGACATTCTCCATATATACCAGCTTGGAAATTATATATGAATATGCATGACACGTATACATAAACGTTTTGATTTACAAAAACAGAAGTGTGGCGTGGTTCAGCCTAAGTGGTATCTATCTACAGTGAGAGCCTAGGAGACATATCGCTCTACCTTTGGTTGACTTTTATTTCTTAATCCAAGAATATTCTTTGGAAACCCTTTTGCGTCTGTTCTTACAGACACATCACATTCTTTTTGACACTTGTGTAGTATCCCAGCCTGAAAACAGACCTTAATGGTATCTTCATTCATTTCACTAGCGGCCTTTGGAGGGATAGTGGCTGGGATGTGGCTTTTCCCACCATACACGGTGAAGCCAGGGAAAGCCCTGCCCCTCGGCCTTCCCGGTCCCCCAGACCCCGGGCCAGCCTCCCGGCCTCCAGCACCTGTTACTTCCTCTCTGTTTGGTAACTCCCCGGAGTGCACATTCTTCTCACTGCAACTGTGCGAGACCGAGTTTTGGGCTCCTGCTCTCAGCCTAAACATGCCTTAGATCTCTTCATAACTCAGCTTGTAAGTCGAGGCCCCTTAATTTGGCCCACAGGACTCTTTAACGCCTTTTAAACCCTGTTAAACCCATGTAATGAGTTTCCCCTTGCTGTGCTCCTGCCCATGAAAGCTGAGAGCCGGGTCCAGGCCTCCCACCTGTTCCAGAGATTAGGCTGTGCTCCAGAGGCCCCGGGGCCGCAGGGGAGAGGGGGGCGGGGGTCAGTGGGAGCTCTGTGGTCAGCCACCTGAGCAGGACCCTGGGCGGCAGTGGGCATGTGGGTGCTCTTGGGTCCTGGGCAGGCGTTCTTCCAAGGGTGTCTGGGCCCTGGATGGAGTGGCTTGAGCAGTTCAAGCTCCCAGACCTCCCACAGGGGGCAGAGGAGCGTGGAGGATACTTGGCTTGGGCCCGGGAAGTGGGCTGAACCTGGCAGCAGCTTGGTTTGCTCCAGGTGGGGTAGATGGGGCTTCCTCTCTTTAGAGAACCCATAAGCGCTAGACTGGCTGACCAAGGAGACTTCCAGAAATGTTGTCTCCTGCACCTTAGTGCCTCCTGCAGAATCTTTTTTCCGTGGCTGCTCATTGTGGAAGGGTTTATGGGTTTCATTCTGGAGAGATCTGCTTCCCTTCCCCCTCGTGTGCACACACACACGCACCATCCATATGGGTTAAAGAGGCTGCCCCCATACTTCCTACTTCCAGGTCTGGGCACGTGACCCAGGAGTAGCCGATCAGAATGTTCAAGACTGCTGCCTATAATGATTGGTTCAGGGGTTCCAGTCATCACTTAAAGGGTAGCCCTGTGAACCAAGCCTGGCAAATCAGAATGTTTAATTCTTTGGCCACCGTAACTCTTTAGGGATGGACACATGAGTCAGTGGTTATCCTAGGAGATTCAATCCCAGAATCTTCTGTAGGAAAACTAGGAAGGAGGTGCATTCTTTTCAGGAAGGTTATTGGAGAGGAGAATGGCAGCTTGGTGCCTGGGGTCAACTTGACGCCCTGAGGGAAAAGCCTGCTTGAGATGGCTGGGACAGAGGAGAACAGGGCTAAGAAGGGGAAGGTTGAGCGAGGGCTGTTGGTGTCCTTAAGCTTCTGGATCTAGCCATACCTGAAGACTTCCTATTTACATAAACACATACATTCTCTTCTATTTAAGTGAGCCTGAGTGAGTTTTAAGTTTCTTTCAACCTAAAGTCCCAGTTCAAACCTAGCCCTCACTATGGAGAGGGTATCCCACAGTATGACCCCCAGTATGACCTCAGCTACCTTTCCTTGCCCTTCTCTGGCCAGCGTTTCTGCACTCAGTCCTAGGATTTGCCTCTGACCCATCCTACTTTCTCTTTTTTGCCCAGGCTTTTTTCTCTCTGTGGCAAACCATTTCCCCTCCCCTCTCTACATGTCATTGTTAGATAACATTTGACTCTGTACCTGGAGCTCTCGGGTCTGGGAGGGTACTATGTTCCTGTGAACACGTAGCTTTCCACTTCAAGGAGCTTGTACTGCAGCGGTAGGTTGCTAAGCTCAACAGGGATGCTCGGTAGACTGTGTGATGTGTGAGGGAGTGGCTCGTACCAAGAGAAGGCAAGGCTCATCCGAGTAGTGTGCCTATCAATTCAGGGAAGCATTAGGTAGTCCCCAAAGGGGAGGTGTGGACAATCCAGGATTCTTAGAGGGGTCAGGAATATGCATAGCAGGCAAAAGAAAAGTTTGGGAGGAAGTTGTGGGTTGAGAACTAGGCTAGAAGTTTTATATGTTTTCCTATGGGCCATGGGGAGCCACTGATGATTTTAGAGCTGGCATAGAGCATGTAAAGCTATGTTTCAACCATGGTGATGTGAGGGCTGGATTGGACAACAAAGGGCCAGTGGTGGTTGACTTAAGGAATGGGGTATTTTAAATACAAACTCTGAAGGGTGATGTGAGTCTGGCCTGTGGGATGGTAAGCGATAGATCAAGGATGGCTTAAAAAGTCTTTTTCTGTAGATCGGAAATGGGGTATGACCATCTCTGTTTCTAAGACAACCCCCAGACAATTCCAATGTAGTTTGCACAGTGGGATGTAGGGTTTGAATCCATGGGTCCTTCTAGGAGGATGATGGCAGAAGTAGGGGCATGGGGGAGAGTTATTCATTTGGAAGACTACTGTGACGTTGAAGGAATTTGGTGGGATGTTCCTGTGTAGGTCCTCAGCACACCAAGGATAAAGATGGGGGGCTAGAAGTCAACAATCCCAGGAAATAGGAACATAAACCACAAATTGGTGGCTATCGGGATTCTCATAAAAAGACGATCTGTCATGTTGGAACACTGCCCGCCCTCCCTGGGTTGAAGGTTCTGTTAGCAGCTGCCCCTTCTCTAGGTTGGCCCATTTCCGCAGTTCCCTAATGCCTCACCCCCAGTCCACTCGGTGCGTTTCTGTCCCCGCCTAGTGTCGGGGGACATTTGTATCAGCAGCTCTCTGTGTCGCCACATGGAGGGATCAGCACATGAAGGGGGTAGACAGCAGAGGAGACCGAAACACGTGGCCCTAAGAGGTGGGCTAGTCACAGCCCTGGATGCCTCCGGAAAAAGAATATCAAGATGTTCAGGGGGCAGCTCTGATCGCAGATAAGTTGCTTAACTTTCACCAGTCTTGATTTTCTATTTTTACAAAGGAGTCAATACCTGTAACCAGGACTATTAGGTGCTTCCAAAGTCTTGATGCACATGAGCCTAATTTCTGGCTGAAAGGGGGCCAGAGAGCAGTAAGGCGCCACTGAGAGGCAGGGAGCAGTGCGTGCTCTGAGGAGGGAGAACCTGAAATCCCGCTTCCGTCGTATGTGCTAGGTTGGACCCGAGAGTTGATCTCCCTGAGACTGAACAGTCTCTAGTGTAAACCTTGACAGTGATGGCCACACACTAGGGCTGCTGGAAAGGTAAAATGAGACAGTGGATTCCATCTAAAGTGTGAGTTATGTTCTGAAAGCCAGCACAAAGGCAAACATTGCCTGCATTGGGAATGACCGTTGCAAAGCCTTTTCAGTAACCCCAGGTGGTAAGCCATGAGTACAGATGAAAATGTGTCCAGGGATGTATACTATATAAACAGTATGAATGACAAATATGACTTTTACAAAATGCCAGAAGTTTTAAAATGAAATTATTTTGGCTCAGCTCACACTGAAGAATTTGCGTATGTGCACCTGTGGCTTTCCTGTGGGGGTGAACAAGACTTGGGAATGCCCCACAGGGCATATGGGACCCTAACTGAACACTCAAAGTGCTGCCTCCAAGTGACAGTTTTAAGAGGCCATCGGCAGACTTAATAGTTGCAAAATAAATAAATAAATAAATATTGGAAACCATAATGTTGGGGTTGCATCATGTTCCTTAACAGTCTCAATATTAAAGGATAGTTGATTTAATGGTTGATGTTCCATTTTGGAGACTACCATTTTAAATGCAGAAAGCATCATTAAATGGAGTGCTTACCATACACCACGTACTTTCTAAATGCTTTCTGTGTCCTACTTTATGTAATGTCCACAGTGACTCTCTGGAAGGGGTGACTTCCATCATCCACACAAAGACATCAAGCCATGATGTGGTTCAGGAAGGCCATGCAGATAGCACGGAGTGGAACTCCATGAGAACCTTCTGGGTCTCAACGCCCAGGCTCAGCCTTGTGCTGTGGGCTGTGGGCTGGCACACAGTGGGTGCGGAGGGGCGTGTGATTGCTCTCTCTGTAGATCCCAGGTATGTCACGTGTCACAGGGGTTAGATAATCACCTGGTTTATATGCCAGAAACTCCACACATAAGCGGCGTTCATTTGTTGGTCAAGAATTTGGTTCCCTACTTAATAAAGCTAGTAATAGGTGTTCCAAGAGAAATCCCGGGGGACCAGAAGCCTTCTTGGAGGTGCAGATTGCCAGAAAAACAGTATCTCAAAGAGGACAGTGGCCCTAAGTGGCAATCTCATTGGCTGTTTTCCATTCTTGAGCCATGAACACGACCACTTCATGGTGGCCCTGGGGCGAAGTATCTGGTGCTTGAGGGGACAGGCTTGAAACCTTCCTGTTGAAGCTGGAGCCTCCCCAAAAGTAAGGAGAGTAGGTGAGCTGTGTGATTTATGTTTGGATCTCTGCAGCAAGGGGGAGGGTGTAATGTGAGCACACATAGCCCTCTGGAGGGCCCTGACTATTGGCTCATCACTGGAGAATACGGACATGTTAATGAACAATGGATGACTCTGCGCTCCCTCCCGCCACCTTCTACTGTCTACGCTGGAAACTCATTTTGGCGTAGCAGACGTTGCTGAATGCCAAAGTGGGTCACTCTTTCGTGAAGTCCAAGGTCACGCTCTCCTTCATCCCGCCTTGTCTTTCATCTCACAATTATTAGAGACGGATTGTACTTCTCATCCTCAACAACCTCCTAGGATATCCCCCAATTCTGTGTCACCTTGGGCTCTCTTGTCTAAAAGTTCAAAAGAAGGCCCATGTTACTGATTTGGACCAGGAAGAGGAATTCTGGTTGGGACTCATGCCCGTTTCAAAGCATGGACCCAGATGAGTTCCTTTGAATCTAGTCACACCTGAGATGGTGTCCTCTGATGGAATATGACCATGTGACCTCTGAGGCTAGGTCAGAGAAGACCTCGCAGCAAGAACCTGTTGGTTCTTGGGACTTCTGCCCTGCAGAAAACCAGTCACATATAAAGTTTGGCTCTCCTGAGACCGCCATGTTGGATAGGCGTGTGTCGACGCCAGATGGGTGGGACTGACAGCCAAGTTGAGCTATCAGCCACATGGGTGAGCCCCTTTGGATGTCCCACACACTCCAGTCCCTAGGTGTTCCCAATGCCAGCTGAGAATTGATTGCAAATTCATGAAAGACCCCAAATGAGAATGCTCTAATTGAGCCCCTTCCCAGTCCCAGGCCCCCCAAATTGTGAGCAGAAGAAAATGGCTGTTTTAAGCTGCTGGGTCTTGGGGTAACGCATTAAATAACAATAATAACTGAAACAGGACCTTAAGCTTCATGGAACTTTCTGGAAGGTTTTTAATGAGTGTGGGTGAGAGAAAAGGGCTCCAGGAACAGGAGAGAACTTCATGCCCAGGTTTAAAGACTCCCTAGGCTTATATTCAAAGGCGAAGGACTGGCTGGCCTCCACCCGAGCTTCATGAAGCAGGACTTCCCTGGTGAGGCCACGATGAGTGGTGGTTACATGATTGACATCGGCCTCAGCCAGACCAAGTTCAGATTCCAGCTCTACCATATATATGCACATACCAAGTTATTTTCTCTCTTCGTGCTTTATTTTCCTCATTCATAAAATGGGACTCACAGATGTACCTAGCAAGTATGTGTCTGGTCAGAGGATTAAATTCAATTATGAACATAAAGAGCTTAGATCAGATAATAAGTGCTGGGCCCTTCTTGTTACTATTCGACTTACTAGGTTAAATTTGGAGAACTTCCCAGCCTTTCAGGATTAGGAGCTCAGGTTTATGGATGAGGGTGAAACAGACTCACATTAACCAGGATAGAGTCTGATGTATAAACCTGAATGTCAAGGAAAATCAGAAATAGAGCCGTCTGAGAGTATGGTGTGGTCACATGGGCAAAGCACCCCCCACCCCCAGAAGAGGACTCGTGAAGATCATCTCCTAATGGGAAGGTTGCTTTGGAAAGTATACAGTGGGAAGAAAGGGTTTAGAATCATGTCTCAGCTAACCGGAGGTCTTTCAGTGGTCCAGTCTGCCAGGCCATTCTGTTCCTTCTGGAACCCCTAGCCTGTGACTTCCTAGGTTTCTTTTCCAGTCCCTTGAGCCAATCCTTCTATTGGGAGATCATTGTCTGGGGATATCCTGCATTTCTCCATGTGCTGAGAGGGCCTTGGTTCTCTTTGCCAGGATGTTTGTACAGCAAATAGCTTTGGAAGAGGGAGATAGTGTCTGGCCCCAGAACAGGGGGCAGACATGCTTACTGTTCATGAGAAAAGATTCCAGTTCCCAAATCTTGGGGTTTCTCCCCTGCAATGCAACACCCTACATGCACAGGTAACCGTCTAGCATGGGCCCTGTGTGATGGGAATGAAAGAAACCGTTGTTTCTTTTGCTCTGATCCAGGCCATGCATCTTTGCTCTGAGTCCAGCAACCTAAGGTAACGTGCAAGGATAACATCTTAGACCTTTCCAGGCCAGTCTTCCGGATTAGTGCCCTATCTGCACAACACGTGCAGAATTACTTACTTCATATTTGTTTGTAAACCAAGTATCTCTTGTAAAAAGTTGATTTAGGGGCATCTGGGTGGCTCAGTTGGTTAAGCATCTGCCTTCAGCTCAGGTCATGATCCCGAGGTCCTGGGATTGAGCACTGTGTCTGCCTCCCTGCTCGGTGGGGAGTCTGCTTCTCCCTCTCCCATTGCCCTTCCTCCTGCTTATGCTCAATCTCTCTCTCTCTCTCAAATGAATAAATAAAATCTCAAAAAAAAGTTGATTTGTTGAAAAAGAACATTTTATAAAACTACCTTAAATGGAAAGCCAGTATGCACCTTATAAATCCACACTAAAGATAAAAACAGCAAAAGCAAACCCCCAAAGGCTACATACTGTATAATTCAATTTCTGTGACTTACTGGAGATGCCAAAACTATAGGAACAGAAACCAGATCAGAGGCTAGGGATGGAGTTTGGAGGGCTGACCTCAAGGGGCATGGGGTAGCTTTTTAGGTGATGGAACTATTCTATCTCTTGATTGCGATGGTGGTTATACAACTGTATGTGTTTGTCAAAACTCACAGAACTGTACACCAAGGAAAGAGAATTTTACTGCCGGTAAATTTTGCCTTGATAAACTTGACTTTATAAGAGAAAATAAAAGCCAACATCATTGAATTCTGTCCAGATATACTGGCTTGCCCAAGGCTTGAGCCCAAGATCTGTTCTTCCTTTACCAAAAAGAGAGTGAGATAGGGGCTCCTCGGAGGTTCAGTTAGTTAAGTGTCTGCCTTCAGTTCAGTTCACAAACCCAAAGGTCCTGGGATTGAGCCCCACATCAGGCTCCTTGCTCAGCGGGGAGCCTGCTTCTCCCTTCCCTCCCTCTCCCTCCAGCTCATTTTCTCTCTTGCTCTCTCTGTCTCTCTCTCAAATAAAAAAAATATTGTTTTTTAAAAAATAAAAATAAAACCTTCTTCATTTAAAAAAAGAAAAAGAGAGACAGAGCGAGAGATATCCCAGGTTGAAGCCATGTGAATGGTCCTAGCACCAAGCCAAGACTTTCACCTGCCCTGATGGGAAGGACTAAAAGGCGAGCAGAGGGAGTCATTTCTCTCTGTGTGATTCAGTGCCAGGGAAAGCCGTGTCCCCAAGCTACCCCGAACTGACTCCGTACCACCTGGGATATCTATGCCGTGCTTTGGGAACTGTGCCCCTAAATGACTTGCCTGTTCTTAGCTCTCCACCGGGGACACACCAGTCACCTCCTAGGCTTCTCTGCTTGACATTACTCCCAAGCAACCTTGGTGAAGAGTGTTGGGTGTTCCCTAGTTCTCCTGCCCCATTGTACGCTGGCAGACTTTGAGGGCTCCCTCAAAAACCAGGGAGAGCCCTGCTGACCCATGGCCTCTATGTGGTACTGTTTCCATGTCTGCGGGACCTGGCCTTCCATCAGAGCCTAGTTCCTGGGGCCATTTTGTCATCACGTGAACCCTCCATGCAATGGAAGGACCCATGCCTGAGCCTCTGTCTGTCATCTCAGCCTGACACCCGCCTTCCTCCTGGGCGTGGACTTCCCCCTCCCCTCAGCCCCCTCCCCAGATCTGTCTGCTGGTCTCAGCTCCAGGGCACGGGGCCCACCTGTCCGTCTTCAAGACCACAGTGAGGGAAAATGGTGGCTGCCTTTCACGGGAAGGTGTGATCAATGTTACTGTGTTATTCTTGACTGCGTCTTTATTTTTCCTGGCATAGGCCCGGAGCAGGGAGCGCCGTGTGGCTCTATCAGTGCCAATTATTAACATGAACATCATCATCGGTGGCTGTTCTGCTAGCTTGTGTTGTAAGCTAAGCTCTGCTGGGCTTTGCATGGCCCCACAGTGATCTCTGTAATTAACTTAGATGATTCACCGCTGTACACCCATTGTGCTCTTTTCAAGGCCAGTGACATCCATTTACATGAGGACCTAAAAACAAGTATTTCTCAGGCCTTCCTTGGGAAGTTTCTCAAGGACTCACCCACCCCTTCTCTTCTCATGAAACAGCCTGATCTCACCCTGGCCTTGCCTCCTGATGGAAAACCTAGCCCTTGAAACCAGGTCATGGAGCAGGAACAGAGGGTTTGGTCCCCGGTTCTTTCCAGAGAGATACTTGGGGCCAAGCACACCCCTGATTTTTGACCATATCCAATGCTAGCAAAGCCCCTCCCAGAGAGTGGACCCTTGAGAAATGGTTTGTTTGTTTCTGAACTGGTGAATTTCCCTTCCCAATTCTGACTGTCCAAGTGGATACAAGCTTAGAAAGTGGTTTCTAACCTGGGGCGACTTTGTGCCCCGCCTTACCCGAGCACCACCGCCAGGGGACATTTGGCAACGCCTGGGGATATTTTTGGTGTCACCAAGTCGGGGGCGTTACACGTGTCTGGTGGGGCAGAGGCCAGAGATGTCTCTGAACATCCCATGACATCCCCTTCTCTCCACAACAAGGACTAATCTGGCCCTAAAGGGCCACCGCGTGGAGGTGGAGACTTAGAAGGGCTTAGAAGACGCCTCGGCAAGTTTGGGAGCCCCGGATGTACTCGTGCTGATGTTCGTGGGGCTTGAGGAAGCCCGGAGAGGGTTTTTCCCCGAAGCCCCGGGGGTGATTGACATTTCACCGCCTGGATTTTACCGGCAGGGCTGCTAATGAACGCGGCCTGCCTTGATGACTCTGCAGAGGGCACCGTTCAAACACACCAATTAGGAAGGATTTTTTAATGTAAACTTTTAACCAGGTAGCCTGAGGGCTTGCTGGGCATAAAAGTACAATTTAGAGAACATGAGGTTTCCTGAGGTATGGGGAGGCCCCGGCAGGATCCACAGCAGGTGCTAAAGCTTGGAGCCGAGAGCACCATTCTTTCCGCAGTCAGTGAGAATCCTTGGCCAGGCCATCGGGTCACCCCAAACCCACCCCCTGCAGAGAGCTGTGGGGGTGGGGGGGTGGGGGGTCTGGGCTCTCCCTCCTCCTGGAACACTCCCCAGGCTCCTTTTCTGGCAGCTGCTGCCCGGACCCCATCTCTTACTCACTAATTGCCAGTGAGTGGCCTGCTGACTCATGGCTTTCCTGCCTTGAGCCAGGTCACTGAGGGTTTAAGTAAGGTCATGATTCATTCACGCCTTCCCTTGGCAGTGTCGGCTCTGACACCTTGTTCGTTGTCCTTCGGAAGCTGCACCTCAGTGCCATCAGGGTTGATACAAAGGCCCAAGGATTTGTTTTGATTTTCCTTGTTCCTCTTCTCCCTCTAGTCCCGACCCTCCTTGAAAGTGGGGGTCCTGGATAGGATGTTGCTTCCTCTTGGGGTTTGCTAAAGACTCTCTTACCAGTGTGTTCTTTGGGGTTGTTTCTTCCATGGGGCCACACTTTCTGGGCTTTTCCTGCTGTCTGCCTCGCTTTCTCCCCACCACTGGGTGCTGTGCGGTGCTGCCCCAGGCCATTTGCTTAGCAAAACAACATCAGCACAAACTGGACGGGGGCATGGGTTTGGCCTAACTGGATTGTAGACCCAGTACTAAGCTTGTGGGTTTTGATATTTTTCCCCCCCAATCGGTGGCCTTTAAACATCTTTTTATTTATTTGTTTCCCCTTAGCAGCAGAACCATTCATTAAACAAATATTTATCAAATATCTGCGATGCCAAGCATTGTTCTAGCCACAAGGGATACAGCTGTGAACAAAACGGGGAGGATTCCTGCTCTTCCGGACCTGACATTCTAATGCGGAAAAGCCAATTATAAGCAAATAAAAAAATACATGATATGCCAGGTGGTGATAATTGCATTTAAAAAGAAGCAGGACAAGGATTAAGGAGTGACAGTGACCAGGGCATTATTCAAATGGGGTGCCCTGGTGAAGCCTTTCTGGTAAGGTAAGCAGGGGGGTCTTTTTTGAATTAAATCTTCCTTGGAACCCCCGGATTTAAAGTAGTTAAATGTGGAGCTTCTCTGGTGGGCGAGAGACAAAATAGGGGGGACTCACATGGATAGGGGGGTCCAGGAAGGCCTTGCTGAACAGGTGGCACTTCAGCAGAGAACAGAAGGGGTCAAGATAGGAAAAGTAACTTTATTTTAATATTGGAAATAAAATAACCGAACACTGGGGGTGGGGGGAAGAGAGAAAAGGAGAAGAAAAAGAAAAAGAATGCGAACAGTACAAAACCACGGCATGTATCCCCATCCCTTCGCTACTAGGATCCTCCTTCCATTTTCCCAAAGGCAATCCCCATTACCAGTTTCACGAGTGTCTCCTTCTAGTAAGATTTTGTGTTTATGTAAGAATGAATGTGTGAGTATATCTGTCTCTATCACCTTTTTATCACTTTTTAAAAAGTACCAACGATAGGGGCGCCTGGTCAGCTTAGTCGGTTGGGCATCGAACTCTTGGTTTCAGCTCATGTCATGATCTCAGGGTCATGGGATCGAGCCCCACGTCAGGCTCCACACTCAGCGGGGAGCCTGCTTCTCCCTCTTCAGACCACTGCCCACGCTCACATGCCTGCTCTCTCTCTCTCTCAAATAAATAAAGAAATCTTTAAAGATACCAAAAATAGCATATTGTACCCGACATTCAGCATCTTAGTTGTTTTCATTTTACATCATGACTTGTAGATTTTTCTGCATTCACTCACAAAGTTTTCTTTCGTTCTGTGGCAGCTGTGTGGTATTCTATGGTGAATTTCTTTCACTAATGGAGACAGTCTCTTATTGCTGGTGTTAGATGGTTTCCTGAGTACTTTCAAAACCCATTTGCAGATGTTGGGACTCTAACCCGTTGGATAAATATGAATGGAAATAAATACACTTACCGAATATACGATACAAAATGTATATATGGAATATATCAACTGGCATTTTTAAAAAAGATTTTATTTATTTATTTGACAGACAGAGATCACAAGTAGGCAGAGAGGCAGGCAGAGAGAGAGGAGGAAGCAGGCTCCCTGCTGAGCAGAGAGCCTGATGCGGGGCTCGATCCCAGGACCCTGGGATCATGACCTGAGCTGAAGGCAGAAACTTTAACCCACTGAGCCATCCAGGCGCCCCTCAATTGGCATTTATACAATATACCTACAGTATAAATTTCTCAAAGTAGACTTGCTAGGTCAAAGAGGATTTGTATTTTGCATCCCGATACATATTGACTATTTGCCCTGAAAGGGATCATACCAAGTTATATTCCCCTCCAATTTACAAAGGCACCTTTTCCCTTGAATCCTTATCAAGTGTGTTCTCAAATGTTTTGATCACTCTTTGCCACAGTGATGGAAAATATCTGAGTTTGCTTTCATTTATATTTTATTTATTTATTTAAAGATTTTATTTATTTATTTGACAGAGAGATCACAAGGAGGCAGAGAGGCAAGCGGAGAGAGAGAGGGAAGCAGGCTCCCTGCTGAACAGAGAGCCCGATGCGGGGCTCGATCCCAGGACCCTAAGATCATGACCTGAGCTGAAGGCAGAGGCCTAACCCACTGAGCCACCCAGGTGCCCCTATTTACATTTTATTAAATCTCAATGACTTTGAACATCTTCAACACGTCTAAAAAGCCTGTTGTGTTTCTTGTTTTATAAACTACCTAGTCATGGAAATGTCAAGATGAGGTGCCTATTAGATGTCCAGGTGGAGATGTCAAGAAGGCATCCAGATATATAAGTCAGAGCTCAGGAAACCTTCTGCACTGGGGTTAGAAAGTCACTGACCTTTGAAAGTCAGTGGTACATAGATCGTGTTTAAATACCTGGAAATGAGCGTGATCCCCTGAAGAGGAATGAGTAAAACAGAGAGAAGGCAGAGGACTGAGCCCCGGAGGGGCACGCATATACCTAGAGGTTGGGTGCAGAAGGAGGCCAAGAAAAGATGAGGAACAGCAGCCACGGAGAGCAGAACAGCGGGAAGCAGAAGCTGCCAAGAGAAGCTAGTGTCTGAGGACGGACTGAGAAGTCAAGGAAGAAAAGAAGGGAAGAAGAGAGCTACTGTTTGCATTTGACAACATGGAGTCTTTGGCAAGCTTGGGATCAATTACTGTTGAGTGGTAATGCTGTCAAGATACTGTCAAGGACCTGGTTGAAGAAACAAAAGACGGGGCTTGGAGACAACACAAGCAGGATGTTTGGCCAAGATGGGAATTAGAAAACCAGGATGGAGCTGGGTCAAGGGGAAGGGTCGAGGGGAGAGATTTGGTTTGGTTTTTTGAAATGAGAGGTATAGAGCCCCTGGGATTCAGATGAGAACGATTCAGGAGCTTGTCGACGTGTGTGGGTGTGTGTAGCCGGACGGGCAAACTCTAGGAAGGGGAGAGGATGCAGGACGCAAGTAGAAGGTGGCCTCTGGCGGGAAGAGAGGCCTGACTCCCACTCTATCTGGACGCGTGGAGGAGAGTGGGGGGTCAAGTTTGTGGGTCGGGTGGTGGAAACCGAGAAAACGGATGGCTTCCATTTCCCCCATCAAGAATGAGGCCGGGTCATCAGCCCAGGGTCGGGGTGTGAGGGGTGTGATGGGAAATGGATGAGCCAGGAGAAAACATGAAACGGGCCAATCTGAGCAGGGCAGGGGCTTCTCCGGAAAGCTATGATAGAAGCACCAGGCCCGTTTTAACAACCCTTGGAGGCTTGGCTGACTTTAGGCGGTTCCACAACTGAGAAGTAAATCCAGCCCAGCCGAAGGCTTTGCGCTGCGCGGAATGGCTAATTTGGAAGTATCTGATCGCCATACTGTTCACGGAGTTATTTATGTCCGAAATGATGAAACTTCCCACCCCCCACCTTCGGGCCCATAAAATCGTGGGGAAGTGGCCAAAATACCAGCCTGCCTTCCCGGGGCGTGTGGATTACCGCTGTCACAGGCGTGTCTGGCGCCTCCATCCATCTTCAGCCCAGACTCCCCAGCTCACGCCTGTCAGGACGGGGCACTGACCCCTGCTGGGGCCGGGTTCCCGGGCTTGGGCACCATGTGGGCTCCAACACAGCTTGCAAGCAAGTGCTTTTAATAAGCGTCAAGTTCCCTGGTCTCTTCTCTTTCCTGACCTCCTTCTTATCATAAAGACAGCAGAGCCTGGCTCCCACCGAGCATGGGATATGGTTTCCTACTAAGCACACACTCACCGCGGGATGGGGTATGTCCCGGGCCCACGGGGGGCATATGCGCGCGGTTTTGTGTTACTCTCTTCTATGTGAACTGGACTCGGGATCGTGTTTTCTGGAAAATCTAACTCAAGGAGAGGATGAGGAAAGGCTTGTCACTGATTGTCCTTTGCTGGCTCTCTTCAGCTTGGCCATTTGGCTAAGTCTTCTATCCTCACTAGATCTGTCTTCCCACCTGTAAAATGGGAATGGTTGGCTCTATCCTAAATATCTACTGTGTGTGTGTGTGTGTGAGTGTAATTCAAATGAATGAACAAACATACAATTGCACTTCTAGCAAGGATTCTTTTTATCAAGCATCTCTCCATCCTCTGTGATCTCCCTTATCACAGAGCGTCTGACATAAAGCCTGACACATTGCACATGCTCAATACACTTTTGGGGGAATTAATGAACGAGTAGAAGGAGTGAATGTGTCTGCAGGTAAACCTATATATGTGACTGTGTTTATAATTAATTATCACTTAATACACACCAGGCGATCTGCTAAGTGTTTAACAAAATGATGTCCTTTTTGTCTCCCAGCGGGTAGGTGGCCATGTTCCCATTGTACAGATGAGAACACAGCCAGTGAGCAAGGCTGACTTCCTTCAGGGAAGTCTCCTCCCATATAGGTACCAGGGCAGGGATTCGGGCCTAAGACTTCCTGGTTCCAGATTCCATGTTCTCGACCATTGTGGTGTCCTACTGCGTATGACAACCAAAGAGCCTGCTTGGAAAGTGATGCCCTATGCAGAACATTTGCACCCTCATGGGGCTCAGAGAGCACTATCTCCAAGAGTCAAAGGCTGGCTCGTGAGAACATTAGTAAGCATGGGCAGAGAGAAATGGAGGTATGTGTGAATGTATGTGGAGCTATCATACTGGTTTGGATGCAGACCAGTAGGTGGGCCCAGTCATCCCATGCCCTGAGCTGTTTCAGTTCAGCTGACTGGGTTGGAGACTGAAGCAGCCCAGGCCACCAGAATCCATTCCCTCTGCCTTCTTAGATCTGGCAGAATTTGGATTGAGTAGGGTTCATTGATTTTCATATTCTTACTTTCTTCCCTGTCTTGGCTGGGAGGGGGATTGGCTGCAGGCTTCGTATCTCCTGTCCTTCTGAGTCTTGGCTCTTCGGGGCCATTTGTTCCCCACAGTGGCCCATCAAACTAGGCATTGGGAAGTGAAAGTCTTACTGAGACCCTTTGTCAAGCTTTAGGGCACTGGATCCCATCGGTGAGGTGGTCTCTGCAGAGGACTGGCCTGCTGAGGAATCAGCTTTCCTCTGGACCTTAGAGAATGACTCTCCCCAGTGAAGGTGGAGGGTTTGCTCCAAGGAGAGCCCAGGGAGCTGAGTTTGGAGCTTGGGCATGCAGTGATGCGGTGGGGACAGATTCAGGAGGAGATGGGGCGAGATTTCCTCACCTGGGAATGACAGCCCCACTCAGCCGGCGGGCGTGCCCTTCCCTTGAACACTCTGCGGGCTGGCTGCTCTCTCGTTCTAATAAATTAAATCTGTTATATCATCACTGTTCTATTCCTGAGACGAGCACTTCCAAGGCAGATTAGAAGGGAACTTAAGGGGATTAAAAGCTTCTCTTAGTGAAAAACAATGTTTCAGATGGGAAATCCATTTACCAATATGAATTTCAGCAGAAATGCATGTTTTCCTTAATGCACTGCTACTGCTCAAAGAAAGCGGGATTTCCCCCCACGCCTCCCGTCTTCTGTTTTGCATAAGTTATAATGTGGATTCTGTTGAGCGTAGCAAGCCTCTCAGGGAGATTGATGGCTTCCATAAAGTTGCACAAAAACATTTCTCCTTTGTTCACGAGGGAAAAGAAAAGTGTCTAATGGATTTGGAATATTAAAAGAGTGTCGGTCTACACTGTAAAGCAGAAGTAGTCTAGGAGTAAATGCCAGACACCAGAGGAAATGGATTAATTGGAAATGCAAACAGTCAATTCTCAGTTATCTGTGTGTGGCTTATCTGCAAGAAGTTAGGGGGGAAAAAAAAGGAGAGGAAAGGAAAGCATCCCTGTGCCTCGGCTCCCCTGCCTAACTGTCTATCACTGTGTTCTCAGGGAATTAGAAGTCATTTTAATAACCTGGGCCCAATATAACTCGGACAGTAATTCTGTTGGCAGAAGCCATAAAAAATCACAGAAGGCAGCCCAAAGGATATGTAATTAATTTTTTTTTCTATTACTCACAGTTTGGGATTCTCTACACCATTAGAAAGTTGACATCTTAAAAATCATGAGCTCGTTCCCCAGTGTGGAGCTCCTATCTCAAGGGGCTATAAAACTCCAGGAAACTGCCGAGTCAGCCCCCAGACTGTCCACTCCCAGAGTGTGGTGGAGAGATGCCCTCTCCGGGAGGCGGGTGGGGTCCTGAGCATCGCTGTCTGGATCCGTGAGATCGAAGCCTGGGCACAGAGAAAGGCTATCTGTTTGGCCAATAGTTAGTGAGTTTCGATTTCTTCTAGGGGATTCATAGGCATATGGGGAGTGCCAGGTGCAAACCCTGCTCCCACTGTGGCCCGGAGCTGGGTGTCTGTGACCATGGCTTGTCCTTGGCCGTGCTATGGAAAACCTCTCCGTGACATTTAATGGGGCTGCTCAGAGGGGTAGAGAGAGCTCTTCTAGGGGCCAAGGAAGAGAAATCAGAGACAGGCTTGTTACAGGGAGCCTAACTCTCGTGGGATCTAAGGCGATGAAGCCAAGCCAGGGCCAGAAGGCGTCATGAACCAAAGCTCCTGCCCTTCTCCCTCCTGCCTACCCCTCCCTCCCTCTCTTCCTTCCTTCCCTCCTTCCTTCTTTCCTCTTTCCTTTTCTCTTGCTTCCTTTCACTCTTGCCCAGAGTGAGGCTGCCCCAGAGTCTCTCCAAAGCCCCGAAGGCTTCAGGTGCACACCTACCCACTCAGGCCTCCTTGAGCGGTGAGTCCCAGCTCTCATTCCTGGAGCCACCGTGTTCCGTGCAAAGGTCCTCCACACCTCCCACCGCCCCACGCGGCTCTTCCATTTTGTCCACACCCTGCTGGTGCCACATCTGGTTGAAGGATTTGCCTCTTCAAAGGAGAGGCTGGATTTCTGGAGCTAACTTTCCTAATCTTCAGCCCCAATAAATAACAATATTTGCTCACAGTTATTGGGTGCTGACTAGGCGCCGGGCATGGTGTTAAGCACTTGACAGGCTGTGACGTCCTGTGAAAGCCTCGCAACGGCTATGAGAGCTGAGTGCTGTCAGTGTCCCATTCCACAGCTGGGAAATTGAGGCTGGGAGAGGTTCACTAACTTGCCCAAGGCCACACAGCATGTACACGGAGAAGCGAGATTCGAACCCAGGCACTCCAGCTCCAGCCCCTGTGCTTTTTTTTTTTTTTAAAGATTTTATTTATTTTTATTTATTTATCAGAGGGGAGTGGAGAGAGCGAGCACAGGCAGACAGAATGGCAGGCAGAGGCAGAGGGAGAAGCAGGCTCCCCGCCGAGCAAGGAGCCCGATGTGGGACTCGATCCCAGGACGCTGGGATCATGACCTGAGCCGAAGGCAGCTGCTTAACCAACTGAGCCACCCAGGCGTCCCCAGGACGTGGCCTTCAGGTCTAACTGGAGCCCTTGTGTGTGACTTGAGCAAAAGCTGTTCGCAAGTAGAAAACACCAGTCTCCAGCCCAAGAAACCAGTTTTCACCAACCACACGGACAGAGGTGAAAACAGTGGGTTGAACATTACACGTCCTTAGCTGATGCCTGGGATTTGGGCGTCTGTGGGATTTCTTACCTGTGAAGCCTAGAACCCTCGCCCCTCCTCACGGACCCCCTCACCCCTCGTGCCCTCCCCACCCCCCCGGGGCTAACATACATTTTTTAGGATCTGGCTTGAAAACCTGGTGCTAAAATGTTGCTCAATTTTAATTATCCTTCCAAGTGCCTTGCTGTCAGCCACCCTTCTGAAATTGTTTTAATTGAAGTTCCATGAATCGTGGGGAGTTCAGACGGAGTTCATCTCCAAGCCCATCCTGATTTCATTAAAGATTTGATCTTTCCTTTTTCACCAATAAAACATTTATTATCGTTATCTGTTTCGTAACCAGTTTCTGTCTCCAAGGCGGGGTGGGGGGGATTGGAAATCAACCTCATCTTCATGCCAGTAAAACTAAGGAATCATCTGTTGATTTTTCTGGCACAGAGTAGCAGTAACCTTAAAAAAATGTTTAATTGACTAATTACTTTCCTTTTATATGAAGGCAGTCCCCATTCAAGAGGATTTTTAAGCCTGTAGGTGAGAGTGTTTAGAAATTAACCACACACAGGGCTTAGGAAAGAATCGTCTTCCTTAAATACAGGTGCTGTTTCTTTTTCTTTTCTCCTTCTTTTCCTTCTCTTTCTCCTTCTCCTTCTTCTTCTTCTTTTCTCTAGTTGAGGACAGGTCAGGTCCCCTTTTTAATAGCTGAACCGGAGATGGTTCTCTCTCACCCTCCCCTCTGCCTCCCACCAACAGGAGGTAAATTATGGGAAACCAAGTTGTAGATGAACCAAATAATGTAAAAGGAAAACTGGACTGCGGAGTAGCTTGTTGACCCCTGAGTGTTAATCATTAACAGTTAATTACTATTAAATCATCATCGCCCAGCCTTGGCCAGAATCACAATTTACGCCCGGGAGTCCGATCGCAGGCTGTGTTTCTGACGATCTGCGCGACCACGTTCTTAGCAAACCCGGTCCCTGCCTCCCGCTCGGTAGATGGGAGGCACGATGTTTTGGTTAAGCCTTCAGCTGTGGCTCCTTCTAGACCTTTGTTTCATGTATGTAATATACTTAAAATGCACTAAATGACAGTTTATAATATCATTATCTACAGTTAAAGATATTATAACTTCAAAAATGAAAAGAAAGTGTAGCCATATGTGGAAATGGTCTATTTGGTGCCCTTTAGCCCCTCCCTTCTCGTTTCTGCCGGACCAGACAGGCAACGGCACAGAAATCGTAGGTCTGCAAAACCATTTTGCTATTTCAGCTCGCATTTGTCATGAAAGGAAACTGGGTTATTTAGATAGTAAATAACAACTGCGGGCTCATTTATTTTCCTTTCTTTTTTTTTTTTTTCTTTCTTTTTTTCCCTTTTATTTTGGTCCCAGGTTCCAATATGTTCTTTATTACATGGTTTGATAATTCAAGGATGGCTCAGGAAAACCCCGCTGGACCACCACCGCCCCTCTGCCCCCCGCAACCCCCAATAACATGAGAGTTGATTTAAAACTTCACTCTGAACGGCCCTAGGGTTATTTAGGAACAGTGTGGACCGAGCATGGATTAGGTTTAAAAGTAATAAAAGAGTAGACCTGTTGGTTAGGTGAAAAATTCACTATCAGATTCCTGAGTGCAGCATTCCTTTTCATGTGCAAACGGTACTAAATGAGGCATTTAATTCAACAAATCCAGAGTTCTGATCCGCCAGAAACAGAGACTGGGTTAGTTCAATTTGTAACAAACGATCTCCTTATGATCAAAGTCCTGAGCGCTGATTTCAACATGCTGCTTAAATTAGTCTAACACCAAAGTCTTTGGCTCGGAGACAGTATTTGGAATGTCTTACCAGAGGAGAAATTCCTTCTCACACATGGTTCTAATATCATGCCATGCCAGCTTTGCTTTTTAATGGGCTGACAGGAGGCGCGGTGCTAACTTTCTGACTCCAGAAAGTTCTTGGGCTGTCACCCGCAAACCAGCTAGGATAATTTTTCCTTGGCTTCCTTATTAAAGACTGAATGAAGGGATTGTGTGGCTTTCTTAATGTCACTCGGTCTGTTTGCCATAAATTCAGGCGCTCACGATGAAAGCTGCACTTATATTTCGCTGGAAAATGGAATCAAGGAGAATGCACACAGGTTCACGATAAATAACGAAGCGTGAGTTATTAAGTGAATTTCATCTACCAGGGCCTTATTACATCAGCAGTTTAGATAATGGCTCCTGGAAAAAAAAAAAAAAATCTATGTATTTCGCAGCCAGAGGGTGGAGGGGCGGGGTGTCCAGAGGGCGCCGGGGTGGACAGACAGAGCCAGCTGGGGTGAGAATGGAAGAGGTGGTATTTGAAAAATAATATAATATTTACATTTTTGCATGCTGTTTGCCTTTTTAGCTCAGCAGGGAGACTAGCAGGCCCGTGGGCCAACGTGACATGCAAAGCTGCAGGCTTCCTGCCCGCGATTGTTTGTTTTTTTGCAAAAGGAAGACTTGGGGTTGTTTAGACTATGAGCCTAATTTTAGAGGATCATAATTATGTTGCTTCTAAACCACATATTTTCCAGAATTTGCTGCCCCATGAAAATAACTTGCATGTGTGTCCAGTCTGGCTGGCAGCCAACCTGATGCCCAGAGCCTCGGTCCTCTGTGTCATCCTGGGGGACTCCTGATGACCAGGACAGTCTGGTACCGGGGTTGTGGCAAGAGGTTTAGGCTGGGGGAAGCAGGGGAGCTGCATCTAGCCGCCTGCTGGCGCACCCTTTTACATCTTGGGTTGGTCCTGTGACTTCCTGGATGGCATTTTGCAGGACGTCAAGCCCGTGAAATGCTCTGTAGGATGCCTCAATGGAAAAAGTTTGGGGGTCCTTGTCGGCTCCGTCCTCTTCCTTGTGATCTGCCATGCACACAGAGGTGTCGTCTGTGTCGTCTTTACCCCAGCTCCGATCTTCAAATACAGCCTTTCTTTATGGTGTAAGTCACAATTGGTGTTCACCGGCTAATTCTTTGTGCAGTGATTCGATGATGTGAGTGTCCACTTGAGACTAACTCCTTGAGTTAGCTCAAGGAGTTGAGCACCTGCTTGACGCTCTCTGTTTTGTGATGAATCTTCAACGCTTTGCACAGTACCTGCCCTGTAACAGCTGCTCAGTCATGATCTGATAAAATACTGGATGAAGATAGCGTTCCTAAACTGTAATGAACGTTTCCATCAGCTGGGAAGATCCTGTTAAGAACGTAGGTTCTGAGCTGCTGCGTTTCTAATGTGAGCCCTTGTAATGCTGATACTGTTGCATTCTGAGCAGCAAGGAATTAAGGAGTTTAACTGTGTTTAATCCTCAATACATCAAGCTCTGTTTACCCTTTCCTGGTGGAACGCTTAGTGATGCCCACAATCTGAATCTCATTTATTCATCTATAAAATCAACCAAATGCTCTTCAAGGATCGTTGCAGCTTAAGACATTAGTCTTTGGATGTGTTGCTCTGAAATTGTTGCTGAGTCGGCTCTGGAGTGGAGGAAGGGGAGATCCCCCAAATACACGATCTTAGAAGGTGCATGCTGAGTTCGCTGGGGGACCCAAGGACATCAAGAGCGGGGTGGGCTCAGCCTGGCTGAGCTCCTTCAGACCCAGTCAGGTCTCCTAGAGAGGCGGCAAAGTGTCTGTGGTTACAGTTTTCCTAATGCTTTGAGCCCGCGTGTGTGCAGTTGGGATGATGGAACATTCCATGTGTTCTGAGCTCAGGATGATGCAGGTGGGGGGAGGCAGGTGCAACATGGATCAACTGGCTCAGAACGTATGCCAAAGACACATGAAATATATATAAGCATATATATATATATTTACATATATTACGTATTTATATATATTTACATATATTTATATATTTATTTTATAGATATATATTTCTATATTTATCTATATAAAGCCTCTATATATAAATAATACAAAAAACTCTGAATATTCAATAATCAGAAAACATAAATCGCCCCTTTTAAACATGAGCGAAAGATTTGAACAAATCTTCACCGAAAAGATATACAAATGGCAAACGAGCATCAGAAGAGATGCTCCACATCATTTATTATTAAGGAATCACAAATGACAGTAGAGATGAGATACCACACTACTTAGATGAACTAAAATCTAAGGACCTGACAATACCAGCAGCTGGACGGAGGGGCAGCAAGAGGAACTCTCATTGTTTGCTGCCCGGAATGCAAAATGCTAAAGCTGTTGTAGAAGAAGGGTGATTTCTTAGAGGTTGAAATGTGCCTGGGGCGCCTGGGTGGCTCAGTGGGTTAAGCCTCTGCCTTTGGCTCAGGTCATGATTTCAGGGTCCAGGGATCAAGTCCCATATCGGGCTCTCTGCTCAGTAGGGAGCCTGCTTCCCCCCTTCTCTCTCTCTCTACCTGCCTCTCTGCCTACTTGTGATCTCTGTCAAATAAATAAATAAAATCGTAAAAAAAAAAAAAAAAAAAAAAAAAACAAGGAAAAGAAAAGAAAAGAAACCTGCCTTTAGCATACAATGCGTCTGTTGAATCCCTGGATATTTAACCAACCGAAAGCACATCTACACAGAAGCCTGCAGCCCTGTTTATGACAGCTTTGTTCTCTGGAAGCCACCAAGATGTCCTTCAATAGGGGAATGGATAAACGTACTATGGTCCATGCAGACAAGGGAATATTATTCAGCGGTCAAAAGAAATGGTCAAGCCACGGATGAATCTCAAATGTATTGTTAAATGTAGAAGCCAGTCAGAAAAGGCTACATACTATCTGATTCTAGTTATATGACATTCTGGAGAAGGCAAAGCTGTAGACCCAGGAAAAATATCAGTGATTGTCGGGTTCAAGGTGGGGAGTGGTGGGGGAGGAGGGTCAAATAGAGGGGCACCCTCAGTTTTTTAAGTCAGTGAGACTATTTTGTTTGCTACTGTGATGGTGAACACAAGATATTATGCATTTGTCAAAACCACAGCACCTTAGGAGTTTGGGGTAGCCCCAAGATAGACGACACAAGAATTTTACAAATATATATTTACAAATATTACAACCAACTATTATAAATGTATGAAACGATCCCATTGAAAGGGCTTAGGGGAGGGTGCCTGGGTGGCTCCATTGGTTAAGCGTCTGCCTTTGACTCAGGTCATGATCTCAGGTTCCTGGGATCGCGTCCCATATTGGGGTCTCTGCTCAGCGGGGAGTTTTCTTCTTCCCCTCCCTCTCCCTCTGTGCTCTCTCTGTCAAACAAAAATAAAATCTTGGGGGGAAAAAGAAGAAGAAGAAGAAGAAGAAGAAGAAGAAGAAGAAGAAGAAGAAAGAGTTGGGGGAATAAGGCACTGACTTAAGCAACTTTGGGAATTAGTAGAATTGTAAGACCAGTGGTCACGGAAGAGTCCGTATGCGTTGCGCTCTGCTAGCATTGTGTCCTGCAGAGGCACAGGTTAGCAATTCTGAAACCACTACACATGTAAATATTGGAACTGAACGATGAAGCAGATAGATAGCGGGTAGCAGGAGTGAGGTTTTCCACAGTTGGAATGCGTTACCGATAAGCAAGGGAAGGGGGCTAGAAAAAATCATAGAGTAACAGGTTAGGGTTGGAGACACTGGAATGAGCTCATGTGCAGATTAAGATAGATACATATACATATACATACACGTATAGATACATAGTTACACATAGATGGCTTTGCGCATCTATGTGTATGCATGGGTTGGTAGTCTACCCACACGTCTCCTGGCTCTGCCAGCTGAGAGGGCGGAGACAAGCCCCAGTCATATTTGTTGATAGCTGGTGTCCAGATCTTGATTTCTATGATCATTCTCCAATAAAAGGAACCAGGGCTTGGAGAAAGGTCCAGTTCTAGGACTCTAGGACTGGCGCCTGGAATAGGAATGATGAGCCTGGAGCCGCCGTACTGCCAGAGAGCAAAAAAGCGCTGAAAACAAAAACAAAAGCCGAGCCAGAAAAACCAAACCCATAATGATAGGACTGGGCCAGAGGGATACCGGATCCAACTGAGAGAACTTCCAATGGCCAATGCAGAATTCAAAATAATTTACGTGGAAACTCAGTCCTCAAGGAGGGGGAGCCTAACTTCCTATTCCTTCACTGTGGCTGTCCATAGTAACTTTCTTCCGAAGAGGACAATGTGGCAAAGGAAATAAGAAAGCACAGCTTGACAGTGGAGACACCTGACAAACCCTACCTCAGGCCAGGGGGTCAAGGTCAACATCAACAAAACCCCTCTCAGTAGTGCTTAACACAGTATCTTCAAAAATAAAGAAAATTTGACAATCTGTTGCAGCCCAGAAGAGCCTAAGGAGACATCAGGGTTAACTGTGATGTGGTAGTGGATGGGATTCTGGAACAGAAACAGGACTTTAGGGAAAAAGTGAGAACATCGGAATCAAGTGTGGACTCTAGCTGATAATAATGTATCAATATTGGCTCATTGTGACAAATGACCCGTGGTGGTATTAAGATACTAGCAAAAGAGGGAAGTGGGTGTGGAGTATATAGGAACCCTGGACTATCTTCAGAATAACTCTAAATAAATGCAAATTTAAAAATCTAAAATTGAAATTTATTTAAAAATTCATCATCATAAACAAAGAAACCAAAACAAACCATACTCACCAGTTGGAATAGGCTTTGGAAGAATTTAAGTGAGCTTCACTTGAGCACCTACTCTGTGTCAGGCACTGTGCTGGACTCCCTTTGTTTCATGAGCTCTTTCAATCTTTACAAGAGCCCTGTAAAAGCATAATATAGTCCAGAATCTCTAGGTGTGGGAAGGAGAGTGAGGGGAAGGCAGGTAAATGGCCCAAGGTCAGATAGTTACTGTGGGGAAGGGTAGAATTCTAAAGAGCCTTGGGTTTTTCCTCCTCTCCATCAGAATGCACAAGAGGTTGTCATGGACCCTCTGGCCTCCGCCTCTGTCACCAATCACGTTGTGTCCTGGAATGGGGGGATATTTCTGCCCAGTGTCTGGAAGTCTGAGCTGTGACCTTGAGCTGAACACCCTCCACGTGGAGGGCTTGTGGTTGGACAGCGTGGTGTGGAGCCACTGACTTGATGGGAATAGCCAATGTTGAAGAGATTTTTGGCCACAGGGGAAGGGTCTTGCTGGGTCTCTGTCCCTGTCTGGTCAACATGTGGGTACTACATGGCAGAAACCTTTTCAGGGCCTGTCGCCTGCAGATGGGTAGGGAGTAAAGGTCTTGGACTCCTCCTGCTCTGTCACTCTGACACTCAGGAACTTTCACAGACTCTTAAATGTGGGGGTTCCTGAATGGAAACCCCAACTCTCCCCTTGGCTGCCATCTCTCTTCCTAAGGGCTGTGACCTGCAGAGATCTGTGGGTGCCCTCCTGTGCTCAGCTGACTACAGGGGTCTAGTGAGGGACGTTTGCTGGTGGTAAGGCAATGCCCACACTCCCTCTCTAGCCCAGCAGGCTTTCCGGCAGCAAGAGTTCTCTGCAAGTCAGACCGGGTTCATGGTCTGGCTCTGAGTTTATGAGCTGGGTGACCTAGGAAAATCTCTGTGGTCACTCTGAGGTTAGTTTCACTCATCAGCAATGGGGCTCAGGTCTGTGGGAAGGGTTAGATGACACAGGACGTTAGTGCTTGGCCAGAACAGGTGTTGGACAAATGCAAACATTACTATATTATCATTATTATACCTAAATGTTTCTGTCTTCTGTGTTCTCATTTCTCAGTGAAATGGCCATTTTCCATTGTCTTCATCAGCCAAATCCTTGCCTAAGGTATGCTTTTTTCTTACTTTGTCTGTCCTTAACAGAGTTTCAGGGACCTTGAGTGGCCATGAATGGCCCTAAGAATGAAGGTTAGGTTGTGAGGTATAAACAGGGAGGTGGGGGATATGTTTCCTGGGGCACTGAGGGAAGGGTGGATGTGTAATTTCCACAGCTGCGTGGGAGAGCTGCCTCCCCCTGATTTCCAGCTTTTCTCTCATTCGGGTCTGTCTCTGCCGTAAACATGGCGGCTCCCATTGCTGGTGGCTGGTGCAACCACCCCCTCCCGCCCTCAGCTGGCCAGCCATGTCACCTCTACACGCAGTAGTGAAGACCCTGGGAGACTTCCTCCTGCCCGGATGGGGCCACGTGCATGGCTTTCCTGCCCCAGCTCTCTCTCCCACCTTCCCAGCCCTCAGAGTGGGGCAGAGGGTCATCTGTATAATATTCTAGAACTGGACTAGGAAGAGCCCTTGTGCTGCCCCCGTCTGAAAAGGGGCTGCCTCCACTCCCTGCTCCATCCAGGTTGCTACCCCCCGAGCCAGGACTCGAACCTCGTTTCTGTGCTGCGATCTTGTGCCCTGACAACGGCATCAACTTTCATGAAAGAACGGGAACCATTTTCATTCAAAAATAGTCTTCCTTCTAGAAGGAGAACATGGCAATGGAGGGTAGTCCCCTCAGTGAATGCATGAACATTTTTAATGGCTGGTAAAATTTAAAATTCTTGGCCCCCTCCTACCAGGTCACACAGATCTTTACCCCTGTGGAATGCACTTGGTTGAACTAAATTCAAGAAACCCAGGAGCCCAGGACAAGTGAGACACACATGGCCCCTTATCGATCTGAATGTGGAGGAGACGTGTTTGCATTCCTCGTAGCTCTCATAATAAAATCATAATCAAAAACAACCACCGAGAAGAAGAGAAAGAACTTTCCTTTATTCCATTTGTTTCTTTAATGGCGGAGGAAGTTTCCAGAATAACAGATTTCGATGCCGCTTGCTCTGCTCTCAGGAGAAAGAATTTAGAGACACTCTGGATCAGATAAGGATTCTGCTCTCCTTAAAAAGGCCGCTGGGATGGGGCTTCAGCGTCTTTGTTCCCTCCACGCACGTTGTGAGAGATACATGTCATTTCGAGAAGTATGGAACTAATTGAGGACTATGTCCAGCTCTTGTAGGGGTGAACAGGGCAGATAAATAAAAACTCCATCGCACATAAATCTTTGCTCCCAACATCAAAGAAGCAGGATCCTGCTAAGTGTATTTGTATAATGCAGTAATTTATGCAAAAAGGAGCTTTGATAAATGTCCTCTAATTTATTGTCATGTATCTCAAATCAAAGTCAAACATTTACAGCCTGAGCCTGAAGGAAGCCAGGCCTCCGAGAGCCAAAGGGTTTGAAGTAGGTAGAGCAATGTTGGACAAAAGGTTAAACGGGCTCTGGTTTGAATGCTAAGAACTTTCTACAAATGATGGCAAAAGAAAGAGGGGACTGGTTTGGCTTCTCAAAACAAAGCCAGTCAGCATTTTCCCAGGGATTTTTCTTCCAAGGACAGGCACAATGCAAGCCCAGGGATGGTCTTAAGGGAACAGGACCGGGGGCCTAGCATTTACCCTCTATGTTATAATCATAAGACAAACACAAAGCACAGCCACCATTTATTGGAGACATACAACCTGCCACACACCGGGCTGAGCCTTCTGCATTCATTAAGCTGTCGTGTCTCCACATGATGCTATCGAGGGATGGTCCTACCCTTCATGTTTTGCAGCTGGGGAAACCGAGGCAGGCCATTGCACGTGGATGTAGAAGACCCAGGAGGCGCGGGCCATTTTCTCTTCCTGAAGTTGTTCATTTACGCATGGCTCATTTGTCCCCAGAAGCGGATGGGAGTCCACTGTCCCCATGAGTGAGGGTCTAGGCTTTCCCGTTAAGGGGACTTGGGTTTGAATCCTATCTCTGCTCCTTTCCAGATGTGTAATTCTGGGCAAATTCTTAACCTCTCTCCCTCCAAGTCCCCACTTATTGACAGACCCAAATAGCAGGTTCTACTTAAGGGGGTTGCCATGAGCATTAGTAGAGATCACGCCCACAGAATACATGGTAGGTGTCCCATCAGGGGGTGTGACTGTTGCTACGTTATTCTCTCTTGCTGGTAAGAGTTTGTCCACGTTCTGACCCCAGAATATAGAAGAGCCTAGAGTCCCCCAAACTAAATTCCCAGGAAGGAGTCCCAATCCCAAAATACTGGAAAGATGAATCAGCCTCTATCACACGGTATTTTTAATTTTCAGCCTTAAGGGCTCTGCATGCCCACGATCCATATAAAGTAAATGTACAATTCCAGTAGTAGCACACCCAGAATCAACAGCTGTTTAAAAGATTTTACTGCCCATCTGGAGGCTTGGTGTGGTCTTCAGGCTGGCTCCAGGAGAGAGGGCTCTGTTCTGTGATTCCACCAGCTGGTCACTGGGATTGCAAACCCGTATTCCGATCTCAGCCTTCTGGTTAATAAAACCGAGGGAAGGAACGAACTTGTAAAGGGCAGGATGTTTTCCCCATCCGAGGGTTTAGCTTTTGAGGCTCGGATCATGATGCTGGGCTGGTTTCTGTCCAAGGCGAGGCCCCCGGCAGCTGTAAATCTCATGGCTCGGGGCGTGTGTGGGTTTAGAGGGAGTGGGGAGGATGTCTGCCATCGACTTGTTGGCTTGGTTTAGTTCCCATTGGCGTGGATGGCGCGGGAGGGCAAAGCCCTTCCCACCCAGATGGTGGCGGTGACATTCGTTCGACCACTTGACTTTTGAAACATGCAAACAAAGAACTTCCCTTCCGCTTCCGCTCTTATCCAGAGCCGGGGGAAAGGGCCCTGACTTCAGCATGGGTTCTGGGCCCTAGTGGATCAGCCCAGAACATCCCCTCGCTTGGAGAGGGAGGTACGCACAACGGAATCTGGTCCTTGGGTTTGAATCTTTGGAATACCACCTCTCGGTTATATGCACCTGCATCTATTTCCAGCTGCTCAGAAGTCTAGCTTCCTCATCTGCAATATGGGAGTTAATAACACCCAACAGCCAGCTCCCAAGGTTGTTCTGACACATGAGACGAGCAACCTGTTACGTGGCCCAAAGGTAGAGTTGGCACTTCATATGTGTTCTCTTTCTTGGCCTCTGTTTCCATATCTGTGAAAAGGAGGGGTTCACTTCCCCATCAGTAAGAACTGATTGACACCATGTATGCAAAGTACCAAATTAACCCCCGGGGCCCTCCCCTGTGTCGCTATACTCAACTGGAAGCTGTTGGAACCGGATGCTTGAAAATCAAATCAAAAAGTGCACATTGCTTCTTCCCAGTTCTGGCTGTCTCAATAGTCACATTTAAGAAACAGGGATTTTTTTAAAATTATATTTTATTTTTTAAAGATTTTTATTTATTATGCATTTGAGAGAGAAAGAGAGAGAGAGAGCGTGCACAAGCAGAGGGAGCTGTAGAACGAGAGGGAGAAGCAGGCTTCCTGCTGAGCAAGGAGCCCAAAGCAGGGCTTGCTCCCAGGACCCCCCAGGATCATGAGCTGAGCCAAATGTGGACGCTTAACTGACTGAGCCACCCAGGCGCTCCAAGAACCAGGGATTTTTAAAAGGCAGTTAAAGTAAGGGCGGTTGGAGTGATTCCTTTGCCTCCCTTAGAGTCAGACCTGTTCTTTTGGTGTCCGGAAATCTTACAAGTCCCTGAGAAATCCCCACTGGGCACCAGCAACCACACTAACTGCAGGGATCCTGAATCAGACTTCCAAAGGGGACAGAGTGAGGACTTATTTCTCTTTATTCATAACTTAGGCAGGGGGGTTTCCAGCCAAGAAGAGAGCACAGATTTCTTCCAGCAAGGGCTCTATGGCTCAAAGAATCCTTCGAAGCCTCACAGAGGCAAGTGCCAGTGAAAACAGTACTGGCTTCCCACCTGCCAACAGTCCAGAAAGTCGGCGTTCCTTCTCCTGCATGGATGCTCTCTCCTTCTTCCTCCTAACCAACCACCCCCCCAAACGCATGCCGGTCAATCGCCACCCCGGGGTCCCTGCCAGGTCCTGAGGAACATGTCCCATATCTCATGGGCCAGCAGGGGGAAGTGCTCTTGTCCACTCCTTTTCCAGCTGCATGGCTATCCCAATGGTCAGCATAGGCGTGTTTGGGATTTGCTGGCGATCTCCATGTTTGGGCCTTCACCTGCCTCTGGGCACGGTGTGGGCCACTCTAATTGGGAATAGAAGAGGACCTAGTGGAGGGTGGTGGTTTTGTTTGTAGTCACACTCTCAAGTTCCTTTAGCTGCTCCAAAAGCTTCCTTTGTCTAGTCTCAGGCAGGGATGTTGCATAACTTTACGGTTTTGAGCAAATTAGAAAATGACACCCCCTCGAGACAGGCATGTGGCTCACTGAGTGGACAGGGTCTTTATGCAGAGAGAATGGTGCCCCTCCCTCTGGGAGAGTGCAGCCCCTGCATCAGGTAACTTGCTGGGCAAAAGGCCGGATTTTGTTCTCCCTGTCCCCTTGGAAGGGCCTTGTGCAGTGAGCAACCTTCACAGCTGTACTTAGCAGCCTTTCTCCTGGGGTCCTCCCTCATTCTCTGCCATCCCAGGGATTTCAGAGCTGTTGTTCTCTTGGTGTGATGATTCTCTCAACTTGTTGCCCTTCACACTTCACGGTTTTTTTTTTTTTTTTTTAAATTACGTGACTCTACTCTGAAGTAAAACCCCCAAAGAGGGGCCTGAAAGCAGGAATGGGACCCACCAAGAACTGGCCTTCTAGAGTGAGGAGGAAGATCTGGTGAGAAAGGCCAGGCCTGAACTCTGTCTGCCCCGCCGGCTGCGTGCTGTGATCTGAGAACTCTCCAGAGGCTTTGTCCATCAGTGAAGAACTCCCCCAGCTGTTTACTGTGCCTTCTGGGCAGGGTCAACTTCACGGCCGTGTAACCCATGCACTTGCTCAGAAGGGTTCTGGGCTTGGCTGAATGCTCTGCTGTCGCTGTTTGAAATTCTTAATACTTTAAAGTAAGGAGGGCCTGCATTTCATTTTGCACTGGACTCTGCAAACTACATAGGTGGTCCTACTGTCAGGTCTTACTGGCCTTTCTGGGGACTCATTTCCCTGCGTTTGTTCACATAGGTTGCCATTCAACAAGCATTTATTGTGCACCTACTATGTGTTGGGTGCTGGATAAAGCAGCAGTAGAAAAGAAGGCACCGACCTGATTCTTAGGGCATTTGCAGAATGCAGGTGCCAGTGGGGAGTGAGTAATGGGGACAAGTTCAGCCAATGAGGAGTGCGTGAAGAATGTGAAGTGGGTAATGAATGGAAAAGTTTCCGTGGGAAGCTTCTTCCAATTAGGCCATCAGAGAGAGCTCTCGGGAAGTGACATTTGAGTTGACATGATTGAGATGGGGAATTAAGAACCGGTCAGGCTGCAGGCACTGGAGGTGGGACTAGGGTTCAAAGAAATGCACGTGCAAGAGCCCTGTGGTGGGGATGGACCTCAGGCTATATGGGAACGGGAGACAGAGAAGTGGGTTTGGATTTTAAATACAAGGGTTGCGGGTGCTTGGGTGGCTCAGTCAGTTGAGTGTCTGACTCTTGACTTCAGGTCAGGTCATGATCTCAGGGTTGTGAGATCGAGCGTGACGTCAGGCTGCATGCTCAGAATCTGGTTGGTATTCTCTCTCTCTCTCCTTCTTTCTTTGCTCCTTCCCCATTCATGCTCTCTATTGAAACTAATAAATAAATCTTAAAAAAAAAAATACCAGGGACAGTGTGAAGAAGTAAGAGCAGTAATAAGAGTAGTGACAACTAATCTTTGTTGAGTGGCTACTTTGTTCCAGGCACTTCATAGACGTTGACCCCTTTGATCAACTGTGCAAGTGATGGATTAGTTCCATTTATCAGATGAGGAAATTGAGGTCCAGTGGCTGGCAGTCAGCCAGCCTGTAAGTAAGAGAGCTGGGGCTGGGACGCAGGTCTGCATGATTACTCGGATCCGGCCTTCATGGTCAGCACTGTGGTCTGGCTGCCTCAGCATGGGGCTCTCTCCACTGCAGCAATGTCTCTCTCTGTGTCTTATGTCCCTTCTCGGACTGAGGGACTTCTGAGCGCCAGCCCTGGGGACAAGAGATGAAGCAATCTTTCGTCACGTTCACTGAAGATTGTGATGAAATTTTATCCTATGATCACTTAAATAAAGCCAGCTGGGAGTAGCTGTTCAGGAGACACAAACAAGAGCTTGGTCCAAGATATCTTTGTTCTGTGCAGTGTTTTGGCCGTGCCCAAGTTCAAGTCCAGAGAAAAAGGAGAGACCAAAACATATTAACTAGTTGCAGTGAAAGCTCTGTCTTTAAATGTATGCCTTCTTTTAGCTTCCTGGGATGACTTTTATTTTTGGATGGGCTCCAAGGACTCTTGATCTTTGTGCCTGTCTCGATTAAATTTTAGAGCTAACGTGGGTAAGATACACTCCTAAGCACTGCAACAGATATAAATCTATCTGTCTTCAAAGGCTTTCCAACCTGTTAGAGGGGGCTAGCTGGGCTGGGGGTTTCTTTCAAGGAAGAATACAAGTGCCACAAACCGTACAAAAGAGGACACATGGAGGGACACCTGGGTAGCTCAGTGGGTTAAGCCTCTGCTCAGGTCATGATCTCAGGGTCCTGGGATCGAGCCCCGAATCGGGCTCTCTGCTCAGCAGGGAGCCTGCTTCCTCCTCTCTCTCTCTGCCTGCCTCTCTGCCTACTTGTGATCTCTCTCTCTGTCAAATAAATAAATAAAAATCTTGTGATCTCTCTGTCAAATAAATAAATAAAAATCTTCTAAAAAGAAAAAAAAAGGAGGACAGATGGAGGTTTTAAGGAAGGGAAAGTTGTAGCCACTTAGTGAAATTGATTATGTATATTTGGGGCATGGGGAGCACTTACTATATGCCAGGAACTGGGACTATAGCATTGAACAAAATAGTTAAGGATCCCTGCCCTTCCAGATCTCACGTTCCAGAAGAGGAGAAAGACAATAAGGAAACAGATGAGCAAACAAGATAATTTTGGCGAAGTAAACAAACAAGGAAGCTGATAGGAAGGGACTGGAAAGGGCAGAGGGTAGGCAAGCTGGGACTGGGAGCAGAGCGCCTCTCTGACTGGCCACCTTCAAACCGAGGCTCCCCAAAATAAGCAAAATATAGAGAAAGAGACTTCAAAAAGGAAGCCCCAAATCATAAGCTGAGGAATCCCATATTTTTACTGCTTTTATACGGGTTCTCAGCTTGTTGTGCGGTGCTCTGACATACGGAAATGTATTATCAAAACAATCAGAGTGAGAATGGTACCCAGACCACATCATGGCATTTCAGTAGAGGTGACGTGTAGTGCATCTTACCTCTTTGGCAATACTGACTGCAAAACAGGTGTTAATATCTAGGTGCTGATCTTGGTTCTGCTGTGGATTCACTGTGTGACCTTGGGTAGGTCACTTACCTCTCTGGGTTACTCCTTTAAAAAAAAGGGGGGGGGCCCAGGCAAAACTTGAAGATCTTAGAACTTTCAAGACCAATGATTCCATGGTTGAAGAGCTCAAAACAAAGCCTCCCAATGTGTCCTTGGTAACACGAGGAATGCCCCACTTGGCAGAAGATTACATGATTACATGACCAGATTCTGACCTGGGATGGCAGCAGTGGTTGTGCAGCGGGGGTTGAGTTCTCCGTTTAGATCCCGGGTTTGGGCTGCCCAGGAGCTCTGGGGATGCGTCCTGGCCAGCACCCACATGTGGCTCGTATTAGTGTGATTTTCGTAATGACAGTGGCCCTAAAACTTGCCCATTTTACTATTGAGTTACTCAGTTTAGTTTCATAAGCATCACTTACACATAAATACCGTCACCAGCCAACAAATCCACTGTTTTGTTTTTACTTTCTCCGGCCCGCCCCCTTCCCTGTGAAGGTGTTTATCGCAGCCATCAAAAATAAAGTGGATCAATCATAGCTCTGTCTTTGGACACACGGAGATGCACTCTTGGACCTTCGTTTCCAGAGAGAAGAGAGGTGGAAAGACATTGGTTGTAGGCTTCCGTCCTCTGGAGTCGTGTCCACGTGGAATTCGTGTAGGAACACGGGAGACTAGAGGATAGCGCTCTTAATGAGTGTGAACAATGGAAAACGAGTGGGCAGAAGGAAGGGCCGTCTTCGGTTAGTAGCTGCTGGGTTCACCGCTGGAGTGCAGAAAGATCTTTCATTTCAAGCATCGTAACCTTGGCAAGCACCCCCTCTTGGAGAACTCCACACCGCCCCACGGGGTGGAAGAGACAATTTGATTTGTGGTTAAGAGAGAGCCTTTGTGGTCAAAATATTTGATCGGAATTGGTAGTAGCAAGAAAACAGATACCCGTCCCCACCAAACACACACACAGAGACATCTGTCCTCTTAGGGCCTTGTTTCCGTTTCCCAAATTTTCAGTCCCCAAGTACTGTTTTTATATATTTTTATTTATTACAAAGATTTACTTATTTATTTGAGAGAGAGAATGTGGGGAGGGGTCGAGGAAGAGGGAGAGAAGCAGACTCCATTAAGTGCGGAGCCTATATGGGGTTCTGTCCCACAACCTCAGATCATGACCTGACCCAATGTGAAGAGCTTGCTGCTTAGCCAGCTGAGCCCCCCAGGTGCTGCCCAAGTTCTGTTTTTAGAATCAGGTGTCCTGTAGTTTCCTTCACACACACACACACACACACACACACACACACACACTCCCCCCAGCCCCCTCGTGCTTACATGCATATTGTCCCAGGCCATCCATTGTGGGTCTCTTTGGGGTGTCTACTTAACTGTAAGCCAACCAGTCATTGTAAGGTCCTCCAGCTAATTGGTGAGCTCGGTAGATAACGCTGAACACATTCACCCTTTTTTTTTTTTTTTAATTTGCCCATTTTGACAGAAAATATTCTGTTTGGTCATAAGGACCCCCAAAGGCCGATTGAACAGCCCAAGCCAATGAGATACTTTGTTAATTTAAAATATTTTTTCCAAGATTCATTTTGTTCACATAGCTCAAAATTCCAGCAATATTAAGTATTTGGTGAAAAGTCTTTCTCCAAACCTGCTCAATTACCATACCACCCCAAAAGGGTTCCTTCAGGTGGATGTAAATATAAACACATGGTCTAGCATCTTCCCACCATTCATCTTCCTGCTACATCTTGGGAAGAATGGCTTCTGTTTGAAATCGTATCTGCCGGTCTGCTATAGTTGTTTCTATGGTCAAGTGATCTAGCCAATAGGAAAAGCCTCTGAGAAAGGATAAAGGAAGCCAGGTGCATTTAGGAGATAATAATTCCTTTGGGAATTATTAAAATGGAACATTTCTTCACAATTAAAAAAAATAGAACATTCTAGAATCATAGCCATTCAAACTTAGAGGGACCTTTGGACCCCAGTCAATATTCTATAAAGTCATCTCCGAAGACAATTATAAAATTCGAGAGGAAACCAATGGGTAGGTAAAAGTAAAATATTTTTCCTTATTTTTTAAAGAGAGAGATAGAGGGGGTCAGGGGCCCGGGGAAGAGAGAAAGAGAAAGAGATCCTGGCTTTGCTCACATGGGGAGGCCCCTGTTTTGTGAAATGAAGTTTGGACTCTTTGAGCTCTGTACAGAAATAACCACATTTGCTATCAGAGGCTGAATGGAGACTCCATGAAATAGACAACCCTCTATTATACATGTCAAGTCCTTGAGATGAAACTCACACATCTATTGGCAACTGGGTATAAAAGGGTGTGGGGGAACTCAGGTAGCTAAGATGCTTGAAGACTCAGTGTGCGTATGTATACACCTACTCCATCAAAGCTCAGCCCCCCACATCAGAACTCACAGGCATGCCCAGCCGGGGTGGGGGGGCACATACCATCCTGTAAGTGAGGTTCACGCTCGCCTGCAAAGGACGTTCCTTCTCTCTTTGCCTAGGTGCCTTCCCAACTTCCAGATCCCCTCTGCCTAAGAAACACACTATTTATTACGGTACTCATTAAATAATGAGGCGGCCGTGTAGTAGAGTATCAGGGTGAATATTACTGCCCAGATCGCCACAGACAGCCTTGTCACGCAGACTCGGCCTGTCGTTCATTCAGGAGCCACAAACCCTGCAAAGCTGGGCCTCCGGATCGCCTGGTTCCCAAATGAGAGAGTATTCCTAATAAGGAAATAAAGGAGGGCAGGCCAAATTCTTACCTCTGCAGTGAGGTAATGAAAATAAATGTGATTTTCGGAGATCAGGAAAACCTGGGCCTGTTTGTTACCCCACGGTACTTCTCCTTGTCCCTGGCATTTGCTTGTGGGTGACTTGGCTTTATGGTGTAGCTTCACCTTCTGGGGCTTTCTGTCCTGGGATTTTACATGGAGACAAATTCTCTTGGAATGGGGGTTTTACCCGATGCTGCTTCTGTGTACAGAGGAACCTTCACGGCAGGTCTCTGGCCACGCGCTACCTGTGATGTTTTTCGAAGGAGGTGGGTGTAGCTCGCCTCCTCTTCGTGGAGAAGTCTGAGCTCTGGTTTTCATATATTAAGAGAATCGAGAAGCCTGGGCTGTTTTGGAACTTGTGACCCTAACTCAGAGCAAAGAGCTGACCTACTTTGGGGGTAACAAACTTCCACCGACAGGCTCTTCCTATGAATGGAGACGGCTTTTTAATTCTTTCTCTCTCTCTTAGAAAAAAAATCAATGGAAAAATAGTTTCTCTTCGCCTACCCGTTGGTTGTCTCTCAAATTCTGTAATCACTTTCTGAGATTGCTTAATACAACATTGATTTGAGTTGTTCAACTGGCCATCGGGAGTTCTATGACTGGGAAGTGTGGAATATTTGCAACCTCATATTTCATGTTATATTAGTCGAAAACATATTTTTAAGATGTAGATTATTAATGACACAATAAAATCTCATTAGTGGAGGGTGTTGATAGATGTGGTTTATCTAACATTAAGCAGAAATTGGCATCTTGAGGGAAGTATCAAGATTCTGTGATCCCAGACACTGATATTGAACAAGCCGGGGCCAGGAGCAATCCGCTATTGATTAGACAGTGCAAGTAATTATATTTACCGAGCCGTTTTATTGGGTGGGGCAGAAGGTGAGGTGGTTCTTCTTTAAAGAAGAGAGAGAGCAATCAACAAAGACGTTGTCGGCGAAAGCCCCAGAGCCGTTGTGATTTTCTCAGGCTTTACTCCCAGTCTTGCCCTGGTCTTAATCATTATTTAGAAATGCCACATATGCTGGAAGGTTCTTGGTGGTTTCCTTTGTCCAAACACATGTGTTTCCTGGCAGTCTCCCGGTACGTCTAGTAGTAGGGCTAAGCCTTTGCATTTTATTCCTAATCTCTACCCTTGTCCATCACTGACATTACTAGCGCACCACAACCCACAAGTGTGTCTCCGTGACCAACACCAATGACTCCAGCAGCATTCATATGACCATTGTCACCATCACAAATAGTTTCATCACCATGGCCACCATTGTGATTATAATACCAGCACCATCATCACCACCACCAGGACCAGTACCAGCACTGGTACCCCCCCCAACGACCCCCACTATGGTCACTATATTATCACTGCTGTTACCTACACCACCACCACTAATAACCCAACCTTGAACACCGCCATTACCGCCATGACCACCATAAACACCATGACCACCATAACCATCATGACTGCCATGACCGCCATGACTGCCATGCTCCAACCTGCTCAATTTGACAGTCATGACTTTGAATTCCTGCTCTGCCACTGTGTTCCCTAATTGGTATTTTCACCTGACTCAGAGGGTTGTGATAAGGTACCAATGAGTTAAAATGAGCTAATGTCTATAAATCCCGTAGCATACAGCAGACATTTCATACATAGAGGGCTGGGCCCTGTCTTTGAGGAAATATTATGAATTCTTAGCTTTTTTGTTCCTGATGCCTTTTTCTAACTTAAGGGAGATTATGGGTTTGGCCATTGATTGTTTCCTTCCTTCCTCTGGGTTCTTCAGTTCTGTGACTGAATTATTTGTAAAAAACCTTCCAGTCATCAGAAGTACAATCATCCCAATCTTACCTTCATCCTCAACTCATGTCCCTCGCATGCCTCAGTCCTGTCCTACCCCACCCCATACCACAAACAGGTCATGCACCTGCCCTCCAAACATTAAAGCTGTGGAAGCAACTGTTGGCTGAAAGGTCCATGTGCCTAACAGGTGCTCAGGGTTCCACGGGTATTCTATTGTCTTCTCTTATTTTCTCTATTCTGTGATCATGTCCATCTCCCAAGAGGGAGGTGTCCTCTCTTTGCTGGGTGTCTACAGTGGGTTTCTAGCTGATCTCATCCCTTCCCAGTCTTGTCCCCTGTGGAAGGTTGATGGCAAGAATGGTCTTACTTCTTTCCTCCTGCTTCCTCCTTTTTTCCTCCTGCCTGTGTTTGCATACTTTACAATGGGACTTGGCAGGTCCTTCTCTACAAAAGGTGGGGTCTGTTTCCCTGTCTCTGAAATCTGCCCTTGTGACTTACTTTGGTCAGTAGAATGTGACAGAAGCAAGGACGTGGAGTCCTGATGACTCAAGGAGCTTTACCTATATATCTGCTCTTCCTTTTGGGGTTTACGTGGAGCAGAGAATTCAACCCAGCCCAAGCCATCCTAGACCAGCCAGGCCCCACCAATCTGCAAGTCAGCTGCAGATACATGGACAGGCCCAAGCAGGATCAACCTAGCCCAGTTGACCCCTAGGCTTGTGAAAAATGAGAAATCAAATGTTATCCCTAACAGAAACAATGTTGTAAACCACTAAATTTGCTGGGCGCTTTGTTACATAACACTGTAGTAACACTTGATAGCTGATACACTCCCTCCCATGCGTTCTCTCAGTGCAATCTTCTCAAAACAGAAGGCCGATCAGGTACCTGTCCTGCTTCATGTCATCCTTCAGTAGCTTCCCATCTCTTTTGGGATGGAACCCAAACTAGAACATGGCATGTGGTCCCCTGTGTGTTTGGTCTCTGCCTGGGCCATGGGTCTTGTTTCACATATCATTCCTGCTGACTTCTCCACCCTAGGGAGGAGATGTCCTTCCCACTCTTTGAATGACCAAAGTTCCTTTGCTGCCTCTGGGTGACTCTAGATGCTATTCCTTCTGCCTGATTTTCTTTCCACTCACTTCCTCACAACTGTTACTCTCCTCATTGCTAACTCCCTTCCTTCTTGTCTCAGCTCAAATGCCCTCTTTCAGCGAGGCCTTCCTGACATCCTGTCTCAAGTAGGTCTGCCTTGTCCATCACAATCCTAGTTCATGTCCTTTATAATAACAATCCCAGCCCAGAATTGTCAAGTCCTTTCCCTGATGGGGATCTGTCTCTATCCCTAGAAGCCTCATGAAGGCAGGGACTTTATAATCTACATATCATGGATTTGTCAGTGTTTTGCTTAGAATCTGAATCAGAGCAGGCACTCAATAACCAATCTTTCTATCTTCACAAAAATAATAACCATATCAGATATCACCCTAAGTGATTTACATGTATTAATCTAGTGAATCTTTACAGCAACCCCAAGGTAGGTACCACTGTGATCCCATTACATAAATGAGAATGCGGAAGCATGAAGAGGTTAAGCAAACTGTCCAGAGACACAGCTAGAAGCTGGCGTTGTCAGGATATGAACCCATGTGGCCCACCGCCAACATCCGAGCCCTTGGCTACCCTGTTACACTGTCCCTGTGGGCTGGTACCATTGTACTTCTACTTGACATAGGAGGAAACCTGAGCTTTGGAAGCTCAGACCCCTTGTGTCAGGGGACAGGTTGGAGGTAGGAGGGTGTTCCAGCCTGACTGAAAGTCAGGACTGACATTGTTCAGTCTGTCCTTTCCCTCCCTTTAAAAGCCCACATTACATAGCTTCTTATGAAGGGAATCATATTTTTAATCTTGTCCTGAAGCCTGGTCTTATTAATCTAAGGAGAATCTACTTATGAATGTGCAGGCCTTAATTTGGTTGTTTAAATGGACTATGTGAGCCCATGGCTGGTATACCAGCATCAAGAGGGGCCAGAAGGGGGTCACCAGAAGTGGGGGATCATCACATCATTAAGATGGCAGATATTGGACAAAGCATGGAATGAAGAGGGGAGAGTAACACCTCAAATGCTTCTGGCCCGAGGAGAAAATGAAAGACACCTAGTTCTTAACAAGTCCGCCGTTTATGGCTTCCCCAAACCAAGCTAGAGATTATCTCCTTATTGATGAGCCTTAACACTCCTGGTCGGTCAATGTCCCTGGTGGGTTTGAGAGGCACCTGCCTGGCAGGATGGTGGTGTACGCTTGAAGCTATGGCGGAACATGGCCGTGAATGGAAAGCCGTCCTTTCCACGGGACACGCCCTCTGTCCTCCCAGAGAACCAGACCTTTACCCCACTTCCAGCCGGGCCAGGGAGGGACATGTCCCTCCTTTCCAGGCTCTGGAAACCTTACACCAAACACAGGTCCCCCTACCATTGCCCCTGATGGGAAGAGGAACTCAGATAAAGGAAACAGATACATATCTGTGCTTGGAGAGCTTTGTTTCCACACATGATATATGGTTCCGGAGGAGGAGGGAGAAAACAAATAATTGTGTCTCCTCACCCCCGACATGTCTTTAGTAGGGCCGCGGGGGAGAGGAGATGCTAGAGATTAGCGGTGACCTCACAATAGGTACCCCGTACAGGAAAAGTGTCTGAAGTTTATCTATTGTTAAGTGAGATAATTTATCATCGCCAAAGGTTAAGGAGCAATCCCAGTCCTTTCCTTCTTCGGGAACAGAGATTTATAAGATGGTGCCCAAATTTAGACATTGAGGCACTGTTGGCAGAAATGTCCCCAAAGGCTGATGGCTTCTGTGCGTTTGAAGCCAAGTCATTCACGGAGCTAATTTGAGGCTCTCCTTGGAAACTATATTTGCTTTCTGAGTGCATGGTGAGTTTTCATTTGGGCTCTGACCAGCTGACAGCTATGCAAGTTTGTAGATACCAGTAATTGAATATAGATAACCTTGATGGGTGACCTCGTCAGAGCCAGGCCTGACTGCTTCCCATTGTTCCTGGTTTTGCCAGTTGATACTAAAGCTGCTGGATGAATTTATATATTAAGAATTTGCTGCCGTGGGAATTGCTTATCGTTCCTGGGTCTCTTCCGTAAGCTTCTATTTACTTGACGCGGTGGGCTGGGAATAAAAGCCGTGATTTGACTGTTCGCTATTAGTGACAGAGAAGAGTGTGTTGGAAGAGCTTTATTAATTTCTGAAAACAAAGGGGGAGGTGCGTCACAGCTTTGGCTTGACACAAATCGTGGGGAAAGGCTCTTGTCTCGCTTAGCTGCTGGTGGCTGTCTGAAGCTGGTTCACAGCCATCTTTTTAGGATCAGTTTAGCTTAAATGCAGAGTCTGAAGCCAGCTCGGGGGTCGTCGCTAGCATGATGCTCTTGTGCTTTAAGGGAAATGTTGGGAGAAGTTCAGAATTTATGGTTAATTCAGGGAGATGCTTTAAGACATCTGTAAGCGGGAAAGGTGGCTATGATCCTGGCAGGGGTGGAGGGTGAGGGGAGAGCAGGTCACAGGCCCACATAATCAGGGGGTGAAGAGGAGGGTACAAATTAGGCCAAGTGTTTGTTCCTGGCTGCTTGGATAGTTAAGCAGACGGACGCTTGTCATCGGAACGTCACTGTGGGACTCTCCATGGCGGGCTCTGCAGCTCCCTGACTTTCTTCTTTCTACTTTTCTGAATTGTTGAAAGGTCAACAGTGAACACGGATCACTTTCTGCCATCAGGAAAAAAAAAAAAGATGAAACCGTTGAGAAGAATCTTTTCTAGAAACCGCGTTTTCTGGCCTTCTGGAAGCTGATCTGTATTTCTTCGGGCTTCCTTCCACAGCTTTGAACTTGGCAGTGGGTGCAGAGGGTGTTAGGAGGAGACCAGGGTCTGTGTCCCCCTCATTAGAGGGGCGGGGGTCAGAGGCCGGCACCGCGGACAGAGGAGGAGGCGGGACAGGTGCGAGATGCAGAATAGCCTAGACATCTAGCTCGTGATGTGTTGGCTGCTAATGACGCGGGGTGCCTTCGGGGGTCTGGGCTGGAAATGGTGCAGGCGGGAGCTCCTGGGGCCCTCGCTGCCAAGCAACTGTGTGTCACTGCTCAGCTGAGGGGATCAGCCTTTGATGCTTTCAACATCAGAACATCAGAGCTCCTCTTCATCCTAAGAAGGAAGGTTCGGGTTAGTCAGCCAGGGCAAATAGCTCAAGGGAAATTTCATTTTCCCTTTGTCGGGCCCTCTGCTTTTATGTGCTGGGCTGTACACTGTGGCTACCACACGGGGAGAAGAAGGCTCGCCGGACCCAGGCACATGCAGCCAATTTGGGGCCCGGGTGGAAAGGAGGTGAACAGCTCAGTGCTGGGGGCCTTCCAGGGAGCCCAGAGAAGGGGTCACTGCAGGCCTGATGTTACCTCTCTATTACGTCCTCTGCTTGTGGACTGGCTGGGGAATTTTTCCGCCCTGGCCAGTCCAACCGGTCTGGCTTCCCTTCCCAACAAGGACAGCCCTGTTTGTGTCTTCACTAGTCTTGCAAGGAAGGGAATGAAGGGTACGCAAGGGGCCAGCAGCCAGCCAGCACCCTCCATTGGCACCTATGGCATCTGTAGCCAGATGTGTCGGATTCGAATCCAACCCTGGTGTTCATTAGCTCTCCAACCCTGAGCAATGACTGTATCCTTCTCTTGCCTTAGTTTTCTCCTCTGTGAAATAGACACAGCGTTGGTATCAACCCTGCTGGTTTGTTGTGAAGCTCTGGTGGGACAAAGAAGCAGACGGCGCTCCCCTCTCTGCCTGGAACTAGGAAGGACTCCATCCACATCGGCCATCACTGAAAACATCCATCTGACATCCATTTGAACACAGTCCAGAAACCCTCAATATTTTAACAGCACCTTCCAGGGATCGCTGCTTATTCCAACAGTGGAAATAACGTTTATTAACCCAAACCGGGATTTCAAAAAAAATAATACATCTGAGCTAACATTGGCTCCATCTCCAAATGGCTATTATTTTTTAAAGATTTTATTTATTTATTTGAGAGAGGGAGTTGGAGGGGTACAGAGGGAGGGAGAGGGAGAGAGAATCCTGAGCAGACTCGGGACTGAGTGCAGAGCTGGATGTGGGGCTAGATCCCATGACCTTGAGATCAGGACCTGAGCTGAAACTGAGATTAGGTTGCTTAACCCACTGAGCCACCCAGGTGCCTCTCCAAATGGGTGGCGAGCACTTTGTAGTTCTGAAGAATGAGCTCTTTTCACTGGAATGAGCTACATTGGGACTCAATTCTTGGAAGTTTAAATTCTCTTGGCTAAGGCAGGGCCTGGGGACAGCTGGCAGTGTTAGTGTGGGTTGGGCATGAGAGAAGAGAGAGCAGGAGTTACACCAGTATGGAAGTCAAGCCGGAGATCAGAGGTCCTTCAGATCAGGGAGAAGTGATGGTCAGAGGCAGGATGTTGGCAAGGAAGGAGGAACCACGAGATTATGAGGTCCTGGCAGGCCATAGTCTGTAATCTAGGAGGTCTTCTAGTGGACTAGTTTGGATGATGAGACAGCTTCTGAAGTGAGCTTGACCTTCGGCTTGAAATGATTTATCCTCCAGAATGCTTAATAATCTCTGTGAGATTTGGAAGTCCCAGGTATTGGCAGGAAGGCATTTCAGAGTGTTGCATGACTGCAAAGGACCTGAGGCAGGCTGAGAAGCTTCACAGGGGAGATTGCCACAGAGGACCTCGGCCTCCTCCTCTTGGGAGCCTGGCATGGCATCAGGATGTGGGTTCTGAGAGCTAAACCATAGTAACTGTGCCCAAAAGGATCTGAAGGTCTTCCCTCTCTCGGGGCCATGTAAGCATGAAAATCCTATATTTACCACCTGAGATGATTCATTCACTCAACCAAAAAATATTTATTGAATACCATCAATGTGTAAGGAAATAGGCCAGGTGCTGGAAATAATTGTTCTCGAGGATAGAAAAAATTCCCAGCATAACCCGTAGTCTCACACCCAAGGCTTTAGTATGCCAAAAGTCATGGAGGCAGCTATTCAAAAATGCAGACTTCAGGGCTGGGCTCAAGGGATTCTGATCCAATGAGTTGAATTGCACATGGACTCTGGGCATTTATTTGCATTTTGAATGAGTACAAATTTTGCCCACAGAGACCAAGGAGCCATGGCGTTTCTGTTTGTCCATCCATCTATCATGTCTATTTGTCCATCCGTCATTTACTGAGCACCCAGGAGGTGCCAAGCACTGTGTTGGGTGCTGGGACTGGGAAGAACACATGCCTTTGCCAGAAAGTTGCTCATGGCTATTAGAAAAGGTTGACCCCAATGACCATAGTGATTCCTAGAGTTTCATATTCTATAATATTTAAAATGGTGCTTTCAAAAAAGAAAATCTAGCACAGGAGATAGAAATGCATTCTCTGGTCACTAGCCTATTAGATCCAATGGTTGTACAAAGGTTATAACAAGCAGAACTACACTAAGAGGCAGGCGGTCTTGCAAGCTTTACACATGCTTTACACATACTTTACATAAACGTTAGCCTTTGCCACAACTTTATGAAGCAAGTGTTATGCACATTCCCATTTTACAGGTACGGAAATGGAGTCTTCAGATGGTCTTATAGCTAGGAAGTGGTGAGCCGGGATTTGAACCCGAGGAATCTGACTCCAGAGTTGACACAATTAACTATGACAGGATTTCCCAATGCAATGTGCTATCGCTATAGCTCTGAGGTTGAAAAATACTGCCTTGGATCAAGTCATTCCGATAGTTATTCTGACACTGGGTCTACACTGTCAGAGGAGAAAAGATCTTGTGTTTTTCAACTTGTATTTTAAAGAATCTAGAGCAATGTTCTTTCCTTGGGTGCCAAGCCGGGCGTGAGAGGGCTTGTCTGGGAAACGAGAAGGCTTGACCTCACAAAAAGCTGATCCAAATGTTGCATTCCCCAAACAGCTGCAAATCTCAAGTTTGAAAAATGTATTTGAACTGGCAAAACACAAAGAGCTTGATAATATCAGACTATTAGCAAGGATATGGGGAAATAGCGACTCCCATACACTATCGACATGTGGAAATAGGTTGAACCATCTTGGAGGGCAATTTTGGCAATATCTAGTCAAATTTCAGTATGTCGTGACCTGGGACTGTGCAAGTCCACTTCTAAATATGTCCATGTGTGCCCGAGGAGATGGGCAAAAGCTCATTCCTAGAGCACTGGACAAACGGGAGACAACTTAAATACCTACCCATAAGAGAGACGGGAGAAAAGAAGGTTGCAGCACATGGAACCCTTCCAGCAAGATCTCACTTGCTACCTCACACCCATGGCTGTAGGAACTATTTCTGATGTTCAGAAGCCTAATGTTTAGAGACCTGGGATGGGACCCAGATTGCCTGCAGTGAGTCTCAGCTCCTTCCTTTACTCACAGTGAGATCTTGGGCAATCACAAGGGATTTATTTCCTCATGTGTGTTCAGTGTCCTCCTCTATGAAACAGGAATAATGACAACAGCCCCTTGCCCATGGGGTGGTTATGAAGACACAAGGGCGTTAATGCAAGGCACTGTCCTAGAATGGTGCATGTTCCGTGGTGCTGGCTGTGGAGCCTTGCAGTGTAGCCTCTGTAAACGTTGAGATGGGATGAGCGGAGGAGGAGAATGGTTGGCTATGACTTGCATCTATCCCAGATATCCCTCGGAAAGAAAAACAAACAACAACAAGAACAACAACCAAGAATAAATTTCTGAGAAAGGAACTTGGCCGGTGTGAACTACGTTGAAGATCTGATCCTTACTTGCCAACTTGATGAGCTAACCTTGTAGTCAGGAAAGTGGTTAGAGAAATGATGGGTCATGGCCTCTGATAGAAGGGAAGGGGTGATCAAGAAATAGGCTCTTATGCTGGAAACCAGCTTTCAGGGGTTCAGCACAGAGGTGTGGATGTTGATCGGGGAGCAAACATGGTGGCTGCGCACCACACTTGGCCATGGTGAAACTAACAAAAGTTTAATTCCTCGGGGGCAGAGATGGTGTCAGGGCAAGCTCTTCCATTCTGGCTGCAATGCCAACATCTTTTGTCATCCTGAGAGTCTGAAACATTGTTCAGGACTTTCCCACAGTGAGGGAGATGTTTTTATTCCAGTCCCCAGTGAATCTGTTGGATCCAACAGAAACGTTGCTGCCCCCGCAAATGTCCTTGGACTCCCATCTCCAAATGTGAGCTTTTCCTCAGTGAGCTGGCTGTGGCTCCCTGCAGGTTTGCCTCCTGATCCCTGGCGGCTTCTGAAGACCCACAAAGGAGATTTCTAGATCCTTGGCAATTAGCAATGTCTCTCATAAAACCCACGAGCACAGGGCGGCGAGGAGATGGCGTTTTATTTTGCCGAAATGCGCCCGGGCTTCGTCCTCGGTGATAAATGACAGATCCTTTGGAGTATTAAAGTTGAGGCGCACCTCCGGTTCCAGCCCCGAGACCTCCGCTGTGCCATGAAGCAATTTTCGTTTCAGTGGAAGATATAAGAGTCACGTTCCAAACTGCTGCCGAATAATTCCCAGCATCCGCAGAGATGCCCGAACAGCCACTGTGCTCTGTTTACCAACACAATTAAACCTCGACCATTCCCAGCTGCGGTACAAATATAATCTTATCTCCTTAATGTCAGCCGATTAAGTCATCGGGACTGCAAAAACGGCAAACAGATATTAATAACCCACCTAGAAGTGAGCCATTTCAGTGAAGTAGAATATCGTGGCGGCTTCCTAGACCTGAAGGCGGAAAAGTTCACACCTTCCTGACACTGCTATAAAACACTGCAACATTACAACTTTCCAACCATATCTAAAAGGCCAATTTAGGTTTATTCCCATCCGAGTTTATGGCCATGGTTCAGCAGGTGTAAAACCGGTAATAGCCGCCGTCCGGCTCTGGGTGGATACCAACACAGATGTGTTCAGTCAAATGACTAATTGAAAACCTTAGACAAAATCAGCGGCCTGGCCATTCTGCCTGCATAATAAAACAGTGCTGATAAAGGCAGCGGAGAAAAAAAAAAATTCACCCATCTCATCATCAGTGCCATTAACAATCATGAGTAAAGATGAAAACAACGCATGGTTTATTCTGCAAATGAAGGCATATAACTAGATGGTTTCCCAGGGGCCCATTACCCTTTTTAATAATACATCAAGGAGCCTGAGCAAACAGTTTGTATGTGCAAACCAAACAGAGCAAACTATTTACAGTTATCGCATACGGAGACAACTCCCAGCACTCTGGATTTAACAAATTTATAAAGGTACATAACATGATAGCTATTAGCAAAATTAAAAGAGAACCATTATAGACTTACAGTCTGCCATGCTCGCTCACCAGTCAAGAAGCAACCCGGCACCAACTTTCAATTCAGAAGGATTCCACCCCCCCCACCTTTTTTTTCCCCTCTCCTTTCCTCCAAGAGAGCAGCCCGACTTGGACTCAAATTATGTGCATGAATAATAAAATACCATCTAATTAAAAACTGTAGTTAAATATGCAAAAATTAATGGTAATGAGATTGGGTAATGCCTCCGAGTATAGGCACTCCATGAATTACTCACAACAGCTCCTTTGCCTGACCTAAACAGGGGATAACGGGAGCGTCTTTGAACACTCTTGGTCCCGGCACCCCACAGGGCTCTGTGATGTTTCACACATGCTCACAACCAGGGCATTGAATGGCCAGCCTGGGTGGAATGTGGTCCGGCCAGAACGTTTTCTTCCCGTCCTTGGAGTAGCAGGGACGGGGAGGCTTTTGGTGGACATTGTGCAAAAAGCTGGACAGAGGAGGGGGGCCAAGGCAAGGGCTTGTCATCTCAAGGCAATGAGGGTCTTTTGCAAAATGATGATGGCTAGACAGACTCCTAGTAATAAGAAGCAGGTGGAAAGGTCTATTTTTAGACTCATTTAGGGTTGTTTCCCTACAAGCTGTCCAGAGCCTACTTACTTTCCCGCTCACCAATGCAAAGTTCTGTCCCACCCCACTTGGTACCAGATCATTCTGGGAGAGCATCCTCATGCCGACACCAATGCCTAGGACAAGGGCTGCTACCAGAAACTCCTCCCGAGTGAGCAACCTCCCTTTCTCCCATGCAGTCTCAGAAGACTTTGCCAAGTTATCAACACAAGCTACTGACACCATAGTCCTCAGCCCCGTTTCAAAGAGCTACTGGTCTCTCCTTTGCTTTTAAGCCTGCTTGCTGCTTGACCACACCTTTGGGACTGTGTCAGCTTCCTAAACGCATGTCGTAACATTTGTTTTAGACAGAGGAGACTAGATCTCACCCATCACTTTTGCTTAGAGCTTCTGAATCTCAACTCCCCCGATCTCTGTCCTCCCATTTCTTCACAGCTTGTGATTCTGCTTGAGGACAGTTGATGACAAACCAAAGGACAACAACCTTCAAGAGGACAGTGGGATCTTGGTGTGGCAAACAATTCCAGACTCACTCGATATGATCCCCACTTTTGCCTTTTCATCTGTTGAAATAGAGTCTGACATGCTGAGAGGCAAGTATTTCTTTGGGGGAGGTATTTCTCATCAAGATGACCCTAATGGCAAACTTCCCTATCAGCACCTTCTGGAATATACCTGTGTCATCTCGCTTATGATAAGGGTTTCTTGTCAAGTGAGTAGGTATTTGAGCTAATTGATACCTTCTCAACTACTCTCGACACCAGTGGGTTCACCAGCTATGCCAAAGAAGAGTTGTGATGTTGGCATGTTACCAACCAACAAAAGTAGAGTGCACAACCTGAAACCGTTCTGAGATTTGTATTGTAGCACTTGGGGCCTGTGAGAAAATGGTGACCTTGATCTGCCTCCCCCCAACACACACCTCCTTTTAAAAAATTTCTCCTGTTGTAGAAGTCTGGATTTCTTCCCTTCTGTCTCACAGGTTCTACTTGACTTTCTCCATCGGTAGCCACGTGTTAATGGTGAAAGCATGGTGATAAGAATTTCTGGTGTTTGACAAGGCCAAGGTACAAAGTTGGACTGGCGACCCTGTTGAAAATCCTTGGACAAATCAGACTTAGTTTTGGTATCCTTACAAAGGATTGGTGCCTAATATGTAGGTTCTTTGTTGATAGACTGATTGATTGACTTGTCATTTACATCTTCCAAATGAATGGGATCCGAGGATTCAGTTGAGTGTACAATCACTAATATCATCCAGTCTAGTATCCGTGCTTCAGCTTTGCCACTTGCTAGTTCTCTCACCAATATACTAATTCAATGTACTCATCTATAAGTAGAGATCATTGTAACATCTCTGTCATAGAGTTCTGGTGCTGATTAAATAAGATAGTGTACCAAAGCACTTAGCACAAATCTAAGCTCATAGTAAACAGTCAACGAATAGTAGCTATACTGTGTAACAATAACAACCACAATGATGATAATTACCAGGACTGATTCTCCATACCATCACTTAAAACAGTATAGGAAAACCAGAGAGAAAAAGTTAGGGATGAGTCAAGAAGCTGTGGGCCAAGGGAAGAAGTAGATGTACTGAGAATAAACATAGTAATTATCACAACGCGTATAGTTTTCAATGTGTTTTGATGTACATTAGTCAAAGTAACTAACAGTTAAGACACTTTTGACAACAAAAGTAGAGTGCACAATTATCAATGACTTAAAAGTCTAAGACATCGTTTGTTCTATATAGCAAGAAGACCAGAAATTTCCAGGGTTGAGTGTTCAGGAGTTCCTTGATTCCAGGGTTGACGTCCCTGTAAATCTTTTGGCTTCTCCTCATGGTTTCAAGATGGATGCCCAGCTCCAGCTCTTTCATATCCCCACAAAAATTTGTCCCAAAGAAGAAAGGCTTGGGGCGGGAGATGGGGATGATTTTTCTCCTTACTCATCTCTCATGGAGGAAATCTTTTCCCAGGCTTCCCAGCAGACTTCTCGTTATAACTCTTTCAGCAAAACTGAGTCACACGTCCACCTCTGAAGCAACCTCAGGGAAGGGAGAATGGGGCCATCATATTTGGCCTTGACCAATGATGACTCCCTTACCAAGGTTGGACCTATCTTTTCCAGCCACATTGCCATTGGGAAACTGAATAATACAGAACTTCTGTTATCAAGAGAAAAAGTAGGGGATGACTGATAAATGGGCCATCAAGAATGTCTGCCAAACACTACGGGGGCACATGAAGTTATTATCATCACTTGTCAGACATAGAAACTGTGGCTTAAACAGGTTAAGTAAAATTTTCAAGGCACATGCAAATTAGAAGGGATAGAACTAGACCTAGAAGTCAGATCTTCAGGCTCCTGATTCACTGTTCATTTCAATACATTTAATTGTTAGGCAGGATCAAATTTGAAACTCTGAGCTCTCTGGCAGATGGAGTAAAAACACCAAGAAGATGAACTTTATAGTTCATCTCAGAGTCTGATCAAAAGGAGCCCTGGAAGTTTATCTGGAGGGAAACATTTTCTTGGCTCTAAGTTCTTGGAGGAATTTATTGCATGGAATCTTACATAAGGAACATAGAAACATAATAGATAATTTAAAAAAAATGAGAACTGACAGAGGCTCTTCCACTATGAAAAAGAGTTGTTTTTTTTTTTTTTTAACATTTTTGCTTTTTGTTAAGATAGACGTGAATGTCATGCTCTCATGGGTGAACCCAGGTTTTGACTAACCTTACAAAATTTGGCAGAGATGTTAGTCTCTATAGTAATGGAACAAATCAAGACTAATAATAGTACATTGGGAACAATTACTCAGAACATTTTTTGGCATAGATAAGCTCAGCTTTGGGTTATGTGCAATTCCTGGTACATCCATGACCACATCCTTTCTTCTCCTACTCAAAAAGGCCAATGAGTGAGTGAGACTGTTCTGTGGATTACTTTGAACTGACACTCACTTGTATTTAAGAGCCAATCACTTGCCAAACCTCACCACTCTTATTAGTTTAATTGTTATGCCTTATTCTGTATACCACGGTCACAAAGCAGACACAGGCCTCCCATGATCTCAGCTCAATATTCAGAAGAACAGTGACCAAATTCACCTCCCCGAGGAGGTGTTTAATTAAAGAGAAAACTCTGACATTCCCTGATGTCTGCCAAGTCCTTGTTCTTTAAAATTACCTTAAATAAATTTGCACACTCTCTCAATAGCTAGACTTTATTCTACTGGAGATGGATCAAGGCTCACTTTCTTGCTGGCTCATGTTCAAAAAGGCCCTGTAATCACCTGAAAAATTAGACTTACATACCCACCTCCTCAAGTCTGTATTGACTTTTTATTCATTCATTTAGAGAGAGGTTGGCCTGCATGGAGAGAGCCCACACAAAACTCAGAGCCACTTACAGTCACTGTGGAGATGTCATGGGTCGCCCGCTCTCTTGGTTGCTTGGACGAGCCTCTGACCTCATGATCTAGTGATTTGGTTTATGGGTGAAAACAGAAAAGTTATTTATTTATTTGTTTATTTGGAGGGGAGAAGGGAGAGAGAGGGAGAAAGAATCTTAAGCAGACTCCACAGCCAACACAGAGCCTGTCATGGGACTCGATCTCACAACCATGAGATCAAGACCTGGGCTGAAATCAAGAGCTGGATGTTTAAGCGACTGAGCCACTCGGGCATCTCCAGACACCTCGTTTTAAAGAAGTGGCTCTGGGGTGCCTGGGTGGCTCAGTGTGTTAAGCCGCTGCCTTCGGCTCAGGTCATGATCTCAGGGTCCTGGGATCGAGGCCCGCATTGGGCTCTCTGCTGGGCAGGGAGCCTGCTTCCTCCTCTCTCTCTGCCTGCCTCTCTGCCTGCTTGTGATCTCTCTCTGTCAAATAAATAAATAAAATCTTAAAAAAAAAAAAAAAAAAAAAGAAGTGGCTCTGATTGTGTATCAGGGAGGAAATAGAGTCCTTTCTACCCAGGTGGACAGCATCTGATTCAGTGAAAGTACTGGTCACTCTGGTTATTGAAACACAGAGTAATTATTTAGATATTTCTTTACAGGAATAATGACTATTTCATTTCTTGGGGAAGGTATTCCTGAGCACCTGGAGCGAGATGTATCTTATTGGTTCAGGGGCGCTCCTTATGTTGAGAAATTTGAAATTTTCATAAAGGCACAGAGGCGTGAAAATCAATAAATTGGTGGCAAATTGAGAAAATAGAAGGAACTTTGTCCTCCTATTGTATAACTACTCAGCACCTGCTGTATGTCTGGTACGTAGCTCCGTCTTGTAGGGGATGCGCCACAGAATAAGACCTAGCACCTACCACTTGTCCTGAAGATGGTTCCCTAACCTCAGTGCTTGTAAGGGAAGCACAGATGCACGATGCCTGCCAGCCAAGGACTGTGGCAAACTCGAGATTCCATACTCTGCTTAAAGGGGTGGACGCTACTCAGCTTCTGTGATGATTTCCATCCAGAAATACAACCCCAATGTAGCCAGATCATCCCTTTTTATCCAAGGAACGGGAATGGAAAATCTCGTGTAAATTCTCTCTACTTTTCATTGTTACTATCATTTAAATCAAATAAACATGGTGAGGGGGGAGAAAAAACATGCCAGTTTGCTATTCTCCCTGAACTGACTTGTGCGTTTGGCAGCGTGAAAACCAGACTCATAATGGCATTCATTTTCTGTCCATTTTGTCTTGTGAAGAAATTAATTACACTTATGTCAGCCAAAAATACCTTTGGGTCTTTAAATCCTTTTTCCCTCTCTCTCTCTTTTAAGATGAAAGTATTTCTGCCTAATTGACCAGCATCTGTCATTGTGAGATTCTGGCCCTCGTGAGAGATGCTGAGAGGTGGTATGAGGGCTGTCAGCTTATTTCAACTTGATTTCAGCCACCACTTAAGAATTACTTTTCTCCCCATCACATGAGAGCGAGCCTACTGGTTGAAACCTGATGAGAGAGGGGAAGGACAAGAAAGAAGAAGAAAGAGACAGAGAAAAAGCAGGACTGCCAGAGAGCTGTTAATGGGCAAGCAATGAAACCGAATAGTAAAAGAATTTCTTAATTTTTTCATTCATGTGTTTATTCATTCATAGATCTTTACTGAGCATCTACTATATGTCAATTTTTGTTTTAGGCCTGAATGTGTTGGGTGAGTGGGGCAGATGCAGTCTCTGCCCTCATGAAACTTATATTCTGGCAGGGGTGTGGAAGGAATGGGATATGAACAAATGAATGAATGGGCTCATCACTGACAGTAAGTACCGATGAATTAAATAGGACAGGGTAGTGAAGCCCAAGGAAGGGTTATATTAGTGGGAGTGGCCAGGGAGGTGTCTTTGAGCTAAAACCAGAGCAATGACCAAAAGTCAGGTAGGTATATAAAGATCTACAGAAAGGTGATAAGGGATAAAAAGAAAAAGAACCCAGAATTGAAGACCACATCAGTAATTATCACTTGCTTTTCTGGCCCTCTTGGTTAATAATAGGAAAAGGTCTCTATTTGGTATTAGTATGTCTTCTATTAGTAACATTTTTCTAATACCTGCTAGTCTATCTCTTAAACAAAGAAAGAACAGACCCCCAGCCCAGAGCCTTCAGCAAGCCATAGGAGCTGACCAGCATTAATAATGTTATTTTATTTGTTCTTTGTTTTCGTAGTTTCTTTCCACTTTGCAGCAGTGATATAAAATTTTCTTTTTGAATGAATATAGTTAAGTGAAAAGAATGGCTCAAATATACAGACAAATATGAATCACACGAGAGCACAGGACTTTTCAGAGTTAAGATTACTAGGTATATTTCTCCCCTTCTGTTCTTTAGAATCACTCCCAAATATCCAGAAGAATGAGAAACCAAAATACAGTCTCCATCTTTACTGACACTAGAGGCCATCTGTGAGGCTTAACCACAATATGTTAAAATGGAAAGCTGATAGATAAGAGATGACCAAGTCAGAATGAGGTTGTGTTGCCATGATAAAAATATGTGGGCTTGGTGAAAGCCTGTGTAACTAACTCTACTGTCTGGTCCTCCCTTTGCCCTTTCTTTGCCTTCTTCCCAATACGCCTCATTGGCCTGATAACCCATAAGCTGAAAATGGAGGGTCAACAATTCATCTATGGGGTACCTGGAGCTAGAGAAAATACATAGGACTGCCCTAGAAAGCTGACCATTCACTATGCTCTCTTAGATGCTCAGGACCCCCAGTCTATTGCTGCATTCCTAAATACAAACTGTCCACCAAGAATTCACAGCTATTAAAAGAGAACCCCCACCAAGAAAGTCAGAGACCAAACAGGAAACCAGAAGTAGAGAAATTCTGAGACATCAGAGATAATGCAAGGAATAGAAGAAAATGTCACGGAGTTATAATGAACATTCACAGAGGGATGAGAAATGTACAGCAACCAGGAAGCAAGAATGGGATGCAGTTAGTTTTTAAGTTTTGACCAGAGAATAAGCAAAAAAGGACCCTATAAATTCCAAGTAGGTTTGAAGAAATAATAAATGCAATTGGCAGATTGGAAGGTACAGTTGACAACATCTTTCAGTAATGAAATAAAAAGATAAAAAATGGAAAGATAATATGAAAAAATTACAAGATCTCCTCATGAGGTCTGACATCTGACTATACAGCCTTCTAGAAAGAACAGAGAGAACACAAAATGGAGGAGTGAAATACAGCCTTCTAGAAAGAACAGAGAGAACACAAAATGGAGGAGTGAAATGTATCAAGGAAATAGAGACACCTGGGTGGCTCAGTGGGTTTAGCGTCTGCCTTTGGCTCGGGTCATGATCCTGGAGTCCTGGCATCAAGCCCAGTGTTGGGCTCCCTGCTCAGTGGGAAATCTGCTTCTCTCTCAGTCTGTGTCCCCTCCCCCACTCATGCACTCTCTGTCTCAAATAAATAAATGAATAAATTCTTTAAAAACCATATATCAGGGAAATATTCCAGGACTAAAGGACATGAGTTTTGTCATATTTGTTGAGAGGACCCACCCAGAAGTAAACACAGTGAATTTTTACAAGTTCCACCTAAGGCTCAATGGTACATAGTTCAGAAGAAAAAATATAGAGACCCTGAGAATTTCTGAGAGGAAAAAAGAAGTCCTATCCCACACAAAGGACTGGGAAGAAGAAGGGAATCACAGTGTTAACACTGGTAGAAAAGAAATAGAGTCTTTAACATATTGAATAACAATGAGCTTGCAATCTTGAATTCTATATCCAGCCAAAATAGCAGTGTCGGGGTAGAATCAAGACATCTCATGGACAGCATATCTACCTCCCCTGGGCCCTTCCCAGGCAGTGACTAGAGAATGTATTTCATCAAAAAAGAGAGTTTGGGATCCAGGAAATAAATCTAACATGTGAAAGAAGTGAAAAGAATTCTAGGACGAGGTAATATTTATAGCCATTCACCAATCCTCAAGGGCAACTGGTGCTGATTGAAGGACAGAGGGTTTCAGGAGGAGAGGCTTTAGGAAAAATAAATTAAACCAGTAGATGATCTAATATTTTGAACACAGTGATAATTCTATTAAGAAGTTACTGGAGGAGATGGGAAGAAGTTTAAACGGGTATTTTTAAAAAGCTACTAAGAAAATGAAAAAAAAAAAAAAAGAGAGATAATTGACTCCAACAAAAGATGCACTTTCCAAAAAGGAAACATAATTATGGCATTCCACTAGGCTCAACAGCAAATGATATTTGGAGTGTCATAAAAATGAAAATGTTGGATACTGCCTTAATTAGAAAATTATATATGGTCCTGCTGGGAAATCTGAGGGAAAGGAAACAGGGCAGGTGTGTGTGTGTGTGTGTGTGAAAAAAAAAGCCAACTTCTTATTTACCAAAGTAGAGAGTCAATATAAAAAGCCTAAAATTAATGAATCAAGAAATAGCTGTATCATCATTTTATCTGTTAGAAGCATGGAGGTTAACGCCTGAAGAAACCACTAAAAGAATTAAAGTGAATGCTTCTGGAGAGGTGGATGGGGGTAAGTAGCCAAAAATGTTGTCCTTCTGTTATAAAACTTTTAGCATTATTTGACTGTTTAAATTATGTGCCTTATTACTTTGGAAATGTATAATATGCTTAAAGTAAAAAATATATAGTATGGGTATTTCACAATGGGGTAGATGCTTCTCATTTTTACCTATTGCCATTCTCCCATTTTCCTCCACAAGAGAGCCCCAATTTTTCACTGGCCATTTGTCCATCTAGAATAAAGGTTAGGTTATCCAGGGTCCCTTGCAGCTAAATATGGCCGTGTGACTTAATTCTTGTCAACCAATGACAAACAGCAGTAATATATATAGTTCTGAGGTGTGTCCTTACATAATTTGAAGTGTGTGGCTCTGATTTTTTGTGTCCCCCTACCTCCTGCTAGAGTTCCAGGGGCCATGATGATTTTGGAATGGTGGCCACACACGGCAGAGCCACAAAACAGGAGAGGCCCGGGTGTCTACTACCACACCATGCCCTGGAGCGACTACTTCCAGACTTCTGGAAAATGAGGGAGACATTCAGTTTGTCTTCTTAAAAGCCATTGTTAACTTGGGGACTTTGAAATGAAAACCAATACAAATCCAACTAATGCACATGAGTATGTCAACCATTATGGCGGGGACACGCAAATAACTAGATTTGGGGAACACTGACCCAGAGGACGTGAGTGGAGGGCAGTGGAGAGGGTAGAGCAGCAGAGCAGAGAGCCCTTTCTTGAGGACCAAGAAGAGTCATGTAAGTGGAAGGACCCATGACTTACATTCTGGTAAGCCCCATTCGAGAATAGAAGGTAGAATTCAAGAGAAGAGTTGCTCACTAAGAGTCTGTCCGCGTGACCCACCTACAGAGTGCATGAGACTCAGTCCTTGCCTTCAGTGCCTGTGGTCTAGTGGGAATCTGCAAGGTATCCATCTAGCTCTCATGGATTATGAATGATGGTGGCCCCGGCAGTGGATCACAATCCGCTCTCAACGTGTCATACACAGACTCTCACTGAGTCCTCAGGCAACCAACTGGTGATGCTGGCACATCTATGAACATCCCCTTTCCAGAGGATGAAACTAGGATTCCAAGAGGTCGTCTAAGTTCCCAAGGTCATGAAGGGAGAGTTACTGTCATGCTGAACTACAACCCCCAAGGCCAATGATAAAGTGCTAAGTCTGAGGTTCAGACGGAGGAAGGGGATGAGATGATATCTGAGCTCAATGGTGCAGCAAGTCTTTGAGCTGGACCCAAAAGTGCCAAAAGGCGAAGCTGAAAACAAGAGGAATTCTAAGTGGTTGGAACAGTGTGAGCAAAGGGATGAAGGGTGGAAAACCCCAGGCTGGCTTGGGAAACTGGGAGCGGAGGAGTCTAGCTGGGGGAGAGAGTGTGGTGACACAGTGGGGGACGAGGCTGGAAATGCAGGGTGAGTGCCTGGTCCCAGCAACCTCCCGCAGAGGCAAGACATGGGCACCAGTTTCTATAGGACGTGCATGGTCGCTGCGGAAGGTTGTTTTCTTTACTTGCTTTTTGTTTTTTTCTTCATTAAACCCATCGGATATCTGCACTATATTTAGTTGAAAAGTGACTGCTCCTCCATGAGCATGGATGAAGGCCACCGTTCCAGGGGCAACCTTGGTCCCAATCCCATCATGGTCTCTATTCTTTTTTTTTTTTTTAAGATCTTATTTTATTTATTTGAGAGAGAGAGAGAGAGAGCGAGCATGAGCAGGGGGAAGGGAAAGAGGGAGAGGGAGAAGCAGGCTCCCCACTGAGCAGGGAGCCCGACGTGGGGCTCGATCTCAGGACCCTGAGATCATGACCTGGGCCGAAGGCAGACACTTAACTGACTGCGCCACCCAGGCACTCCTTGTGACTTCTATCCTTTACGCTGCTCCGGCGGCAGGATGGCTATGGGGGCCAGTGGGATGTTTCCGTGCTCCTGCCTTAGATTCCATTCCTAGAGGAACGATTTCTAGGCAGGTCACTGCCCAGAGAGTGCAAGGACCCATCAAACATGTATATATTCTCAAAATGCTTTCGTGTATCATGACCATCTTGTTTGTCATGAAAGCGTCCCTCCTGTGCATTTTTTTGCCACATAGGAGGAACAGCGTGAGACCCGGAACCAGCTTGGAGAGGGGCCTTTATTGCCCTGAAACCGAGAAAGGACGGGTCTGGTCCACATAGCCCTCCCCTCCGTGCAGCTAGGACCTGACTCTGGAGCAATTTCACCAAAGTATCTTTCCCCTTGTTTGCCAGCTTCCATCTGGGCACAGGCTGCCAGTTGGATGGAGGCGTTAACTGCACTTAAAGAATTAAAAGATGAGCCAGGCAGAAAAGGACGGAACTGGCTCAGAGAGCAATCGGGGCAGTGCTGGGAGCCGGCAATGCAGCCTTGGACTCTATTGATACCAGACGTGTAGCCTGGAACACAGACAGAGGATCCTCAGATCGGGGTGTGTTGAGAACCAGAGAACTCTCCCCATGGACCCAAGCCCATCCAAATCATCTTTAAGATCAAATAAAAAGGCTGAGGGGCCCTCTACTGTGGGAAGCATGGCCCCGCACCAGGAGGACAGAGGCCTGTTTCACTCACTCTGGGGACCTGTGCTGGCTGTCACGTGGCCACCTGCCACCGTGCCCCCCTCTCTGTTCAGCACCGTTCCTGTCATCCTTCAATGTGCCATCAGTGCCCTCAGCCCGTTTGCTGTGAGATGCAGCCCCTACTGCAAGCCTCTGAATAACCCATTCTTAGCATGTGTAAGTCCGGAGACACCAAGGGAGACCCGTGTATCAGAAGTCTAACGGTTTAAAGGATTTAAATAGTCTACAGAACAGAATGTTGTAGTCTGTTCTATCCATCCACCCAGCCAAAGAGAACTTTGCAACCATCTCAGAAGGTTTAGCTCTGAGTTCCGGACTTTTAACTCCTCAGTGTTAGGCTAGCAGCTTACTTTCCTTCTCTCCCTGCCCCAGGTCCCTTGCACGTCGGGGGGACCTCTCACTCAGGCCTGTGGAGCTTACATTCTGTCTCTGCCCACACTCCGCACACACAGCCCAGGGCTGGTCACTCAGAGGCCCGGTAACCCTGAGACCAAATCTGAGCAGTCCTGGAAATGGGCTTGCCTGGTGTGGAAGGGAAGTTTCTAGCAAGTTGGCCACCTGCCACCGTGGACTAGCCTCTAAACCAGTGGTTGGCAAACCATGGGCTGCAGGCAAGTCTGGCCCACCGCCTGTTTGTGTGTATGTGTGTGTGTGTGATCTGTCAACTTCAGAATTTTTTTCCGTTTTTAGATGACTGAAAAACAATCACAGAAGAATAATTTTCAGTGTGAAAATGATGTGGAATTCCCATTGCAGTGTCCATAAATAAAGTCTTCCTGGAGTCCAGCCACACTCATTCACCTGCACACCATCATTAGCTACTTTTGTGCTTCTTGGAGGGAGCTGAACATTTGAGATGGAGACCTTTGGGCCCACAAAGCCCGAATTATTTACCACCTAGCCCTTTGCAGAGGCCAAAGTTTGTGTTACTTCTGAAGTTTACTAGGCAATGCAGCCTGTGTAGCCTTGCCTTAATGATTTTTTTTAAATTTTTTAAAAAACCGTGGTAAAATGCATACAAAATTTACCATCTTCACCAGAAGCTAAGTATATAGGTCAGAGCTATTAGGTTACATAATTGTGCAGCTGTCACCATCCATCCCCAGAATGTTTTCATCTTTCCACACCAAAACTGTCCCCATGAAACACCAGCTCCCCATTCCAGCCCCCACCAGCCTCTGGCAGCCGCCATGCTACTTCCTGTAGCTGTGCATTCAGCTCTCCTAGGTACCTCAGATGAGTGCAGGCATATAGTCATTGTCTTTTTGTTCCTGGCTTTTTTCACTCAGCACAATGTGCTCGAGGTTCATTTATTTCAGAGCCAGTGTCAGAATTTCCCTCCTTTTTAAAGGCTGAATCGTATTCCACTGAATGGACATACCACATTTGTTCATCCATTCATGCAGGGAAGGGCACATGGGTTGCTTGCATTGTTGGCGACTGTGAATAATGGGATGAACGTGGGTGTGCGAGGCCCCTTTCAGGACCCTGGGAAGGACCCATTCTTTTGGGGGCACAAGGGAGTGCTTTGTTTTCCTGTGCTTCGCAGAGATGGCGTTTTGTGTTTTTTGTTTGTTTGTTTTAAATAAACTCACAACTTCTGTCGAGGAAGTCACTACAGCTGGAATAGAAGCAGCAAGAGAACCAGAATGAGAAGTGGAGCCCAGAAATGGGACTGAAAGGCTGCCCTCTCGTGATACAGTCTCCGAGGAGGAGAAGTTGCTTATGGATGAGCCAAAAAAGTAGTTTCTTAAAAAAAAAAAAAATTTAGAGGTTGTGGAGGGGGGCAGAGGGGGGAATCTCAAGTAGACTGCACACTGAATGGGGAGCCCGACGTAGGACTCCATCTCCTGACCCGAGATCATGACCTGAGCCAAAATCAACAGTAGGACACTTAGCGGACTGAGCCCCCCAGGCGCCCCCCAGACAGTTGTTTCTTGAGGTGGACTCTGTTCCTGGTGAAGGTGCTGTGAAGGCTGTTGGAATGACTGCGGAGGACTCAGAACATTGCATGAACTTAGCTGACGGAGCAGAAGCAGGGTTCGAGAGGACAGACTCCAATTCTGAAAGAAGTTCTCCTGCGGGTAAAATACTATCAAACAGCATCGCATGTGGCTGAGACATCATTCGTGAAAGCAAGAGCCAATCCGTGCTGTAAATGTCATTGCTGCTTCACACCCCAGCCGTCCCCAGCCTTCAGGAATCACCGCCCTGATCAGTCGGCAGCCATCCATATCCAGGCAAGACCCTCCCCCAACAAAAAGATTAGGACTCTCTGAAATCTCCAAAGGTGGTTAACGTTTTTAAGCAACAAAGTAGTTTTAAACCAGAATACATACATTTTTCAGGAATAGTGCTCTTGCGCTCTTAATGGACCGCAGCAGAGCATAAACACAAATTTTTTATTTATTTATTTTATTTTTAACATTTTAAAATTTTCCTTTTGAAAAATTTTATTTATGTATCGGATAGAGAGAGAGGCAGCAAGAAAGGCAGCACAAGCAAAGGGAGTGGGGGAGGGAGAAGGAGGCTTCCTACTCAGCGGGGAACCAGATGCGGGGCTCGATCCCAGGACCCTGGGATCATGACCTGAGCCGCAGGCAGACGCTTAACCGACTGAGCCACCCAGGCGCCTCTAGACACCGTTTTTAGACGCACTGGGAACCCAGAACTCTCATCCAACGGGCGTTATTGCAGTGGTCTGGAATGCAAGCTGCAGTGTCCCTGAGGTGTGCCTGTGCCTCGAAGTAGAATTCCTGGATCGTGTGGTAATTCTGCTGAATTTTTGGAGGATCCACCCTCTTGTTTTCCAGAGTGCCAGACCATCTGACATTTACCATTCCCACCCACAGCAGGCAGCCTCACTGTTTAAAGCCAAAAAAACTCTTGGTGGTGGTCTGTCTGACAAAAGAGGCACCCATCTTTAAAAAAAAAAAAAACAGAAACAAAAAAAAATCTCCCAAGGGCGGTTTTCAACCCTGACTGCACATGAGAATCATCTGGGGAGCTTACAAAAAATAGCAGTGCGTGCATGCACGTGCGTGTGTGTGTGTGTGTGTGTGTGTGTGTGTGTCAGGCAGGTGGATGGACACTGCAGACCAATGAGATCAGAATTCCTGAGGGTAGAGTCTGGTACAGATATTCTGTCCATTGGCCCAGGTCATTCCCCAAAGCAGCCTGGGTCAGGAGTCACTGCCCTTAGACAACTGGCTATAGGGCAACTACAGCCAGCTTTTAAAATAACTCATCTTTCTCCTCTTGCTACATTTGACTTTCCGAGGACCCAGCTCCAGGAAGCAATAGACACGTCCCTAGAATCATGAGTGGTGTTGGGCATGGAGGTGGTGACACACAGTTTCCTGGTGTGATAGCGGGTGTGTTGAAGACAGACGCCATCTGGAGTAGAGAGGGCAAGGGCTGGGACTGGGCTGGTCACACCCTGTGCCTTCAGCACCTTTCCCCTTTCGGGGACATCTCTAGGGCCACCCTGTCCCAGACTCTTGGCATCTGTCCCTCTGGGAGTGTGCCTCCCCGCCCTGCCACTCCCCCTCCCCTGACCCAACCCAGGAGTCCTAAGCCTGTGTGGCTGAGATCCGTCCTCTCCTTTCTCAGCCAGGTCCAGGTGCTGGATCTTCCTCCCTCAAGTGACATTAAAATAACCTTCTGGGTCAGAATCAGGCAAGGGACAGGTGGAAAGGTCCTATTTCGTACACTTTTCCCCAGAATCAGAGTAGGCGTTTTCTTCTGCAAAGTTAATTTCTGGAGCATCGTTTAGCTTGGTTATCTTCCGAGGGAGGCACAAACACCGAGAAAGATTTTAAGCATGGCTTTGGTGAACTGTATTGAGGCACGGCCACAGTCTGTGCTTAAATGATCTAGAATGATGAAGACTGGTTAGGATTTTTTTTTCCCCCAAGAGTGGCCCTTGTAGGTTTAATTGTAAAGTGTAATTACTTCAAGACATCATAATTTGTTGTATACAATATAAATCAGTAGAACTCCACGGAATCATGTTTTTAATGTAGACCCCAAATAAAATGTTCTTTTATGACATAGCAGATGTTTCTTAATTCACTAGCGCCATGCATTGGGGTATTAAGATTATTTCTTGGCATTTTATTATGAATAACATACTTGCTCCATCATTAAGTAGGCCATTAAAGACATAAACAAGCTTTTATGTCCCGGTTTTCAACAGCTGCTGGTGGTCTACCAAGTGATAATCCAGCTTTCAGCAAATATTCTTCAGCTCTGAGAAATAAATACATTTAATAGGGAACCTCGGGTCACTCCACTGCTTCTGGGATCCCGGCTTGGGAAAATTCTCAAGGCTGGAAAAACGGACCCAAGGGTGAGTTGTTTTGAGAGCCAGTGTTTCCTTCAGAAAGTGTGTGTGTTGGTGAGTGGGGCGGGGGTTGGGGGGAGGGTTCTTTAAGAGAAACTAAACATTTAAAAGAGAAAAGAGAGAAATGCACAAGAGACAGACAGAGACAGAGAGAGAGAGGCAGTGTTTTGCAGAGGGTGCGGGACGCTCTTCCCCTTCCTGATGGACTGGGAAGACATGCTCGCCAGTCCTATAACCTGCACTTTGAAGGAAATCAGCTGAGTCGGTTGTATGCACGAAACAAAGAGAGGTGAAGATCCGTGTAGGTCACAGGCTCCCTTCAGTCACTGGCGTCGAATCCGAGCGGATGTGACCCCTGTGTGACAATGTTCCCAAGGTGTGCCGAGAGGAGTTTCATGTCTCCAGCTCGGATGGGAGCCAGATAAGCCCTCCCTCTCCCCCACCTTGGACTTCCTAAAGATAACAACTCTGGGCAGCCGGGGAGCACGGTTAGGGAAAGAGCTGAGATAGGAAATAGCAAGCCTGTATTATCCTTGGCTCGCCTGTTCCTTGCTTCCTGTACCAAAGGTAGCCTCGAAGGGTGCGAAACGTTACAGTGCTAATGTACACAATGACATCCTCCTACAAGCAGCTGTTAGGAGAAGAAAAAGGAGCAGGAGTAGGTAAGGGAGACCAGATGCAAATTTGCACAGTCTCGGTCGCCCTCCCCTTGTCCCCCTTGCAAAGGTTGGTACATTGAATGAAAGAAGAGGAAAGGGGAACAGATTTTCAAGCCTGTTCAATTTCAAATCTATTACAAGACCTGTCATCCACGGGAGGTAGGAGAAAGAGTTCCAATTTATATAGTGAATCAGGTGGCTTGGACCTTGGCGGGACATCACTCCCCAGTACCCGGGAAACACTGTTTCAGCCTTCCTACTCTAAAGGTTATGGGCTGAAAGGCAGTTGGGCAAAACTGTAACCATTTTGTCCTGAATGACGAGCGCTACAGCAGAGAATGTCTATAGGAAGAAGGCCTTTGTCTTTTGTTCTTTTCTTTAAATAGGATTTAGTAATAAATTTTCTTTTCCTTCTTCTTCTTTTTTTTTTTTTTTTTGTGTTTGCTGATGAGGGTTTATTTTCTTTTTGTGTTCTATTTCATTTTGTAGTTGGATGGACTATTGTTCTGGGACTGGTGAAAACAGGGGAGGGGGGGCCGGAGGCAGGAACCACATTGTGAGTGAACTTGGCAAAAGGAGAGCTAAGAGGTAACTGTCCCGTCCAGTATAGTATCTGAGGTTTGCAGGGCTCCTGCTTCACTGATTCCTCCACGACCACAGTTAAAATATTCCACTGCCCCAGCAGAACCAGAAATGGACCCAGCATGGCCTCATCATTTTTTTTTTTTAATGCTCACCTGATTGGAAAGTGACGCTCGATACCACTTTTCCATTGTGTTAATTACAACTGTAATAGGGTTTTATTGTGCCCTCGATGACATCACTTTGGAAACATCATTCAATTGGGTGGCCCGTTTTCCTCTGAATGATTGTATAAAATAAACACGCAAGCCTTCTTTTTATAGCCGTCAACTGTGTCTCTAAACACACGCACGCACACACACACACGCATTTTTAACCACGTCAGAAAGGAAACAGAGCTGCCAACTTCACAGCATTCTTCATGAGTTTGAATTAATATTGGTCTATTAAAAGGAGCTGTAATCAGAAGAAAAAACTTAGCCCGATTTGCACGGCAAATACATTTCACAGTTGTTTTGGACAAATGCCCTCAGTGAATATGTTTAAAGTCATGTACAACAGGCATATGTTATCACAAGTAACCATGTTTTAATAAACACTTCATCTTTTTGTATTGCTTTCTTTCCATCACAATAATAGAAATATAACGCCATATATCACTGTAAAACACATTTCCACATAAATGCTGATAAGCACAAAATATTTTTCATCATTTACATTTTAACTGTAATAATATATGGCAGGATTAAAGCTGCATCCATCATATGTCTAACTAACCTTGCTGTAATGAATTTTTAAATGTAATGGTTTCTGTCGCAAAGTAAAATCGTACATAATGTCTACTGACACAGTACGCTGGCAAATAGGTGGTTTTTAAAATGCAAACACAACTTCATTTTTAATTAGATCTATAAACTTCGCCACCTCCATTCCTGGCCATCAGCATCCCCCCATGCCCCCACCCCCAACACACACATACACACACACACACGCAGGATTATTTAAAGCAAGAAATACGCGAGGCAGGAATATGTGAAGTACTGCCAAACAGCTCAGTCCTTGAGTTATTTAAAATCACTCGCTGGTTGGAAACCTTGTGAATTCAGTGTGTGTGCTTGTGAGTGTGTTCGAGAAGAGTGAGGCTCCCAATAGAAACAAAAGCTTCCAGAAAATCAGAGTGAGAAAAGCATTTGAGGGCACCTGGCAGGGCTCTGCTACTTTGGGGGTACCCTCTTTTTGCCCAGTGCCTGGGATCAGATTTGGGGGGGTAGGGGGCACAGAGGGGGGCTCTGTGCCATGAGGATCTGGGTCAAGGACAAATGCATTCCACCCTCTCTCTCTCTCTCTTTCTCCCTCTCTCTCTGCTTGAAGTAACAAATAAGCCGACTCACCAGAGAAGAATCATTAAAAATAATTTGCACAAGCTTTCGGTGGTGTGAGCTCTTTTTTGATACAATATTTCCTTCCGTGATTATCACTGCGGACATGTTCCAGCCATATGGAAGCGAGCTAGGCTGGGAGCTTCCTCAATACCTGAGTGGTTAATTAGGAACCGTTGCCCGGCCACAAGAAGCAGGTTTGAAATCCCTCTTCAGTCTCCGACAATGAGTAGCTTTTTTAGCAGCAGAAGTCACCAGGGACAGCCAGAAGCGAGGGTAATTATTTGAGATAACACACAGCTGAAAAGAGTGTGTGTGAGTGCAGAGGGGGGCTGGGGGGCGGGGGGAGTGGGGGGAGAGATGTGCAGTTGAAAGAAGGGCAACAGTAGAGAAAAGTCTATAATAAAAAGGTCAACATCTCCTATTTTTCTGTACAGTGTCGACAGTCTGTAATGCCTTTTTAGCATGAATGACAACGGATTCTGTCTTTTTTTTTTTCTAAAAAAAAAGGGAATATCTTATTTTGTATTCAAACTTTGCAATTGTGAGTTCAAGCCCGTCAGCTCATTCTGAATAGGCTATTCTCACTTTATCAGGGTTTGCTGAACTGACTTTGATTGCATTGTTGCAAAATAGCAGTAATTTTTCCATTAACCCGTACAAACCCTCAGCGAGCAGGAGAACAAAGAAATATCAGAGGGATGAAAGCCATGAGCGCCGGGAGGGAAGCCAGGAGTTTCCTAAATGGCTTTCCTATGTGGCTCATGGAACTGCACACACCAGCTTCTCAGGCTGGCTGGGGCTTGTTGGGGATGCTGTTTTAGGCTCCCTTTGGGGTCCCTTGGGGTTTGAGTCTCAGTGGGCACCTCTCGTCCTCTCTGCCAATTTCCATTGTTTCCACGATGTTCATAGGGGCTGGGAAGCAGGGGGCTGGGAGGGAAACCCAGAGGGACCATGTTTTATCCTGTATCGTGCCCACGCCAGGAACCTCGGTCTTCATCTAGAATCGGACTCAGGAGGGCTCAAAGCCCGTCAGAACCCAAGATGACCCAGACACGGAAAGGCCTTCCTTTCCCCCAAGGAAGACCCCAGCAGGCAAGGGATGGGGAAGGTGGTGGGGAACCAGTTCCTTTGGCAGCTGGAAGTGAGCAAAGAACCCCAAAGCCCTCCTATCTGACATGTTGGTGGGCTCGGTATCAACCTCCACCCCCCCACCCCGCCAGGTTATGGGATGGCAGGTGCAGTGGATCGATTTCGGGTTTCAGGGTAGCCACGTGAGGCTGTGGTTCTACATAAACGTGGCCGCCCTTGCCTGTCGTTCTAATGATGGTGGCAAACACGGTGAGCCGGGGCTCCCACTCTCCCCTCTGTGCGCTGGAGGTCCATTTGGAAGCCTCAGACACAGCTGAGATGCTGTGTTCCCGCCCAAAATCCCCAAGCCAGGATACTGATGGGTGTTATGTTGATCAACATGGAAGTGTGGCTTTTTGGGTTTGTTTTTTAAATTCGAAGTGTCAAGTTCAGCCCATCTTTGGCATGTGGCTCTCTGCTGGGCGGGGGCAGGGGGGGAGAAGGGCAAAGAGCTGAGGTCTACACGGGCTTTGATCTCCTGACGCGCTCCCCCACCAGCCCCCCAAAACAACCCACTCGAGCAGAGCAAGGGTGGCTTCACCAGAAAGCCATGCCTCAGCTTTGTTTAGGAACTGTCCAATATATTAATTATCTCCTTCACCTCTGCTGCTTGGTACTGTCACACCGCACACCAGTCTTTAGGAAATAAAAGTGAACACGTTGAGCCCGCGGTACCCTGCTCCCATAATATCCAGGCCCTGACAACGCCTGAGCTGTCAGATGAGAGGCGGCATCACTGGAATAAAGTTGGGCAGATGTGTGATAATGAGACAGAAGCGTGCAGATGCTAATAGAACTCACCAGAACAGGCCTGCCTTAGTTAGACGGATCTAGGTAGCAGCTGCCGGGTGTCAGGACGCCCGGATGCTACTTTCTCTTGATTCTCATTTAAGAACTGCTTCGCGTGCGGCTGTCTGTCAGTGAACTTTTCCCTCTCAGGAGCTCCAACCCCTAGGTGATCAGTCACATTTCGACATAACTAGATGTCAAAAGAAGTTTAAGTTGTAGGACGGCTTGTGATGCCAGCCTCTGGCCCCTTAATGATCCGCTCTCGGAAACTCTGGCGCCTTTTCCTGCGTTTTGTTTTCTTATTAAAATACTGGCTAAGGCTTTGTCAATATCTATGTCAGCAACTGTGAGCTCAAGACAATATTATCCTAAGCATAATTTAATTTTAGATGTGCGGCTCAGACCCAAGCTGGCCGGAGAGGGGGAGGCTAGTGTTGAGCAAACAGGAGGGTCCCTCCGAGTGGCCCATGGTAGCATCCTTAATTCCAATGAGTCTGTAGTGTGGGTCTTTGGTATCAGCTCCAGATGAGACACTGGGGGTCAGAGGGGGAAATCGGGGGAAATCGGGGCGGGTCACCATGGGTGTCCCCGTGAGTTGTTGCTCCTGGATTCAGAGTGTGGCCATGGGGCCAAGATGGCTAGGTCAGACTTACGAGGTAGTGATTCCAACCCACAAAGGCAGGAAACGGACATAACCTGGGGACTCTGTCATCTCAGACACCCACAAAAAAGACACCACACCCTTTGAACGGGCGTGTGAACTTTAGAAGGCCCTTATCGGTCTCTGGGAGCCATGGGCTCCTTTGGATGGCGTATTTGGTGATCAGCTGGGGATGGCCATCTGGGGGGGGCGGGGGAGGGCAGTGATATGTGACACACCTGCCACGTATGCAGTGAAGCCCATCAGTTCTTGCCCTTTCCTGTGAGGCAGGCGTCTCTGGGAGCATGGAATTGGGTTGGGTCAATTTGTTCTCCAAATATGTTCATCTTCTCCCACCACTGTTTACATTTCCATTGGGAAAATAAATACTACACGTCGCTTCTGCCTGCTGTATTTTCTTAGAGATTTTAATCCCGATTCCTCACGGAAGGTTTACACACACACACACACACACACACACACACGGCCTCCAACCCTGGTGTGAAGGCATCACAGTTCATCAAATGCTTTTGTTTTTCCTCTTCAGACGGGGAAAGAATGTGCTATGGAAGACTAATGCTGCATTGACATAATGAAGCGTTTGGGCGAATCTCACGTTTCTCAATCAGAGAACCAGCCAGTCTCATCCGGAATGTTCTCAAACGCCTGCCACCCCCCACCCCCACCCACTGCCTCCCCCCAAATAGAGTTCTTCCTTAAACCTTCCACACGCTGGCCGTTAGACACTCATACGCTCTCTACCAATCACAATTACCGCCCCCTCCCTGCCACTCCCTGCCCCCTGTCCCCCCCCCCCCCCAGCCCAGATTCTGATATTTAGTGCCTGGAAGCTCATTAGTACTTCGCTGCTTTACCCTGGAGTTTTAAATTTTTAAGCAGCTAGGGTTCATCTAAGAGGTCTTAACCTTATAATTTGTAATAACTCAGAGATCGCGCATCTGAAGTGTGCGTTATTTGAAAAAATGCTCCTTCTCCTTCTCCGGCCATTGATTTGCTTCCTCTTCCAGTCGGGGGATGTCCTACTAAATTAGGTGATGGAAAACGCTCATTTTTACTCCGTAGTAAAACACAAGCAATTATGAGACATTCCTAACAGGGATTGATCTTGCCTGAAAAGAAGGCCTGGGGTGTCGGTAGCAAGTATAAGGGCAGCAGAGATAAACGGAGGAGTGCCAGAGAGGTAAGATTCTGGACAGACTAACACCTGGGCCCCAATATCTGTATGCTTGGACCTTAGCACCCCCCAACCATCCACCCCACCCCCCACCCCCCCACCCCACCCCCCACCCCCCCACCCCACCCCCCACCGCCGAAGTTGACAACATGCACTTCCGGATTTTGACTGCGTGGGGCGCTGTGCCAATGAGCTGTTTAATTCTGGTCAAGGTGCTTAACCTCTCTGGGCTTCAGACCTTCTTCGCTCTGAAACAGTAAGAGAAATCTGTCCCTTGCTTAATGTGAACATTCAAGGAGATCCCACAAGTAAATTATCCAACACAGAGCGGGGAACGTGCGAGCTCACAATAGAAACACCAACCTTTGGGCACGGGAGGGAGGGCACACCCGTGGTTAGACCTGGCCCTCAGACCTCAAGACTGGGAAGTTCTCGGGTTCCTGGGGAGCAAGAGACCCACACACATAGAGCTGATGAGAATATGCAAGAAGCCAGCACGAGGAGATGTTTTTCCTTTTATTTCTGCTGCTTACAACAGGGCCGGGCTCCCGCTACACTGACTAAACTTTGTCTAAAAATTATCTAAGGACCCCCTAATGTGTGTCGATGCCACACATGTCAGATGTGTCAGCCTCTTCCAGTAATGACTCTCTGACATAAACAGTAAGGAAGAAATATTACAATTACCGAGGGGTGCCAAAGCCCGGCATGCATTTTCATGAGGGGTCTTGGTGAATGGCAGCGTGAGCTCTGTAATCATCTCCCCCTGCCAGCAGAGCTGGCCAAAGAAAGCTCTCATCCCCCCAAAGACAATTAAAACGAGTTAAATGAATTAAAAAGGCCCTTCCCAGTTAAAGTACAGTCAGAGGTTAGAAACAGTAGTATTTGGGTTTATGGAAACTCCACGGCTGCCAAGCCTTCGGAGTTGTGGCTCACGGGGGAGTCATTTCAGTGGGAACCTAAATAACTTACGAAATTGGAGGCAATATGCATAATTTTAGATTTCTGCGAGGCTGTTTTCATTCTCCCATTTATTCTGGCTCCTTAGGTCAAGAGAAATATCTTTTTACCTAAAATCAAATTGAGAGGGAGTGGGATGGAGGGTGGGGAGAGGCAGGGAGGCTGCCTTGTCTTGAACACAATGGGACAACTATTTGGAGACAGTGGGAAGAGCAGGCTTGGGGACAGGTTAGCTGCGGGAGAAAGCATGCTCTGAGTCCCTTTTCACCACTCACCAGCTGGGAGCTCTTGCAAGTGACCTCAACCACTCCGTGCCTCGGTTTCTCCATCTGCAAAATGGGGTTGTTTCTACCTCGCAGGGTGGTTGCGACAATGAAGGGCTTAGCGGATTGTCTGCCACAGTCGGCGGTGGCTATGACCACCCCCATCTCGGCAAGACAGTAAGTGAAAACCGTGGAGGTGTGAGGGAATGGGGGCCCTGGAACCACTCCCCAAGCGTTCCTGAGCACCAGATGCTGACAAGCCGTGGGGGCCATGGGAGACTATTATCCGGCGTTCCTGCTGTCGCCCCAAACGTCCTGGTCACCTGCACGTCCGAATCTGGTCTCCCCGACCCTGGCCACATGCCGTCGATTTCATAAGAAATTCTATCGGGATTTCTGTCCGCTGCATAAGAAGGACGCCTCCTGCTTCCTCCACCCACCCCCCACCCGCGGGTCCCCAAAGTCCCCAAGTGTGTGTATGCACTTGCCCATTACATGCACAAACTCCATCAGAAAGCATTTGTCTACACCCTCTTTATTCACTTTCAAAGGGTTAAACAGCCTATTTACTGGGCTGTCAACAATCCAAGGCCCAAATCGTGAAGAAAGCCCCATCCAGTTTTGTGCGGCCGAAAGCCTTGTCTTTGCTGGCCTGTTCTTGTTACTGTCATGTAATATCCATGACAATCGTGTTGGGCTTTTTTTTTTTTTTTTTTTAGGGGCTCTGTGGGGCTCAATCTGAGGGGCCACTTTAAGCCAGGAAAGGCCTTTATTTATGTGGATTTGAAAGGGCCTTGAGAAGGTCCTTCCCCTCAGAACCCTCTTTCCGCAGGTCACCGTGGTTTCAAAAGGATTTAAATGCGGAGACTGCAATCAGTACTTCCATCACGTTCTAATAGACTGACATGAGCATTTGTGCCTGAAAGACAGGGGAAAAAGTGATGCAGATTTTCCCTAAATTGGACTGACGCACAAAGCAGGCAGAGTCACCGAGCGCTCACACCCTCCTTTGCACTTCTGACCAGCGCCGCACAAAGAGAGCCGTGGGAAGCTGCCCAGGAGCCGGGCCGGGCCATTTCCATGGGCCATATGGAAATTTTGTTTTGTGTACAGAGAAAGTGTCTGATAACAGTGACCTTAGCTGCCATATGTGGGCAGTGAATAGGGCCAGAGGAAACCACTCCACAATCTGACCCCCAACATATGGACCAGCGGCCCAAGGAGACTTTCACTTGCCATCTCGCCGGCAACCCCGGGGGATTTCATTAGATTTGTTAATGAATTGTTCTATTGACTTATATCTGAGCTTGCCTCATTAGAGGAGAAGAACACAATTTTTATCTCTGTTTTCGTGAAGGGACCAGAGCGTTCCCTCCTTTGTGGGGCGGCGGGTAATCTGCCGGGCTGTCATTGGCTTTGAACTAATTTATTGTGTCAGTGAAGAAGGCCCTTCCGCGCTTGTTGAGGCTCGAGCCCCACTCCAAGCCTCTTCAAATCAATGTTTTCCTTGTGAGAGGGATGTTTCCTCGGCTCCTGCTTGGTTTACAAATGGCCGGACATGGTGTTGGCCCAGTGTGGTGTGTCGTCGGGCTGCCGGCGGCAAGGCGAGGCTGCGAGTCCCCACAGCTCACGCTTTGCGAGGTGACACGGCATTTGGCGGCGAGGTTGCCCACTCACCTGCCCTACCCACCACCGGACACTCTACCCTGTCTCTCTACACTGTCCCTGCAGTGCCTCGATACACTGTCCGAAGAGCTTCGCATTGAAACATCCCTGCATCCAGAACATTCCCTCTCCCGCCCCCGCTTCTGCCCTGCCAAGTTTGGAATCGTATAAATCTCCCCATATCCGAGCCTTATTAGTAATGGCTCGATTGTTTGGGCTTCTCCACGCGGGAAAGCTCGGGTTTTAAAGCAATAAGAACTATCAATTAACATATTATTAGGGGTAAACCAATAAAGAACCCATTATGGCTAATGGCGAGTGTGGAATCACGAGGAATTAGCAAAATGAGATTCAATAAAATGGAAACCATAAAGATAAGCTTCTGAAGATTGGATCTGGCTTTTTGAGCTTAAGTCTCAAATAAACAAATGAGTGAGACCCACCAAAGCCTCCCATTGGTTCCTGTCTCCCCAGCCGACCAAAGGATAGGCAGAACTTTGAGAGTTGGAACGGGGAAGAAAGTTCGCGAGCACTGCTACTGAGAGGGGTTTATCCCACGGGGGAGGAAGAGAGGAAGAAAGGAGATTAATTCTTAAGATGCCCCCAAGTTGGGCTAGGAGTTCTCTATCGGATGATGTGGCACAGAAATCCCCAAGCCTGAGTACTGGCTGCTCTGGCACTTGCCCTTGGCACGTGAAGAACCAAAAAGTTGGAAAAAGCAGAAAACCTCGTGTCAGAGGGAAAAACTGGGACCCATACAGGTCCCACAGCAGAAGAGTGTTGGGCAGGGATGCAGAGATGTTGCAAATTAGAGCTATCTCTTGGCAAAGGTGGGGTGAGGTGGCTGGAGTCACTGTCCATCCTCCCCTATGTCTGAAGACGGAAACTAGGCTCTCCAGTTACCTTCTCGTAACATGTCACGGGAGGTGTTGGGTTGCTTGCCCTGAGTTCACACATCCTTGACGTTGACTAGTGCCCTTATCAAAAGGGTAATACCATTTGGCTGGGTATAAAACTCGTCCTCTCTCCCAGAACCTTGTAGACATTGCTACAGTGCCTTAGGCACTGAATGACATACTAATTTGTCACGTTTTGCTTCTTGATGGGCTACATTTCATCACTGAGCTGTTTTATTTAAAAGTTTTTTTCAAAGAGAACTAGTGATGCTATATTTCATGATATGTTTTATGTTTGAAAAGTTTTCCCTATTACTTTTATACTTGCATGACAACTTGACTGGGTATAATTTAGTTGCATCACACATTCTTTTCCTTGGAACTCTGTTGATACTCCCCTGTCTTTTTTGGTTTATTGGGATGACTTCTCAACTACCAATGCCCTGGTGTGCTTCCTGCATGCCTGAAGAAATATATCTTCCCCCTTGGAGTCCAAGAACTTGACCAGGGAATGTCATGGTGTCACCCATTCTCCATCAGTATTTCCTGGAACTCAGTATTTTCAAGTGTATCCTTGTGAACTAGATGCAGTTCTTTCTTCATTTCAAGGAAAGCCTATGCTATTGTATCTTTGACATTTTTTGGTTCCATTTGTGGGATTCTGTAATTCGGGGTCACTAATTGTCATTATCTTCCATAGATCCAATAGGCTTTTAATCCACTAATGGCTGACATCAGCTCTCAGCTTATTATCTCCCACACCCTCAAAGTATACACACCTCAAAGGAAAAATCATCTTATTTATCGCCCTCTCCTCAGAGCCCAGAACAGGAGCAACTATGGAACGGACCCACAAGTAACCTTGACAGTTAGGGTTTAAACCTTTATTTTAAGAGAAATCAACAGTCATTGGAGGTTTTCAGTGAGGATGGCAGTGGTTGACATGGCATCATATGGCTTCGAAGTAGGGTGGGCTACAGGGTGAGAGAGATGTTCCTAATGAAGGGTGGTCATATCAGGTGGTGGCCAGAGATACTGGTTTTATGGGAAAGGAAGATGTGGTGCATAAACATGAATATTTTGGACTCCCCTGAGGAGAAAATTCATACCAGTACCTCTGCCAGGAGAGCAGGTGGCTTATGGAAATGGCTATTGGCCTCTGGTTCCAGAAAAATAACTGGAAAATTCTTTAGGAGACTTTCCTTTTGTTTTGTTTTGTTTTCTTTTCTTTTCCTTCTTCTTCGATGTGTAATTATTAGTTGATTTCCAAAACCAAACTCATCGATAGATTGGCGTGTTTAATAAAAAAGTAATTATAATAATATGGGGAGGTGCCCAGGTGGTTCAGTCAGTTGAGCGTCTGACTCTTGGTTTCGGCTCAAGTCATGATCTCATGGGTCATGAGATCAAACCCCATGCTGGTTTCTGCACTCAGCGAGTCTGCTTGAAGATTCAATCTCTTTACCCCTCCCCCACTCTCTCTCAACATTCTCTCTGTGTCTAAAATGAATAAATAAATCTTTTTTAAAATAATTTTTGCATTCATCAGAGTCCTGGCTGGAAAGAGATGGCACATTCAAAGGGTTTGAGGGCAGGGCTTAGGGGACCACAAGGGATGCAGAGGCACAGGAAGGAAGGGGCTAACTCTCCTAGGCCTGAAAGGGTAAAGGTAAAGAATGATGTTCTGATACCTGGAATGTGACCATGGAAGAGGGTCCCCACTGAGATGGTGTGCCCTAGTGCAGAGTGCTAGCCCCCTTGACCTGCAGTGCTGACCAGGACTCAGTGAGACTAAAGCCGGGAAGGGCATCCCTCCTCCTTTCTTCCTTCATATAGCCTCCTCCTCCCTCCCACAGACCAAGATCAACTAGAAGCCAGAGTCAATGCAGCCCCCGTGATGCAAGCATTCAAAGAGGTCAGCCTCTCAAATCCAGGTCTGGGGGGAGGAGGGAAGGGCAGAATGTGGAACTGGAGGAGCCCAATCTTCCCCAAGGAGACCACTTCCCTCACAATAAAACAAATCCAATAATAAGAGAAATCAGAATAAATTCCATTTTTTCTTACTAGATTGGCAGGGATGAAAATGTTTGAAAACAAACAGGGTTGGTGAGGGTGTGCAGAGAAAGAGTCTCCCCTGCATATTTGTTGGTTGAAAAGTAATCTGGAACAACTTCTATATAGGGCAATTGGACAGCACCCACCAAAATTAAAAGTGGAGGCACCCTTTGGCGGAGAAATCCCAGTTCCAGGTATCTATCCCACCGATGTGTTCAGACATGCATACAACATTACGTATGCAAGGCTATTCATTATCACATTATTTGGAATAGCAGAACATTGGTGAAAACCTGAGCATCCATCAATGGAGACTGGTCAAACAAATTGTGGTTTGCGCACTCAGTGGAATACTATGCAGCCATGAAATAAGAAGAAGACGACCCTTTCATAATTTATTTAGTGAAGAAAGCAAGATGGCATCATTTGTACTAAAGGGCAGGGAGAGGGTCAGGTAAAGCTACCTGATCTCTTTTGAACCACAGATGCACAAGAAATTAAGGACCAAGCTTGGGTCAGGCAATGGGATTGTGTAGCAAGGGGATGGTGCTGAGGCAGGCTCTCTCTGTGTGACTGTCAGGTTTTTGTTTTGGTTTTGAGAGAATACCTCTTGCCTATTCAAAAAAAGTGACTAAATTCGTATTTTTTTTAAAGATCCTATTTAAAAGCGCAGACTTGACCATCTATGGACAGTGAGAAATTGTATTAAAAACCACATGTACCAAGCAGAGGAGCTCTGGGTACTAGGATTTTTGGACTGGAACTATCAGAAGCAATCCGGCTGCTCAGAAAGGCCCCCACCTGAGAGTCCCTGCCCAGGGCGTGAGGATCCCTGAATCAGTGAAATAATGGGAAGGACCAGACCACCTTCCACTGGAAGCTGTCTGTCCTAAGGCAGAACAGAAATCGCTACTCCCCAGGCAATCCCTGTCCCTGAGGATATGTGTCACTGGTAAGGGGCAGTGGAGAAGATGGGAAGAACTTCTAGGGGCTGCTCTTGGGACCTGGCCTCTGCCTTGAATCCCTTCATGCACGCCTGCCTCAGCCCCTCTCCTGTTTCATGCTGCCGTGTCCCATGAGCCACTGTTTTCTATTGCGAGAGCTTCAATCCCTCCCCGCCGCTGACCTCCAGGGCTGCAATCTCCTTATCTCTGGATGAGGAAGGAGTGATAGTGCGTGTCATCATGGTAGCAAACATGAGAATACTTGTCTTTTGCCGATTTCATATCCACTTTTATCACGTTCCTCCATCTCCTGCCTTTCCACACCCACGTCCCCTTGCTGGAAGCTCTCACACTGCTGCTGGAGAAGAGAAGCCCAAGCCCGAGGGCCAGCACCAAGCGCAACATGATAGGCGAGACTGAATAAGCAAGATCGGGGTGCTCACTCTGCCCCAGTCAACACTGCCTCCTTGCTGTCCTTCGAACGCACAGAGCAGGCTTCTGCTATGGTGCCCTTTTCCCCGGTTGTCTCTGCTAGAACACGCTCGACTTGGACAATAATATGATGCCCTCTGCCACCGACTTCTGGACTCTGCTTAAATGTCTCCTTCTCAGTGAGGGTGCCCTGCCCCCCTGAGATCTCACGCTGACAGTCTCTTCTGCATTACTAGCTTTATATAGCTCCATAGATCTGATCACCATCTAACATCAACTATATTTCACTTCTTTCTTCGATAAATTGTACATTATCTGGAATGTGAACCTCACATTTGTAGGGACTTTTTCCCCCCCTGTTTTGTTGACTGATGAATTCTTGGCACCCAGAAGTGTGCCTGGTGCATTTCCATGCTCAGCGTTTGTTGAATGACCAAATAAATGAGTTATAGCCCTTAATCTCACTACTTTTTTTTGTCTGTTTACTTCTGTGTCTCACCCAGTGGGCTAAGAACTTCTTGCACAGCACCTACCACAATGCTAGGGGATGCTTGATAAATGTGTGTGTGTGTGTGTGTGTGTGTGTGTGTCTGTGGGTGTGTGTGTCTCTGTGTGTGTGTGTAAATGAATCATTGAAGGCTCTTTCGTGCCCGCTTTCAACCCCAGTTGCTTTCTGTTCTGAAGATACTGAACAGACATCAGCCACACTGCAACACAGCAAAGGTTATTTAGGGTCCTTTGCTGATAATTCTTCTATTTGATTCTCTTATTTTTAGTTTGCCAGGCACATTTTGGTTCAAGATTTGTGAATGAGACAATGAACACACTTGTAGAAACTGGAGATTTGTAGGCAGCACCCAGATAAAGGAAGAGTGTCTGGAGCATTGGCCTCAGGGACCGAGCTCTGTACTTTCAGGTTGTGATGTCGAGGGGTTTTATTTGTTTTGTTTTTTTGAGAAAAGCAATTGCTATGATGGATGTCATTCCTATGAGAAAGAGAAGCCCCCATTCATTGGTTGCACACCCTTCATCAGGAACTGCACTAGGCACTTAATTACAATCATAAATTTAAACTTCATGGCAACACCATGAGACGGGTACTGCTTTTATACTCGGCTTTCAGAAAAGGTAACTGAGCTTCGGAGAGATAGAATTAACTTGCTCAAGGCCCTAGAGCTAGAAAGTGGTAGAACTGGGATTTAAATCCAAGCCTGAGATCTCTAAATCTACTACTTCATCTACAACGCCCCTCCACCATCGTCCTGCCGAGAGTAATCTAGAGTGTGTTTGTCCTAAGGGGGCTATATTCATTGGAGTAAGCTAGCTGCTGTAACAAACAAGTCCCCAGAGTTCAGTGATGTAAGACAATAACTCTTTATTTCTCACTCATGATATAGTTCCCCCAAAAGACCTGCTCTGTGTGTGTGTGTGTGTGTGTATATGCCTACATTCTGCTCCATACAGCCATGCAGGGATCCAGGCTCCTTCCACACAGTGGACTCTGGAGCCCATCTTTGGGGCCCTAGAGTCCTTCCCCATTAGATACTCTTTCTGTGTCCAGCTGGTGGGGAAGCCAAGAGTGAGCAGAGCTGATAGCATGTGGGAGAGGGTGCCGAGGAGCCAGGCCTGGGCAAGGGGTATTCATCACCTCCCATCACCTTTCTTTGGTCAGCACCCTTCATACAGCTGCACCCAACTGCCAAGGAGAATGGAAAATATAGTCTAACCATGTGCCCAGGAGAAACAAAATTTGGGATTTGGGATTTGGGATTTGGTGAACACAGAGTATCTTCTGCCACAGGAGAGAGTGGGTAGAGTGTTCCAGAACTGAGTTATATAGCCAGGTTTAAGTTCTCTGTGTCACTAAAACCAACAACAATGACAGCAACGACAATGATGATGATGAACAGTGGGGGTATGAGCCAGCCACGTATCCGGCAGATCTCACCTGATCTGAATTCTCTGTTAATGTGTCATTTCAGTTAATGTGATATTTTGGTTAAATGTGGGCTAGACAAGAAGTCTTTTGGTTTCAAATCCTACTGCTGAAAATCTTTCCAAGATGTGGTGTTTCACGTACCCACCTCAGGAAGTTCGATGCGGTAAATTCAGTGAATATTTTCCCAGTGACCAAGGCTCTCACAGGGCTTCTGGGTTGCCATTCTGAATAAACATCAGTCTTCACGACACAGGTCCGGGTGTGTGAGAGAGAGCTGATATGAATCGTCAGTGATCCAAAAATGTCGTCTTGGATTGTTTTGCTCCTAACTCCTGCTGTTCTTATTTCATTTTTTCTGATTACCGAAAACCATTCCTGGTCATCATGGAAATGCTGGAAAATACAGAAAGGTAAAAATTACAGAACAAAATGACTTCTAATTTTATGACTTAGAAATAGCCACTATTAACATTTTCGGTTATATTTGCTTCATTTTTCATTCTCCCTTTCTTTCTGCATCTGTTCCTCTTTTATATGTATATAGGTGAACTAACAGTATAAATGCAGTTTTACATCTTGTAACCTGTCTTATTATTAATTGCATGAGAAGTTTTCCTTGCCGTTAATACTGCTTTGAAAATATCATTTTATATCCATAATATTCCACTTTGAGTAACTGTGATATTCCCAGATCTTTCTCTGCAAATCAGCAAATCTACTTTTCATTCAATATTACAAATAGCATTGTAATAAATATCTCTGTACAGAAATTTATATTTGCTTCTTTGATTTTTTTGTTTGTTTGTTTGTTTAGGAGAAATTCCTAGAAGTGGCATTATCAGGCCAATGAAGATAAATATTTTAATGTTTGGTACCCTGACAAGCATGGATGATCTTTTCATCTTTATTCATTTGCCAAGTGAAAAACTGGATTTTATCAATTTTCATTTACATTTTTTGATTAGCAAAATGACTTTTTATGTTTATTAGTCACTTGCATCCTCTATACCTAATATATTTCTATCTTATATTTTCCATTGACTTGATTTTTAATTGATTTTTATGATCTGTTTATTCATTAAAAATAATATTTTAGTCATTCTTATGGAAAATATTTTCCCATTTGTTTTAAAATTACTGTTACTAGCTTATTAACTTGTCATTTATCTTTTTTTTCTCTCCAGTGAATGGTGAAGGGACAAGTTTCTGGTTAATTGAGAATTCTAATTAGTTGACTTCTGGTTGATTTAACAATCAAGATTTTGGTGGGGTTAAATCGGGGATATGTTCTGAAGTTATATTACATTTTCAAATGAAAAATGAAGCTAGAGGGTAACGTGAACTGGTTTCCTTTCTCCTCTCCCTATTCAATAGCCATTAACATTTTCTCCATCTTGAGGGCAATGTTGTTTCTGGGGTTGAAGATAAAGCAAGTAGAAAACATTGAGATATCAACAAAGCTAAAAAGGAGCTTTTTGTTAAGGTCGTTAAAAAAAATCAGCATGAATTTCTAAAGACAGTAGAGTTTAAATAGCCCCCTATCTCTCCACTCCCCCAAAATCCTTGATAAGTAAAAACAGAGTATTTATAAAGCATCAGTCTCTGATCCAAATTTCTAAGGCCCAGGCTCAGTTAGCTTTTGCAGGCACAGCTTTCCGACACAATAGTTTTCAACTGGGAAATTCTGAGACAGTACAATATGACCCCATGTGTAATAAAGTATATTAAGTTAGTATATACTAGATCCTTAGAGTGTCAATAAATGCTACATTAATCAGGGGATTCCAAAGCAAATACATTTGAGAATTGCAGGATTACACAAAGTTAAGTAGGTTTCTTTTTTTTTTAAGTAGGTTTCTTAACTGCAGAACTTATCAGGGCCTTTGATGGGCAATACATGTAAGAATGCCTAAGACAGGATGTTCCATATTCCCACATTGATTTGATCACAGAGCTCTTTATAAGGAATATCCTTTGAGAACAGACTTAGAACAGTCTTTGAAAACTGTTACCTTAATCCAAAGAGTATTTTTTTTTAAAGATTTTATTTATTTTTTTGACAGAGTGAGAGAGTGAGAGAGAGAACACAAGTAGGCAGAGTGACAGGCAGAGGGAGAGAGAGAAGCAGACTCTCTGCTGAGCAAGGAGACCAATGCAGGACTTTATTCCAGGACTCTGGGATCATGACCTGAGCCGAAACAGCCACTTAACTGACTTTTGGTGTCCCCAAAAGAGTATTTCTAATTATGTATTTCTGGGGCATTATAACCAGCTGATGGAGGAGGTATTTGGTGGCAAACATAAATAATTAGATAAATTCAGTGCTCACTAGTTGTCAAAACCTTTTTCCAATTATTATCTCAAATAACCCTCACAACAATCGCATGAGCAAGGCATTAAATCAGTAATGAAGCTCTATGGCTGGTGCCTAAGAGGTCTACACTTGAATCCTGATTCCACATAACCTGTGTGACTATAGGTGCCTTACGTAACATCTCTGTGCCTCAGCTCAGAGAGCAAATGTACTCACCTCATGGAGTTGCCATGAATATTAGAAGAAATAACATTTCCACTGCATTTAGAATTGTCTCAAACATATCTTACATATTCCTTTCATTTGGGCTATTTTTATTCCCGTCTAACAGCTGAATAAGCTGGGGCTTAGAGAGGTTAATGAACCTGAACAATATCGTAAGGACAATAAGAGGAAAAGGTTGGCTTTGAACACAGACAGCCTGACTTTAGAATGTTGTTGTTTAATATTATACTCACTCTGCTCTGTTTCTGTGAACAGCCTGGCATCCTCATACTTTTTTCCATATAGTCTATAAACACATAGACCATGTCTGGTCCGGTGGGGTAGGGATGGGCCAGCTCCCCAACAAAATTCTTGCTCCCTCTTCCATAGAGTAGAGTTCTTGAAGCGGGGCAGATGCCACACCCAGGACTAAACCTCCCAGGGTGCCTTGCAACTGGTTCCAGCCATGTGACTAGTTCTGACCAACCAGGTACATCGCTTCTGGCATGGGCCATTAAGTAAATGGGGCTTCAAGTCAATAGCCCTCCTCCCACATTTGCCAGATGCATGCAGATTACTATGAAGCCCCAGGGGATGGTGGAATTATAAGGAGCCTGGGTCTCTAAAAATCACCACTTGCAGGAAATAAACTCTGGCCAGGTTCACCTGTGCTTGATATATGGGTGAGCCAAAAACAAACACCTATTGTGTTAAGTGATTGGAATGTGGGGGTTTATTTGTTACAGCAGCTAGCCAAAGACTCCTTTACTAGTGCCCAGTGGAAACGTGAGTATTTTATTCAAGGGTCTCTCAATATTCCTCCGGGCAGACTCAGATAGCCCCTTGCATTCTCATGGAATCCTGCTCTAATCTAAACTATCATGAGAACTCAGATGCTGATGGGGCTGACATTGAGGGTAGGGATGGAGGTTGACCATCCAAGGACAAATGACCTTGCCTTTGGGATATCTCTTGCAGCGGGGAGAGAGAAAGCTGTTGGGTTAGTGGAGAGGGCACTGGGCTAGTAGGCACTTGGAGAAGGCACTCTGTTGCCTTCGGATTCTGTGGAGCACAATTTTAGTTTGTCATCAAATGTTTACTGCCGAAGTAATGAAGGGTGTTAATAAGGAAAGGAACACCAAACAGCCCAGCATAAAAGCCAACAGTGGCCATAAGCTGAATTTGCCATATATGGTGTTTCCATAGTTGGAAGAAACACTTTTCCCCATACAAAAGATATAACTATATATCTTCTGATTTTATGGGCTGCAGATTACTCTAATTATCATAAAAAATTACTACCACTAATAAAAATTCTATTATAAGTTACTTATAGTAATCTCCAGGGTACTACACTTAGCCAAGAAAAGGTCGTAATTACATTACACTGCGGGGAGTTTGTTGTTCAAAACTCCCGAAACACTAGCCATGTCTTTTAACACACCTTAACAGCCCTGCCAGGCCCCTGGCCCCTTCTCCCACCTCCTCCCCAGTTTTTGGTCAAAGGTCTCCTCGTTGTTTTCATTCTGCAGGATGTGGTTTGAGCCTAGAATAATGACCCATCTTGGACACAAATGACGCAAATGAATTTTTAGAGTTACAAATGTCTGGGTGGATTTGTCGTCCCCCGGGGCCTCCAGGATGTCAATGGAAGGATGTAATAGAAGGGAGACCTGACAACCCCCGCCCAAAGGGAAACGTGCTTTGCAAAATTGGTGGAAGCTACTGGGTGTTCATGCGAAACACAATGCTGAGTTTTTTTGTTTGACAAGACAACAATTGGTATTTTCCCTTTTATAACTACTATTTTTTTTGGAATCGTCATCGGTGAGGCTTGATGACTCCTCAGTGACCTTACAAAGTCCTGCCAATGAAACCAATTCTAACTGGTAATTTCATGACCCTCCCTCATTCCCCTGCCTTTGAATTAAATATCAAAATAAGTGCTCTCTCGCACTCCCTGAATGACGAAGTAGTAAATAAGCTCACAGTCCAAGGGCTTAAGCTAAAGTTGGAACACGGGTCATACTCCTAAATAGGGTTTCGATGGCTTCTGCAAAGGGGTGAATCAGCATTTTAATGAACAGGCCCAGAAAATGAAATAGCCATTTGGGTTGCTTTAAAATAAGCAACTTACTTCAGCAATGACTTGTGGCACATTAATTGCTATCAGTAAGGGGGAAAGTATGTCTCGGACTTTTCCTGGCTCATTTGAAAGAGACACTCTGGAGCTGGGCTGTAGAGGGAGGTCCCGAGCGTGGATGCCTGTGGTCACCCCGGGTGTGGGGTGAGTGCAGAGATCTTCTTAGTCAGGCGCCCCAAATAGCCCCTAACCACAGCCTGGCCTCTTGGTAGAGGGGCAGTGGGCAAAAAGCATCACGCACAGAGATTTCATCTCAGATGAACTTGTTTGGATCTTAATGAGAAAGGAGGCTAAGGGGGAGTTTTAGTCTTTTTCGTGCTTCTCTGGACCATCCCCAGTTTATATCTAATTGAAAGAAAAGCAGATTTGCTTGGAAGAAAGCAACATACGGTCTGTTTCCTCCACTAGAATATAGACATCATGAGGACAGGAATTTTGTTTCATTCCTTAAAGCGTCTTGAATTCTTGGAGTAGGTAGCTTTGTGACAAGGTGTGTGGTTATTAAATATTGCCAGAGGAATGAAGAAATGAAGGAGCTATTAGAACTGGGTATCTTATTTCATACACCCTGGTTTCTATAGGATCGTACAGTTGTGTTTCTTTGAGCTAGTCTATACACCACCTTTATCCGCTGATTCAGGGTGCTGGCGGGAGACACATGGCTGTTTAGAATGATGAGGGTCAAGCCTGAGAGGAACGAGACCAAAGGAAAATTGTCTTCGCCCATGAGCATGGGTGCCCTTGACTTCAGCCAGTCATGGAAATGGTCTTCCATGGCACCATTACTCCCGTAGCCCCATGGAAGGAGAATTGCACTGGAAACATCTGGATTTGAACTTCTCTGCCATTTATTGGCTATGTGACCTTGCGTGAGTTGCTTAGCTTCCTTGAGCTCCAGATTCTTAATCTGTAAAACAGGACAGATGTCCTCACTCCCTAGCATGGTGTCTGACAGAACTAAGTCCCTAATAAGTCTTGCCCTTCCTTCTCTATTTAGAAATGCTTCTCTCCCTTCCTTCTGCCATTCTGTCTATACCATTCTTGCTCCACCCCAAGGTCATGATCAACCCAAGGCACACCTTGCTGTTCATTTAGCTTCCCAACTTTGCAGGCAAAGACTTGCCTTTGCAAATCATTTTTCCCCCCTGTTTTCAGAGCCTCCTGCAGCCAGTGCAAGCAGGTATAATCTCCTGAAAGGAGCAGGGCACAGCCGCAGAGGTGAGCCACTGGGTATCTGGTCGAGGTTCTAATTGAAGGGCTTCGGCTAAGTCCCATCACTTCTGGGTGTCTCCGTTTCTTCATCTGAAAAATGGGGATCTCAAGAGAGACTTCCTTAAAAGTTATACACGTCCTGTGCCTGGCCTCTCACAGTAGGTCCATAGCGGTAGCTAAGAAGAAAAATGAATACAACTAAAAAATCCCCCTTGGAATTTGGAAAAGGGAGAGCTCCTGTGTCATTTCCCTCTCCCTCATCCTCCACTCCTCATTTTTCCTTGGAAGGGAAAGAAGTAAGATGTTGACCTGGCAGAGGGAATGGTTTCAGTAGCTGCATTTGACTCCCCGGTGAGCTTCCCTGCACATATGTTGGGAGCTGTTTGGAGGCCTGTCAGGGAGGAAGGCTGCTGATGAGGTGTGGAGCTCTTGAGATGTCATTTCTGACAGCCCAGCTTTGATTCGGAGTGAAATGGAAGCAATTTCATCAGCTTAAGCTCAGAAAACACCGGGAAAAATGCCTTATTTCAGTTATCTGTTGCTGTGTAACAAATCACCCCCCAGTTTTGAGGCTTACAACAGCCTTTTGCTGCTCGTGATCCTGTGGGCTGGCAATTTGAGCAGGTCTCAACTCAGCAGGAATGGCTCATTTCTGCTTCTCATGGAGCTGGCTGGGGTGTCTTGCCTGGGGCTAGAGGATCCATGATGGCCTCCTTGGGCATCCAAGGGCACCTTGGTTCTCCTCCATGTGATTTCTCTCTCCATTGGGTCTCCCAATATTCAAATGAGCTAGACTGAGCAAGAATGTTCCAGAAGGAGACACAGAAGTTGTCAGAGCTCTGAAGGCCTAACCTCAGTAGTCAAACAGTGTCACCCCTGACACATTCTAAAGGTCAGAGGAAGTCTCAGGCCATTTAAATCCAAGAAGAGGGGAAATAGACTCTGTCTCTTGATGGGAGAGGTGGCTCACTCATGCTGTAAGAGGGCATTTAGGATAAGAAGAATTGTTATAGCCAGTCATCAAAAATCAGGTCATTGAAGTGAGGTCTCAGTGCAGATAAAACTCCCCAGAAGAAGTCCCTTACGTAACTGGTAAGTATAAGGACAAGTTACCTGTACTCTTCTGTCCAATGAACAATGGCAAAACATGGGAAGAATAACTCCCACAGATACTTTCTTTCAAACAGAAGAATGGGGGGTGGGGGAGGCCTGGGCTGGCTTAGTGTGTAGAACATGTGACTCTTGATCTCAAGGTGGTGAGTTCAAGCCCCACACTGGGTATAGATCTTACTTAAAAAAAACAAAACAAAACAAACATTATAGATGCTCACTGACTTTAAAAAAAAATGAAGGGGTGCCTGGGTGGCTTAGTGGGTTAAGCCTCTGCCTTTGGCTCAGGTCATGATCCCAGGGTCCTGGGGTCGAGCCCCACATCAGGCTCTCTGCTAAACAGAGAGCCTGCTTCTCCCTCTCTATCTGCCTGCCTCTCTGCCTATTTCTGCCTACTTGTGATTTCTCTCTCTGTCAAATAAATAAATAAATAATCTTAAAAAAAAAATGAAAACACGGAGGATAATCAAACTCCTTAACAAAAACACAAAAATTATTATTAAAAAAAAAAAAAAAAAGACTGGTAAGCACTCACTGGCCCATAGCAATTCTGAAATCCTACTGGGTACCCATCTCCAAGCCCTGTCCTCTTTTGGCAAGGAATATTAGCTGATCATGACCCACCTCTTCTCTCTAGAAAATTCCTACTTCTGTTTTCTTCCCAGCTTTTCCCTCAGCTCTCTGCAGTCTTGGCTCTGTCCTCTCAAAGATCCTTCTTCTTACAGAAAAATTGGCTCGTATTTGTAGCTGAGTTTGCCACTCAGCATACATACTCCTTGTCAAAAGTTGGGGAAGCAGAAGCTTCTTTTCGTTTTGAGTAGTTCAGATCCCTTTTGGTGCAAGCTAGCGATGTGTTTACCAGTAAAATGCTCTTTAAAACTCTGTAGGTTCTGGGGTGCCTGGGTGGCTTAGTCATTAAGCCTCTGCTTTGTCTCAGGTCATGATCTCAGGGTCCTGGAATCAAGCCCCGCATTGGGCTCCCTGCTCAGTGGGGAATCTGCTTCTCCTTTTTCCTCTGCCTGTCTTCTCGCTCCCGGCTCAAGTTTTCTCTCTCCCTCAGATAAATAAATGAAATATTTAAAAACAAAACAATGCTGTAAGTTCTCTATGAACCTTGATGGTTTTGGTTTTATGACCCAAAAGCCTTTTCCATAATTCTTTCTGAGACATGCTTTTAGGACAATGACCCTACAATTCTTAGTTTTGTTTAGCTAAGAGGGTTTACTAAGTTTAAATAGCTTTAAACCTTTCTGAGGTGGTAACAAGGGTCTTAAGGATTTGATTTGTACACTGAAGTTATTCCTTATTTTGAAAATATTTTTGCCAGCTCAAGAGACTCTCTTGAGCCTACTAAATTTTCTCTAAATTCTGATTAAAAACTGACTAGCTCCTTCTATAGCCCTCTTTTCTCCTACTTTACCATAAAAAAAGCTATAAGAAGCGAAGTTGGTGCTTTCAACATTCTTCCTTGGGGCCTCCTTTTTAGTCAAATTCACACTGTCTTAGTTATCTTGTGATAGTCATAGGCCATATCAAGACAGAGTCACTAAAAGCAACAACTACCACTCGTCCTTGCCAGATTAGCTGGAGCTCATTCCTGCTCCACATGGTATCATCTGGAGCAGCTCAGGTGGAGGAGGACCCAGGCTTAAGTAGGGTGCCATGGCCATGTTCCAAGAAAGCAAGAGTGGAAGATTTCATGTCTGTTAAGATATGGTTCAACCTCTCCTCTATTGCATTCCCTTGGTCAAAGCAAGTCACAGGGCCATTCCTGATTGAGGGGGAGAGAAAGGAGACTCCATCTCTTGTTAAGTGGAAGAATGTGTGGATGCAGATGGGAACAACTACTTGGCTGCCATCTTGGTGGCAGGCTATCATCCCCTTTCAGACTACAGGCAGCCCTCAGGGTTTTGTAGCTGCCCTTGCATATGTGCCCACCTGACATGTGGCAGACTCTTCGTACACATCCTTAAATGAATAAATGGAGTGAAGAAGTACACAAGAGAAAGCATGAATGAATGAGAGACTGGGTGTGTGCATAAAAAATGAATGTATGAGTCAACAAATGAGTGAAAAGCCCTTTAAAATAGAGCAGCAGAACATCCCCCATTTGCAAGAACTAGGAGGTGTTACCTGTTCCCTGGAAACTAGGAGCAATCGTTTCAGATTCTCTTCACCTGGGTCTCCTTCTCCCCTCCCAGAAACCTGTGGTGGGCGAAGGGCGGGCTTGCCTGATTAGGCTGACTAAGTCAAATATCTTTCCACCTTCCCAATTTGGCTAGGCTGACTCTTGACAAGATTGGGAACAGGCATCACAAACCCAAACACCCCAACTGCCAAGCAGATAATAAAAATGAGTGAAGTGGACCACGTGGCCATCACATGGGGGAGGTCCCTCATCTTGCAATATGGACTGAAGATCCCACATCTCCCGAATTTCCCACTTCAGAGATACATGGGAAATCCAGGTTGGTTGGTTGGTTGGTTGGTTGGTTTTGAGAGAGAGAGAGAGAATGTGAGCAGGGGTGCAGAAGGAGAGAAAGAGAATCTTTTTATTAAAGATTTTATTTATTTTGAGAGAGGGGGCACGCATGCGAGTGGGAGGAGTGGCAGAAGGAGAGAGAATCTCAATGGGGGCCAGTCTTATGACCCTGCGATTGTGACCTAAAGCAAAATCAAAAGTCGGACGCTTGAACACACTGAGCCACCCAGGCACCCCGAAATCCAGGTTTTTGTCGGAAATCTCTGTTTTCCAGTCTTGGTGATGGTATCGCTCAGAAGAGGGGCCCCACATCTTCTGGAATCCCACAACATGCTTAGCGAGGGTCCGTGATCTCATCTGTCAGGTAGGGTAAACCTTAGTAATCTCCCTCCATGAATAAGATTTTGCGAGGCTTGGGACGCCTGGGTGGCTCAGTTGGTTAAGCAGCTGCCTTCGGCTCAGGTCATGATCCCGGCGTCCTGGGATTGAGTCCCGCATCGGGCTCCTTGCTTGGCAGGGAGCCTGCTTCTCCCTCTGCCTCTGCCTGCCTCTGTCTGCCTGTGCTCGCTCTCTCTCCCTCTCTCTCTGACAAATAAATAAAATCTTTAAAAAAAAAAAAAAAAAAAGATTTTGCGAGGCTAGAATGAGAGTTGGAAAACCAAGAGCCTGTGCAACCCTAGTAGGGTTTCAAGGCCTGTTTATTAGGGTCTCACCCAGGTACTGCTCCCTGCTCAAGGCCTTTCCCTCAGATAGAAACTATTTGGGGCCTCTGCCAGCTGTCAGCGGCCCATAACAACATCTACAATCATAGTGATTATCGTTGCTATATATCCAGTACCTAAAACCTGCCTGACATCACGCTGCCATTTATAGTCATTATCTCAAGTAATGGACACAACGGCCCCCAAAGGGGGGGATTCTTGACTCTGTGTCATGGTGAAGCTTCAGGAAGGTAGACAGACCTGTCCCAAGCTAGGAGGTGGTAGAACAAACCAGACCCATTATTCCTCCAGGGTAGGAAACAGAGCCACCTGGTGAGACAGGTCGAGGAGGTGGAAGGGTGTGTTGAGGTCCCAGGAGACCTGCTTGGGGGTGGTCCTGGGGGCAGCTGCGCTTTAGCCTGGACCCGCCTCACGTTGATAGCGACCACTTCCGTTTACGAGGCGCTCACTATGTGAAGAGCCAAGCCTGAGTGATCTCATCCAGGCCTCACAAGCGGGTTAGGGAGCCAAGATGACTATTGTCCCATTTTACAGGGAAGAGCTCAGACGCCCAGAGTGGCCCCTAGTCTCACAGTAAGGGAGTGGTGAGACCAGGGTTCCAGCCCAGCTCTGTGAGGCTCAGAACCCTTCTTTATATTTTCACACAGTCATACCCTGGCAATGTCCCAGCCACCCCGTTTGTGCCCAGGCCCTGCTGTGCCTCCCTTCCCCGGCACCCTCATGAGGTAAATTCCAGGCCCGTCCCTTGGGGACGACTCCGGCACCAACTACAGTCTCAACCCCTGGCCTCTCCTCCCAGCAGACAATGCTTGGGATTCTCCTGATGGTTATTTCTTGTTGTGCAAGCCCCACGGTGCGCCCAGGAGGTGGCTGTCAGGCACGTCATCTAGGTGTCAGGTAGAATTACAGCGCTCATTCACTAAAAATTAATGGTGGCAGGCGGTCACCGCCACCCCCGCCCCCCACTCCGGGCTGGGCCTTGTCTCCTGGGCCCTGAGCACACAGCCCAGTCTGCACTGTCCCACCCAGCGAGGGCTCACACGGGCACCGAGGGAAAAATAGCTGTCCGACGCCCTTTAGGAAGGAAGGAACTCTGGAACTGGTGGCCGGCTTGGACCATGAATGCGTTTCCTCAGAGCACGGATAAACAGTTTATAGTTCTGAAATCCTGTGTTTGATTTTCACATCTGCTCTCACTCTTGAGATTGGCACTGAAGACGGCTGACTGTGCCCTTTGAGCGGCAGCTGAAACCCGAAATCGGCTTCCCCTGCCCCAAGCCTCCTCCCCCATGGCCTCTGCCCCCCGCGGCTGAATTTTTACATCCTTGCTCCAGTGGAATGTGTTTCCACTCAGAGAATGCAGGTTGTTCCAAAAGGGAGATCTCCACTTCTCACTTCATCAGAGACTTAGTGAGGGCCTACTGGGTGCCAAATGACCGCTGAGGTCACACATAGGCATAGTTGGGTGGGGTGGGAAGTCTGCGTGGGTGTGTATGGCCATATCATCCCCCGGGCGGGGGGCGGGGGGTGGCTGGGCCAGGAGGTGAGACTACGGCAGAAAAAGCCAAACCACAGGTTCCCAAGTGAAACTCATGCCAATTTTTTTTTTTAAACTTATACATTTCAAAGCATATGAAAAGGATAGTTTTCAGATAGCTAAATCTAGAAGGTGGGGGGTGGGTTTCCATAAGATTTTTTGTTTGTCAATTGATTTTTTCTTTTAATTAAGACTTTATATCTCGGGCACCTGGGTGACTCAGTCATTAAGGTCAGGTTATGATCCCTGGGTCCTGGGATTGAGTCCTACATTGGGATCCCTGCTCAGCGGGGAACCTGCTTCTCCCACTCCTACTCCCCTTGCTTGTGTTCCTTCTCTCTCTTTCTGTCAAATAAATAAAGAATATCTTAAAACAAAAAGACTTTATATGGAGATAAAAAGTCTATATATCTCTGTAGAGATATAAAATCTATATCGTCGTTTTGGTCCACTGCCAAATTGAAAGGAAGATACAGAGAATTTCCATATAACTCTTGCCCCAACACATGTGGAGCCTTCTGTGTTATCAACATCTGCCACCAGAATGGGACATTTGTTACAACTGATGAACCTATGGTGGCACATCCTTATTACCCAAAGTCCAGAGTTTCCGTGAGGGTTACTCTTGGTGTTGTATAACCCATGGTTTACCCAAATGTATGAGGACATTTCTATTATTATGTTTTATACAGGCTATCTTCACCACCTTAGAACATCTCCGGGCTCTGCCTGTTCATCCCTCCCTCCCCACCAAACCCTATAAACCATTGATCTTTTTACTGTCACCATAGTTTTGTTTCTCCTGAATGCCTTATGAATGACTCGTACAGTAGGTGTCTTTTTTAGATGGCCTCCTTTCACTTTGTAATATGCATTTAAGTTTCTTCCATATCTTTGTGTGACATGATAGCGTATTTATTGCTGGTGCAAAATAATATGGCACTTATCACAGTTTACTTACCCTTTCACCTACTGAGGAACATCTTGATTGCTTCCAAGTTTCGGCAATTATGCATGAAGCTGTTACAAACATCCATGTGTAGGTTTTGCATGGCCATACATTTTCAAATAACTTTAGGTAAATAGCGAGGCACGCCATTGCTAGATTGTATGTTAAGAGTATGTTTAGTTCGGTAAGAAAGTGCCAGATGGTCTTCCACCATGGCTTCCCCATTTTTATTCCCATCAGCAAGGAATGAGAGTTCCAGTTGCTCCACATGCCCACCAACATTTGGTGTTGTCAGTGATCCAGCTTGCGGTCCTTCTAATTAATGGGTGTGTAGCAGTATCTCCTTGTTTTAACTTACATTTCTCTGATGACTTGTGATGTGAAGCATCCTTTCATATGTTTATTTGCTATCCATATAGTTTCTTTGCTCAGGCATCCTTAAGATCTTTGGCCCATTTTTTTAAATCCAGTTGTTTGTGTTTAGTCTAAGAATTGGCTTTTTGACCTTGAGCAAGTGTTTGCCCCTCCATTCCCCCAACTGTACAATAGGAGAAAGGGTAGGTCAGGGTGTTTGTTTGTTTGTTTGCTTTCCCTGCAACAGAACTGTTGTTTTGCAAACAAAATTGTACCAGGAAACCCAGCATCTAGACAGATGAAAAAGTGCAGCTCTGGTCGGGGGGAGGGACCTGGGACCCCAACCCTTGAGAGCCTGCTCAATCCTCAGAATGTCCAGAGAAATCTAAGACTCAAATACAGTATGTGACATGATTTCTGAGATTTCCTCCAGCTCTGATTTGGATAGGTGTAAAGTAACACAGAGAATAAGGGATTGAGACAATTAATTCATTCTTGTAGCGAATGGCATGAAATCTCTCCGTTGAAAGTTCCACCCCATCCTAAGTGGCTTATAAAGAGGATTTTACTCATTCCTAGAATCCAAAGAAATCTTTAAGCCCAGGCAGACTGAACAACCAGACCATGCAAGGGGCAGAAACACATCTGGCCCCCAGGACTTTCTCATGTCTTAAATTTTGATTGGTATGAACATTCTCTTTCTCTATGTGCCTTTTTCTAGATGTGGTGGAAAATGGCCAATGATAGATCCAGGTCTCTTAGGCCATCCCCAGAGACAGTCTGCCTGTCTTTTCTGCTCCCAACTTGAAAATCCCAAGAAAGGTCTCTGATGGTTCTAGTTTCAGCCAAGTGCCCACTTCTGGACCTAACAACTATGACCTGGGTGGTAAGGTCTTATAGCTTAATGGTTCCTCCATGGGGTAAGAGAAGAATTTCCCAACAGACATGGAGGGGTAATTGGGCACACAAAACAATTAGGTATCCTTGGCCCTAGTCTGGGACTTTGAAACCCCGTGACCCACAAATTCTCAACCTTCTGTATGCATAAGAATACCCCAGGGGGACAGGGGAAGGTGGGTGGTGGGGTTAAGATCTGGACTCTTGGGCCACAACCCTAGAGGGCTTTGCTTTGGTAGGTCTAATGGAGGGCCCAGGAATCATCATTTTTATAATAAACTGAGTGCATTCAATCTCAATTCTGATCCTCAGACCTCAATTAGAGCAAGGTGGCTGTGGAGAAATCTCAGATTTTCCTGTGCTGAAAAAAGGTATTCACACTGCAACTTATCCTTACCCTTCCAGAAACAGAAACATTTTTTTTTAAAGATTTTATTTATTTATTTGAGAGAGAGACAGTGAGAAAGAGCATGGGCGAGGAGAAGGTCAGAGGGAGAAGCAGACTCCCCATGGAGCTGGGAGCCTGATGTGGGACTCGATCCCGGGACTCCAGGATCATGACCTGAGCCGAAGGCAGTCGTCCAACCAACTGAGCCACCCAGGCGTCCCCACACATCTAAGTCTTAAACATGATGGCTGCCCAACCCCTGGAGAGGTGCACATTTCTGGAAGCTTCAGGAGAGGCTGATGAAGAAGTTGGTGACGTTCAATGGGAGAAGGGAGAGGTTTGAGAAACAATAGGGCCCTTAGCCTCTTTGTGTGGATCTGAGGAGAGCCCTGAAGGATGAGGGGTGCCCATGAACCAAGAGCACTGGCCCTAGGGTTTGGGACCAAAGGATCAAGGGGTGAGCTGTCTTTACAAAGGGAAGATAAGAAGCCTAATGTGTCCAGGGAGCAAAGATGAGCCTTTTGGTGGAGAAGGTTGATAGCAGGTAAAGGAATTCATAGGAATGACCAAGGGTAGATTCATGTTTTGGGTTTTTTGCTTTCATTTCTGTGTTTTTCTGGTTTATAAGGAGGCTCACAGACTTTATGCAGAGATATATTACTGTCCAGCATTGACATTACCGAAGTCAGTCTCTGTTCCCACGAGCGTCTAATCAGGGTAACAGAATTCCTCTCAGGTAGTTCAGTCAGGGACATATTTTTTTTTAATTGAGATATAATTAACATGTAACATTGTATTCATTTTAGGTGTATAACATGATAATATATACATATCATTATATATATAAATTAACATCCCTCACCACACATAGTTATGAATTTTCTTTCTTGTGATGGGAACTTCTATTTTCTTAGCAACTTTCAAATATAAATAAGGTATTTTTAATTATAGTCACCATGCTGTGCAAGACATCCCCAGGACTTACTTATCTTATAACTAGAAGTTTGGGCTTCTAACCATCTTCACTCATTTTGTTTATCATCTATCCCCCCTCCTGCCATCCTGCTTCTCACCCCTGGCCTTGACAACTACCAATATGGTCCCTGTATCTATGAATATGTTTTTCTTTCTTTTTCTTTTTTTAATTCCACATATAACTAAAATCATAGAATATTTGTCTTTCTCTGACTTATTTCTTTTTTTTTTAAAGATATTATTTATTGATTTGACAGAGAGAGAGAGAGCACAAGCAGGGGAAGCAGCAGGCAGAGAGAGAAGCAGGCTCCCCGATGAACAGAGAGCCCGACATAGGACTTGATCCCAGGATCCTGGGATCATGACCTGAGCCGAAGGCAGATGCTTAACACCTGAGCCACCCAGGAACCTCTCTCTGATTTATTTCACTTAGCAAAATGCCCTCACGATCGATCCATGTTGTTACAAATGGTAGGATTTCCTTTTTACGGCTGACTAATATTCCATAGTGTATATATACCACATTTTCTTTTCTTTTTTTTTTTTTTAAGATTTTATTTGTTTATTTGACAGACAGAGATCACAAGTAGACAGAGAGGCAGACAGAAAGAGAGAGAAGGAAGCAGGCTCCCTGCCGAGCAGAGAGCCCGATGCGGGACCTGATCCCAGGACCCTGAGATCATGACCTGAGCCGAAGGCAGTGGCTTAACCCACTGAGCCACTCAGGCGCCCTATACTGCATTTTCTTTATCCATACACCCATTCATGGACACTCAGGCATTTTCCATGTCCTGACTATTGTAAACAATTCCTCCAGGAACCTGGAGGGGCAGCTATCTCTTTGAGATTATGATTTCATTTCCTTCAAGTATATTTCCAGGCGTGGAATTTCTGGATTCTAGGTCATCCACTAGCTTTATTTTTAACTTTTTGTTTTTAGGAGACCTCACACTGTTTCCCAGAGAGTCTGTATGAGTTTACATTCTCATCACCAGGGCACGAGGGTTCCCTTTTCTCCACATCCTCTCCAACACTTAACCTTTTATCTTTTGGATGCTAGCAACCCTAACATGTACAAGATGCAATCTCACTGTGTTTTTTTTTTTTTTTAAGATTTTATTTATTTATTTGACAGAAGATCACAAGTAGGCAGAGAGGCAGGTGGGGGGGGGGGGAAGGTGCCCTGCTGAGCAGAGAGCCCAATGCGGGGCTTGATTCCAGGACCCTGGGATCATGACCTGAGCCAAAGGTAGAGGCTTAACCCACTGAGCCACCCAGGCACCCCTCACTGTGGTTTTGATCTGCATCTCCCCAACGATTAGTGATATTGGGCACCTTTTCATATACCTGTTGGCCAGCTGTGTAACTTCTTAGAGGAATTGAACACAGCGAACCAAAGTCATTGGAGGAGCTCCAAGAACAAACAAGAACAAACAGGGGAAACAGAGCAACCCAGATATTAACACTGGGAGGAAGCTCTTTCTACTGTTGACACAGGAGATGGTGTCCCCTCAGCCACCGAGAGGGAGCTAGGACCAGAAAGGATGTGCCATTCATGAGGGACAGAAGCAAGACAGGAGAGCTGTCCCACAGGGGCTAAGCCAGTCTGGAGGTGGAGTCACAGAGAGGCCACCTGAAGTGGGAAGGCAGGGAGACACACCTTGACTTCTCTGTTCCTGCAGCAATCCACCTCCGGCACCTTCCATTGGCCACTATTTCTGGAAACTACCCAACAGCCTGGGCTGAGTCAGTCTCTGTCCCACAGCTCAGAGCAAAGCAGGAATGGGGAATGGGTGTGACCATTCATGGTAGGTGACCCACACATCACGTCCCCAGTGGTTTCATACAACTCTTCTACCTTGGCATGAGGCACGGGATATTGAGATTCAATGGCTTGTTTTTAAGTATATTTGGGCTCGTTATGACTGACCTTGGTCAACTGTTATTGTATAAATCCCTGGGCAATCTGTGCTCCCATTTGTTTGTTACACTTCCTAAAGAAAGATTATTTTCTTGATCTTGGAGGACTCGGTAAGCTTCTTCATCCCAAACATGATTCGTATCTTCAAGACCTCTAGCGATCAAGGGCAGAGACTGGCTAATGGACTTGTGCCATGGGTTGACCTGGCCATGAGCTTGTCTTGTTTCTGCCTTTGTCAGAAAAGAGAATTGACAAAGAAAAATGTCAATACTCCTTCTCGGATCCCCCGTTTAAAATTTCAGAGGCGTCTGGGTGGCTAAGTCAGCTAAACGTCCCACTCTTGATTTTGGCTCAAGTCAGGATCTCAGGGTTTTGAGATGGAACCCCATGTCGGGCTCCACGCTCAGCACAGGTGAGCTCAATAATTTTTTTTTCTCTCTCTCTCCCTCCCCCCTTGCCCTCCTCCTCTGCTTATGTGTACGTGCTCTTTCTCTCTCAAAACAAATAAACTAATCTTTAAGAAAAACGTCAACTTCCCACCATTCAGATATTCCTATCCTCCTGCTCTCCTATAGTACTTTTTTCTTTAGGGCTCATCACTATTTGACTTACTGTACATTTTACTTGTCTTATATGCTGCTTATATTTTATTGTATCTTATTTACTGTTTGCCTTCTCGAGTAGAATATGAGATCCTTGAAGGCGGGAACTTTTGACTCTTTTTCGCTGCTATGTCCTCGGTGTCTAGAGAAGTATTTAGTATATACCAAACGCTCAATTAATAATTGTTGGATTAGTGAATGAACTGAATGGAGAGGACTCTGGTTTATTGGATCCCAGCTATAGGTGACCATGGTCAACAGTTTCTGGTCAGCAAATACCACGTTCCAGGCCAGTGTCTGCATTCTCGAATGAAGGTGATGGGTCATGGATGTGAGCAATGGCCTGACAAGGTAAATCTGATTCTGTTCCTCAGAGTTCATTTTGCCTAATTCTGGCCACTTTTGATGGGGTAGAGACCTTTCTGGTCATGCTATGATGTTACTCTCCACAATTATCCTGTTCGGGTACACATATGGCCTGACTCCTGAGTCTAAAATGTGTCAATGGAGGGAGGCTGCACGGTGGTACCCATTCTCATGTGAAAGGTCATGCATCTTTTTCCGGTAGATTAACTTTTTATCTCTTAATGGTGTTAAGGAAAAGGTCAAAACATCTAACAGATGGGATGTGGAAGGCTTCCAGTGAAGGAGATCAATGTTTCCAACATCAATCTAACTCCAGAAAGTTCTTAATGATCGCGGATGCAGTTCATGGGATACAGCGGCTGAAATGAGAGCGTAGCATGGTAGCAAAAATAAAACTCGTGTAGAGCAGGGGATTAGAGCCTCCTCCTGAAAGCTGTGGGCTCCACAAGCTTCTCTGCTGTGCGGTCAAGTTCGTAAGCCCAGATGGCTCTTATGACAAAGTGAACAATCCCTATGCTTTGTTAGCTGTTGAACAGTGTTACCTGTAACTATCCCAGTGCACGTAAGCTGAGGACAAATGGACAAGTCAGGACAACTGAGTTTGTAACAGTGACTGGGGAGTCTCAAAGGAATGAGGAACTGAGGCACTTTACTTAGATAAGGAGCTTAGGTGACAGAGTAAGGCCAGGAGTGCCGACCCCGCAAGACTGCTGCTCCCCACAGAGACCACCTGCCCTCTCTGGGCAGGAGACGGATGGTACCAGGGCTCAGCAGTCCAGAGGGCTGAGGGTGAGCATTTGGGGGCTGCCATTTATTTATCTTATTATTTGCTGAATGCCTCTCTCCCCAGATGGACTAGAAGTTCCGTAAGGGCAAGACCTACGTCAAGTACAGGGCCAGATTATGGAAGGAGTTCAATAAATTGTTCTGGAATAAATAAATGTGGGATCAAATAAATGAACGAGGATTCCCGCTTTGGCCTGGATTCTGTCTCCCCCAGGCCCTGTGTAGGCTTTGTCGAAGACTGAACGTTCAGTTCTGCAGATGGTCTTGCAAGTGACAGGAGGACCTCCTTATCCTGATCTTCCCCAAAGTCCACCCGCAAGCCCGTGTTTTCCATTTTGTGTAAGTTCCTCATGGGCCTTCTGACACCTACTCGATGCAAAGTTGGCACAACACCGGGACCTAGGGGAGATGCTCGTTAAGAGACTCTGGGACCAGAGGAAACAGGAGTTCCCACCCCACTCCTGTGTCTCCAGACCACTGGGGTCCAGGGAACAGCACTGACTGGCCAGAGCTGCCAGTTCTCTGGAGAGGGAGTGAAATGATCTTTCTTCTGGAAACAGGACGATCCACTCCTGGGTCCTAAAGTGGACCAGAGTGGTGGCCTAAGGCAGATGCCTGAGATCTGTTTTGAGGGTAAGAATGAGGCTTACTTAACAAGTTTCAGAAAGAGGCTCAGAAAAATGACGGGAGCTGGGATAGTGGAGATGAAACAGATGGACGCACAAGTTTGCATCTGTAGAAAATCTAGGGCAACAGCCAGATGCGCACGCCACAACCGAGTGGTTTGTCAGGCGTAGCTGGGCCCCAGCCAGCCCAGTGACCCCTCAGAGCAGCAGAGGGTATGGAGGGAGGCAGGACCGCCCCCCACCCCCCAGACGACCAACCTCCCTCTCTTAGCCACACCATGAGTGCCTCTAAATCTGGAGCCATCACTGACTTGGTGTCCCCATCCCAAGCCAGACATACTAGGTTTGATGGCCATGTTGAGTGAATGAGTGAATGAATTTCACTGGCATTTTTCCCTCTGCCAGGATCTAAGAAAGAGGATCCTGCCTACCAGCGTTGACTTCCTGGCTTCTCACGGGTTCACATTTTTCACAGTGGGGTTTGGCCAAGCCCACCTCCCATCCCTTGCATCTCTTTGCTGGGCCAATGGGGAAGGGTCTTGTGCCCTCTGCCTGACTCTACCCTTACTGACTGTGTGACAGGCGGTTGAGTGATTTACCTTCTCTGAGTCTCAGTGTTCTCATCCATAAAATGGGATAATTGTACCTCATGGGACTGATGTGAGGATTCAACATACCCCATTTTAGGTAAAACATTATTGTTATAACCATCGTCATCCTTGTCCTCCTCTGTCGGTACAGAGACAGGGCAAACAGTCAGCTGAACCGGCAGGATGTTGAGAGAAAACTAAGGATGAAGACATGAGCACATATGGGGTTTGGAGTTTACTTTTTGCATCCAGGACACACAAAACTCATTGAATCAATCTCTCTACCCTGGGCCACGTTCCTTCCCGACAGGTGCCTCTTGGTAAAGCCAGGGCAAGTGTGGATTCCCCCAGGTAGAGGGAGACCATCATGCAGGCTGCAGTTTTGATCCTCAGGGAACCTGAAGGGAGCCTTCCTGGTCTTTTCTGGTCTTCCACAAGCCTATCCTCGGCCCTGCTCATTCCTTCAAAGAATACCTGCCTTCAGGAGTAATAGTACAGGATCCCCGGTTTTCTGGTCTGACCTGAGCTGAGAGCATTTCCTCAAGTCTTTTGCTGCCTACATCTTCAAAAAGGAATGTCCCCTCCCAGAGGAGAGGGCTTTTGCTTTGCAGACCTCCAACTTGGGTTGGCCGGTTTCTCAAAACACTGCTAGCCAGCCCTTCAAGAAGCAAATGGTCTATACTCTCACATTTAGCCAAAAAATCCAGAAGGTGGCTATGGGTATTCAGAAATGATTTCCAGAGAGTAGTCTTTGCATGACAACTGTAACATGCTATTCCGGGAAATGGTGGCATTTTCCTGGGAAGTGGGGGGCGCGGTCTAGAGAAGAAGGACCGGCCTTCCTCTCCCTCTGCTGTGATCTCAGGGACTCCTGGCCTGTGAATGGTTCAGAGTCTTCTGATTTGATTTCTTCTACCCTGCAGGGGACAGCATTGGGCAAAGAACTGTGGAATTCATGTGATAAAAGAAGAAACATTTGTTTCCAATTATCCAAATTATTGTTTGCTAATTGAAGTACAAAAGGGGTATGGTATTTTTTTTTTCTCTTTTGGTTGGTAGAAGCATCCCTTCCCTTAAATCTCTTTGATTGAGCAAAAATGCTTTTGGAGTGTTTACTTTAATCCATACATCATTTTCCTGATTAGTTGTTTTTCAGTAACGTCCTTGCTCATGAGGCAAGCTTTACTCAGAGCTCAGTCTGCCATCAGAGTTGCAGAAATGGATCTATGTTACATGGACCCCATTGCGTATCTGTCACACTGGGCTAGATTTTGAAAAATGTGGTTATCAGTTTTGGGGACAAAAATGTATCTAGCCCTACACTGTCCTCCTACAGGCTTTTTCATAGAAATGAGTCTTTTCTTAGGTGGGGTTTTCTGGAAATAAGACTCTGAGATGGACACTCACAAGCAGGACCCACCACCTGCTGGGGAGTGGGGCAAGCAGAGGGTTTGGGGGCTGGTGCTCTGCAGAGACCACACCTGGTGCTGGGAGGGGCAGTGCAGTGTCTGCGATGGCCCCCCCAGAGGTGTTCAGAACTGGGACAAAAAGCCTGGGTTTGGGGGACCCCACGCTGATCAAGCTTTTGATTGGAGCTTCTGGGGATGGGGTATAACCTTGGGAGACCTAAAATAACCTAAATCCCCAGAGAGGGAAGCAGGTGTGAGCAGTTAGCAGCCATCACTCCAGGGTGGGATGGGGCTGAAGGGGGCAGGGAACAAGCACCTCCGACCTGAGGGGGCGACCACGTAGCACATGACAGTGTCCACAGCGCCCATAGATCCCCAAACACCCTTTACGTGCAAACCACGGACTGATGCATGCTATTTTTGAAGACGCCTCTGAAAAGCCAGTGGAAACCTTTCCAGCTTCAGATGCCCGGATACTATGGTCCTCAAACTCCTTTCGGAATGGAACTCGGCAAAGCCAACAATAGCTTTGTTTATTCTGGGAAGACGGAAAGAAGTTATCTCTGAACTTCTGCCAGCGATCGAAGGAACCGATGGTGTAGAACACTTCCACGGGCCATCTCCTTCCTGCCCATCATCTATCATCCCAACCCTCAACCTCTTCTGAGTGATGATTGCACCCTAAACACATAAAATTAATCACCAGTCGAGGCCAGCCAGGTGTCTCGCCTCCAGAAATGATCTCGCTGCAACAAAAGAACAGCTCGGATCGGAGAACGTCTCATAATTTCACAGAAAGAGCACTGGGGAGTCATATGGGAGCCCCTGACAGGTTTTGCAAAGTTCTGAGAACCAAAGAGCCCTCTCTGACGTCATGCAAAGATCAGGGGACAGTTGGTGCAGGTAAAGAAAGGCCCTGTTTCAGGTAAAGGAGGCACACTTAGGCTCAAAGGGGCGCTAATTAAATCACCAGCTTCCGACCAAGGAGAATGCTTGTAGGGCAGAATCGGGTACCCACACAGAGTAGCTCCGTGCCTTCTAGAAACTTTATGATGGCTTCGCAGAAGTCAGGCACCGGCTGGGGAGAAGCCCTCCGACTCCACACTTCGCAGCAGATGATTACATAATCCAATGAAGCCCTGATTTTGAAATTCCATATGACAAGCCCTGCTTAGCTCAACAGTGGCTGATAACGGCAGTCTCTTGTATCCTGTATGTATATTTTATTTTAACTATGCGGCCCTCTGGCAACGTCCTGTACGTTTCAATCAATCAGAAACTCCATTTGCCAGCTCCGTGTGGGGTTCAGTGCTTGCGAGGATTTGGCAGAGAGAAAACAATCATGGAGATAGATATAAAAATGATTGTCTTAATCTAATCAGGTGGCATTTCCAATATCTAAATCCAGGAAGGAAGCGTAGTGTTGCAAGACACGGAATGTAAGATCCGCAAACACCAGGCGGGTTTTTTGGTTTTGGTTTTTGTTTTTTTTTTTTTTGTTTTTTTTTGTTTTTTTTTACCAGTGTGCTTGGCCTCTGTTTTAGATTAACGGCAAATCCTTATAACTTGGCTTTAATTGAGAGATTAGCTATTGCTGTTAAGTTCCTTTTCAGGAACAATGCTGCCTACACGACGCCCCTAACTGAGAACATTCTCCCTTTCTATCGGAAACTATCCAAATGGTTGAGAATTAAGACAAACACTTTATAAAATAACACTCCCCAAAGACAGGTTGGCATGTTTGATTAAGAGAAGCCTCCATAGAGTCTGTGAATAAAATAAAGCCATCCTAAATGTCTTGGGGCTTTGCCTTGCACAAGTCTGCATTATAATTCCACTCCCCCGCCCCTTCTCTCCGGGAGCCCAATAAAAATGTTCTCACCACACTTGACAAAGAAGAGAAGGAAACTGAGTCTCAGTGAAATGACCTGGGTGTCTCTCTTCAATCTCCATCACCTTGTCTGCGTAAAGTCCTGCAGAAAAGCCAGACCTAAACACACAGCGGGATCTGGGAGGGCAGGCCAGTGTTGGCTGCCCATGACCTTGGTCCTTCTAAGGCAGGGTTCCCTGGGGGGTGCGAGGGGGCAACACCTAGCCTCCTGGCTGGTTAGTATGCTAACAGCAAACAGAGTCCAAGAGGAACAGATACCCTGTAAACAGGTCAGGCTGTGGAATGGCAGCAACCAAGGCACCAGAGACAAACGGGAATTTGATCAAATAACCTGAAGGGAAGAAAGTTCATATTACAGATACTCATAGTTGAAAAGGTCCGGCAAGTTGCCTTGTCGTCCTGGACGCACGCAGATGGCTCCTGGTGGCAGCTGCGTGATAAATCATGTGGTGAGGGGAGCAGCTCAGATTTATTTGACTGTATATAAATGTGGGATGGTAGCTCTCTGCTACCGGCCTCACTGAGGGCAGTAACCACGATACATTCATCAGAGGGAGGGAAAAAAAAAACAACAACAACATGAAATCTAATCAAATCCATCCAAAATTCAGATTTATCCTAAATTCACAAATCAACATTCAGGGCGAAGGAAATCAATATTAGTGTTCGCAACGTGCCATGATACAGTTTATCATTCGACAATGATCTCCAGCTTCAAGGAACCTGAATGGGAACGTCCATGTTCGTTCTCAGTTTGGGATGAACGAGCGTTAACGCCCTGGGGAGTCATTTTGGAGGGTGTTTGGTCCATCCCCTCCTGGAAATCCAAAGCTCCCCAGAGGATGATAAATGCACCCCAGTCCAATGTATTTGGGGGTCACATCGAATTTTAATTTGCATATTCTCTCCGTGTTAAATGGAGAGGCATCAGCTTGAATAATGGTAGAATGCTATTTTTCAGCAGTTCATTCTGTCTCAATTACAGAA